>NC_073241.2:86473181-86776212 GCF_029281585.2 Gorilla gorilla gorilla | reverse complement strand
TTTTCTTCACAGGTAACTTTACGTTATTAACAACCTAAGCACTTGCAGTATCTCAAGTAATGGCAGTTTAGATGCAAGTTTATTTTACTGATAATTAAAATGACTTAAAATAGGAAAGCAGTCCCTCTGATTTGCTGATATAATTGCTGGCACAATTGCCCTGAGGTGGGTAAAATTTTCCACTTTGTATGAAGCAGAACAACCTTTGCTATTAACGAAGACATCACAAGCCCTGTTTCTCTATATTAAGCTTATGTCTCATTTCAGATTAACATAGAAATCCATTTTAAATTATGTAGCCAATATTTCCAACAATGACCAAAGCATTTATAGAAAAGAATACCCCTTTTTCAGGTTGGGTGCAGTGGCTCATGCCTGTAATCCCAATACTTTAGGAAGCCAAGGCAGGTGGATCACTTAAGGTCAGGAGTTTGAGACCAGCCTGGCCAGCATGGTGAAACCCCATCTCTACTAAAATTACACAAATTAGCCAGGCATAGTGACAGGTGCCTGTAATCCCAGCTACTCAGGAGGCTGAGGCAGGATAATCAATTGAACCCTGGAGACGGATGTTGCAGTTAGCCGAGATCGCACCACTGCACTCCAGCCTGGGTGACAAAGTAAGGCTCCAGATCAAAAAAATAAAATAAGAAAAGAATACCCCCTTTTGAGAGAAGAAGCTAGAAAAGAATGATAGATGTAAGTAAACATACCCAACCTATTCTCTCATTGAGAATAGGGGCTTCTGTAAAGATCGACAGGAGGCCACCAAATGACTTACTCGAAAAAGAATACCTGGTGTGGGTTCAGCCATGGACCAGCAGTCATGGGGAACTCAAAGATATGCTACCTCCCCTCCAGAGCCATGGGGAAGAAAGGGAGACACAGAAAAGACCTAGAGAGCAGTGTAAGACCAGAGCCAACAAGGCTGTTCTGCCATTTGCAATGATTGCAAATCGAGTTCAGAAAGAAACAGAAAGGAATGAGCCAAAGTTAGCTGGGAAGATTTCAGAGGCAGATCGGAGGTGGCTAGGAATGATAGGACCTGGAGAAGGACTGATGAGATAAGGAATTCCAGGCAGAAGGAACAGAATGTGCAAAGACATGGACAGGACAGTGAGGACAATGTCTGAGCAGGAAAACGAGGAGAACTGACTGACTGGGGAGGGTTACTTTGGGGGAACTAGAGCCAACTGGCAAAATGGGTCCTTAGTCTAGAGTCTAGTGATGATCATTTCACATCTCTTGCTCCATTGGCGATAATCTGAAGATTTGGATAAGACTCAATCCTACTTTGAGATTCCCTTAAAATTAATACATAGTTATAATATCATAATTTGGGAGGAAAATGACATTGATGAGAACTTGACATTGTGAAATCCTTCTCCTAAATGATGTGCTGGGGCTGATGATTCCTGCTCAGATGCCATCTGCAATAATATGGGGGAAATACAATGGGTAGAAACAGTGTCATATAAAAGAAAAGTATTTATTAACTTATTCACAGATATTTATTGGCTGCCTCCTGTATGCTGTATCTAACCTCCTCTTCTGGATCTTAATCTAATGGGCTGACACTGACAAGTCAGCAGGTGATACCTATCTATGTTCTAAATGCAAAGGGAGGGATGGTCCAAAGAGATCCCAATTTAGGAGGACAGAGAAAACTTCACAAAAGCAGGGACATCTATATACAGGAAGAATGGGGTCCTGAGAAGGCAGGAGAGGATTTGGTCTTCAACAGGAAGTCCACCTCTTCCTCTTCAGAAGAATGAAAGAAAGGATGAGAAGGGTTAGTCATTGAAAGTGAATACAGAATTCACTCTTGTCCCTTGAACATGAACAGAAATGAACTCTGGTGTACATTAGGAGGCAATTGCATCCAAGAAGAATTTTTCCCCTACATCTTTTAGGTTTGGGGATCTATGGCACTAATTCAGAAAAGCATAAAATTATCTTACTCCACATACTTTTCAGTATTTAGGGTCAAAACAGATAATAGAAAAGGTCTTGTTTATGTGGCAGTTCTGTAAAATATCTTTTCAAAAGCATATTGAGTTCACTACAAAGGAAATGCATTCAGTACGAGTCCTTGTAGAGTGTAATGCCTCATTTTAGTAAGATGCAGTGATGCATATAAAGTAGGCCAAAAAGGCTACACTTACTGTTGCCAAATCCATGTTTTACTGGAAAAGGTTTTGACAGTGGAACCCAACAACTCCTGAGAAAGGCACGTCCACAGATTCGAAGACTACACAGCTGGAAGAAACTTCTTTAGTCAAAGCTTACAAAATACATTTAACACCCATTTTTATATCTGATTCAGATATGTTCCTGCTCATTTTTAGAACAAAATTTTGGGCATTTAGACACACAGAAACAATTTTCTTTCAACATCAAATTTGAATGCTCTACCAGGTTTGTTTTGTTTTGGGCTGGATTTTCCCTCCTTTTACACAAGAGCCACCTGGAACTTGAAGATAAATTGTCACAGGGGAAAAAAAAATCTCATTTATCATACCCTTAACTTTTAAAGGAGACACACTTGTCTATTCCAATGCTCTACCTCCCTCAGAACCACCTTAGCAATAAATTAGGTCTGAACTAAAGTTATTTGAAATAAAGCAAGAGTTTTACATTTTAATTAGCTTTGGGAAGTCAAGGACCATTTTACTCGAAACCCAAAGAGATGTGAGTTGTGCTCAATCATTGACCAAAAGGACCCGCCTATCTCTTTTCTCTGGAATAAAACCAGAAATAAAGCAAAGCAACTGATTGAAAAAGGCCAGAGACAGGGGTCAGTGCCTACTGTCAGTTCTCACCCTGGCCAGTGCCATATGACTCCACTGTGTGGCCTGGAGTAAGTCACTCAACATCTCTGGCCCTTCGTAGGGGGTCAGGGACAGAAGCAGTGGCAAGGTTTTTATTAAAAAGAGCCTCATCACTAGACTCTCAAGAAATCAAATCCAGTTTCTAGATTTATCGAAGGTGGTGATGCTCCACAGTTGGTTCTCCCTGTGACATTACTGCTGCTATAATGTGAGAATATTGTTTAATATAATGAAAGTCATGCTTTCAAAAATCAGGAGCATGCATCTGGGGAAACAAAAGCATCCGTTTGTGTATACCTGGGGGGTGGGGCGTGGGGGCAGGCAGACAGTAACACTTGAAAGGAAATCCTAAATCTAAAATATCCCGTTGAGGGTGGCAATCATGCCTGCAGAAGGCAGCAACATGGAGAAAAATAGTTCAATCCCCCGCCCCCCAGCGGTGGTAATGCTCTTCCTCTTCAGAAGGAAAGTCTTTCAGCATCTTTTGTCTTCTCACCCAGATGCCGCCTCCTCTTCCCTTTATTATCGCTGATCTCACACAGAGAGTTGAAAAGCCACAAGGCTCCAGAGGAAAATATGAGGCCCTGCACTGGGGCGCTGACACATACAGAGCTGGAGTTACTGGTCAGGCTCTTGCCTGGATTTAACCGCAGTAGAGGGTCCATCTCCAACTCGCTCAACTCGCTCAAACAGCGTTCCTCCATGGCGCTGTTCGTGGTGCTGAAGCCTGAGCCGAGGCGTGGAGGCAGCAACCCACCCACAGGCGCTCTGCTACCAGGGGCTCCAGGCAGGGGTCCATGTGAAGCAAGTGTGGAAATAGCTGCCACCCACAGAGCTACAGCCAGCTCCACAGTCTGGCTCGAAGTCCAGCTCACTGGCTCACTTCTTTGCAATTGCAAAACGGCTGGTTCACTTTTTCTCTTTCCAGGGGATTTCACAAAGCCCAACTCGAGTTTGCTGATTTGGCATATCTCTTTCTCGATGTCCTCCCTGTAGATGCTAATTCTCTCCCATCCTCTCTCCTTTGTACAATATTTTATCTTTGCAGAACACCTTACAGTTGGCACAGCCCTCACTGACACAATCAACGGAGCCATTTTTCTTCCACACATAATCATTCGTTTTCCCTCCCACGGCTATTTTTTGTTTTCTTTGCTTCTCCTCCCCCAAGCACAGTCCAACTAAGCAGGATACTATTACCTCAATGTGCAGGATGGGCAAATCACCTCACCTATGACAGCAGAACTGTTGATTTCTCCTTGGCAATGAATTAGAAGAGGCAGAGGTTACAGTTTCAAAGGACCAGGAAAAAGCCCTTTAAGCTACTTCTAGGAAGATAATGCTTGCATGGGTAGTGATCTGCAGGGTGGGGAATGGGGACAAGGATATTAGGAACAAAGTGAGGGAAGGGGCTTGGACCTTGTGGAAGGTGCATGGCTTAGTGCAGTTAGAAGACTCCCGGCAGGTGGCACTCTAGTTCACCTGCTGGCGGTGGAAGCCCTGATTGTGCTCCCTGACTCCACTTGAAACCTTTCTTCCACCAAACAGCCCCCCAGCCATGTTTGGAGGTCTGTCTTCCCCTTGATCCAAGCACTTATCAGAACTATATTCCTGCTAAAAGCACCGTTTGCACAATTCTGTTTACTGTAATGCACAGTAATGAAGGGAACATAAATAGAAAATAGAGGGGCAGTGGGGGGATTTTCTGTATGTGTGTGATTGATGGTGCTCAGATCAAAACTGTTTAATCATCAAAACATGATTCAGCAGTTGGGAAATGTAAACAAGTTGTGCAATTGCTTGCTTTAGTCAAAACTCTGGAAAGGGCCCAGAGGGCTGGCGCAAGCCCCTGGGAGGGCAGTGCCAGCAGGATGCGACCCCAACCTTCCTACCAGGGCAAAGCTGCTATGCCTACAGACTGACTGGCGTGACCTTTGGCTTTTGCAGCACACAAGCAGTTGGGCCGGGGTTAATGGCACTTTGCAGGGAGCTCCAATTGAGTAAACAAAAAATGCCTTGCCCTGTTCTAATGGAGCACATTATTCTGAGGCCTAAGCCTTCATCCAGCCTCCTGCAGCTGCTCTGCAGGTCAGTGCTACCAATAAAGCAATTAGCCAATGAGAAAACTCTTCTTCCCCGAGGGGGACTCCAGGGTATTGCTGCAGTTACTGTGCTTTGCTTTGGTTTTTTAAACAAGTGATCCAAGTTGATCTGAGCCTTTTACATCAGACTCTAGGATGAAGACAGTGAAATTGTGTTTGCTGAGTGTGATATTTTAAGGGACTGATCCCTTGTTCAACACAGCCTGGAGAGCTCACTGCTTCCTGTTCAATTAACCTGAACCATAGCTGAACTCTGCCCTTTGAACTCGCTCAGCAGATAAATACATTAGCTCACCTACGAAATCATTAATATTTTTCAATCACATAAAACAAACATGAATGTACAAAAACAACCCAAGAGATAGCCAATTAGAAATAGGTCATGTACCGTGTTGAAAAAAATCACAAATGGATGTTATTTAGACAGGAAAAAAGGATCAGGGAAGAAATGAAATGGATTGTGCCGATGGTCCTGGAGGCAAATGAGACTTACATTTTCATATCTACAAGCAAGAGGGATACTTAGCAATATCTGGCAATTCCTATTCCATCTACTCTGCTCCACAACAAAAGTTCTACCCGCTGCTTCCCACATTCAGCAGAACACAAAAACTCCAAATCCTCTCTCTTTTCAAGTGACTTCAGTGTTTATGTTCATATACAGAGTCCAAAATATTGCATTTCTGGGGAGAATCCTTTTTCTGATTTGCTACAAATGAACCAAAATAATTGTGGCAACATCACTGCTTTTAAGTGAACCAATCTTAATGAAGCAAACTGGTGGCTTAATTGAAATAATTTTACAGTAGAAAATGATGTTCCTGAGACATTTTTACTCTAGGCATATAAACAGATTTTCTTTTCTCATAAAAAAAAGATGCCAAATGCATCTATTTTGTCTTTATCCCTGCATGTCATTTTAGAAGAATGAGAAAAACATCCCCAACTGGGTCATTACACATTTCAGTTTGATTTAATTTCACTTCCCACAATTCTGCCTCCTGACCCCCTCTCTTCCCACCCCCCTTCTCATTTTTGTTTGGTTTGGAGTGTGGGCTTAATGCCCAGCTATCCTAGATGAGAACACTTAAAGGAATATCACAAGCACGAAGGGTAAATCTATTGAACGAGGGTCTTTAACTATGTGGTTTCCTTAAAGGGAAAGGTTGGATCAATAGGATCAATATGAAAGGTTTCCCTGGCCCTGCATAAAAGGGTAAGGGCTTCTCTTTTCACTGGTTTAACTTTACTCTCTGACAAATGCAAATCAATGGATCTGTGTTTACAACAGATTCCCTAACAGACTCAACTTGGGCAAAGCCCAGAACCTCACCCTGGGGGGTGGGGACTCCAAGCTTGCTCCAGGAGGACGCAGTAGGGCACAGCTTCATGCTCAAGGGCACTGGGGTGGAGTGGGAAGCAAGCTGACAATGGCTGCCAATCACCCTTAAAAGGAAAGGCTTGCTACCCACCCAGATCCTGCTGGAACTCAAGGAGCTGCTGCTGCCTGTGGCCTCTCCAAATAGGGCAGAAAAATTAGCCGTCAAACAGGTTCCTTCAAGGATGTCAATGCAACATAAGTAATAAAGCCCACATTCTAGAATTTGGTGAGCCAGTCAACCTAGTTTCCTATCCTTAACCATCTCCGAGGCTGATTGCACAGAGAAAACTGTAAATGAAATATCTACAATTGGAGCAGCACAAGTATTTATGCTCTAGGAATGCTTCTTCTACCCTTTCTTAAGTGGTAACTGGCTCTTCTTAGTAATGACAAAGCAAACCACTAACACTGTGGGTTCTTTTCCCCTTAATTTTACCTTTCCCTTTAAAAATGTGATGCTTTCCAGAGATTACATGACTTCAAGTCAATACCAGTTACAGAGAAATTATTTTTCTTCTTGCAGGAGAAAGTATATGTATATTTGATTACAAGAGCCAAAGTCCAATGCTGATTAAATTACAATGGAGGTGTGCTTCCAACCCAAACAAAGTCTGCTTTCTACAGAAGAGTAATGGGTCCTCAAATGGTGAAAGAGGTGCCGAGGTGGAATGCAGAGCCTCCCTGCCCTCTGGGACAATTTGTGTGGGACAGTTTTTCATAATAAACGTCCACAGCTTCTAGGAATCCTGCTCCCGAAGTGAGGCTATCTCTATCTGCACAGCCCACAGCCTGCCTCCAAGTCTTGCCCATCTGCACCATGTCAGGCATTAGATGGGCTGGGTCACCCAATCCACGTCCCTACCTCTTCCCCACCTGCCCCTAGAAAAACCTATGCACATTTTTCAGCCATTGCCTTGAATGAGACTGGGAAATCAAAAAGCCTTTCCCCCAAAGGCACAGAGGTTGATCAGGGAAAAAGCCTGGGTGATAAGAGGGGGTGACAGGGCCCCACAGGGTGTTAGCCTGATGGAGCTCTATACCTGACAGCATAAATAAATCACCCCAGAGGGCTTCCTCATTACGGACTCTCCCCTCTAAGAAGAGTTGTCTCCCTGGAGGAAGCAACTTTTCCCAAGTCAGCAAAAACAAAGGTCCCTAAAAGGGTCAGAAGTCAGCACAGCCCAGGGAGTCTAGATGAAGTTTAAGGCCTAGGGTGCCTCCATCTTCACCCTCCTCCCCAGGGCCCTTTATACGGGCAATTATTTCTATTTATTCCCTCCTAATTTCCCTTCCTTTGGCAAGAACCCAGAAACTAAATCTCTCTGATTCTCCCTTGAGGTCTTCCTTGCTCCAGGGATCCCCCTCCATGATACCACTTTTCATGAAGACAGTTTCTGCCAAATCCAGCCACTAGCCATGGAGTGTGGAGCCCAGGACTTTCTCCCTGAGAGTTTTTCAGTCCTGTTCCTCTGGTCTCTTCTTTGAAGAGAAGTGTCTAAAGGCCAGAAAACCTGGTGGGGAGGCTCTCTCTCATATCAGGGGGTGACTGTAAAATGAAGCCTTGGTTTGAAGACAGCAGGAGAGGCTGGCTCTCCTTCCCTCAGGGCTGAAGTCTGGCACTTGGGATGGTAAAACTGGCCTAGGGTACTGTTACCTCAGGGCAGACCTGGCTCAAAAGGAGAGTGAAGCAGCTGCTGGTGCCTTGCAGGGACAGAGAATCTGGGGTAATCAGTTTATCCTTTGCCCAGACCTCACCATTCACCAGGAATCCTGCCCAGTCTTGGAATTCTAAGATGGGAGTAGGAGAGAGTCTATGATTCTATCCTCTAAAGGCCCACTTGCCCCTCCCAGAGCCTAGGAGTCTTTCAAGTGGGGGCTGTGGGGAGGGAGCCAGTTGTCCACCAGACCAAAGGGAAACCACCTACTCTCCTTCTTAGTTACATATCCGATTACCCAGCTATCTCACTGTAGTTTAAAAGGGTCCGGTAGGGCACTTTCTGACTAGGAACCAAGGTGGTGTACCAAAGCTCCCTTCTTTAAGGAAGAACACTAGTGGGAAGATGAGGAAGAAACACCAGCCTACCCTCTGCCTCAACTCAAAGCAGAACAATGCACGATTTGCTTTCCCATCTCTCTTTTCCTTCCTCTTATTAATTACTGTTCTTGGAGAGGGCTGGAAAACACTGCTTTCCCTCCCGATTGATACCCGCTGTTGGAAAAGCTCAGCCTTCTTCAACAGGTGGGATTCATAATTTCAAAAAAAAAAAAAAAAAACCAGAAGAATTAGTTCTCATCCTACTCCCACTTCGGTCCCTGCTCTTTTATTTTTTTCCATAAAATTCACCTTAGTGCTCCTTCTGGAAAAACAAGCCACCATTTGGCCAGGGGAGTGGTTGGCAGGGTGTGGTGGTGTCCCCCACAAGTGGGAAGGAAGAGCTTTAAAGTTCTTTCTTTTCCAGTCAATGCAGGTGTTCCACAGGACACCTCCTTACCCGCGATGGGCCAGTGACCCGGGCCTCGGCCCAGGACGTCCAGGTGGTGGGAAGGGGTGGGGCAGGGGTTCCCCAGTTTGCTTCTCTTACTTCCTGTCCCAGCCAAGGTAGGACACAAGATTCTCCCTGTTAGACCCGACCAGTCCAGCGCAGAGCCTGCTACTCGGAGGGATGAAGCTCAGGCTTTTGTTACTAGGGCCACGTTTAATTGTCCAACGAATGCACCTGCGTAAAAAGTCTGCGCGTGAGCCTTTTTAGTACGAGAACCGATGAGGATGGGAGGGGATCTGCGGCTGATTAAGCTCCGCCGTTAGCAGGCAGCTTTAGCCACGTCATTTTCAAACTTGGGCTTAGTCGCCAGGGCCCAGTGGCAACGGCCAAGCACAGGATAGTTAGGAAGACTCGGGCACCGTTCAGCGCATTGGCTTCGCGGACCCAGCCGCCCAGGCGGATCGCCGGAAGCGCAAGTAGCGGTGTGTGCGCACAGGGGCGGGTGGTGCAGAGGTCGGGGGAGGGGGTGCAGAGGGCAGAGAGCCCCGCGAGAGGAGGAGAAAACCTCGGGGAAGTAAGGCGGGCTGGGGCCTCGCGGGGGAGGAGCTGCGGTCAGACGGGAGAACCCGCGCAGAGCTGGCGAAGCGGCACCGCTGGAAAGCCGCGGGGCCGTGGCGCTGGCGAGCGCTCTGCTGGGAAGAGCGCGCCGTCGGGCTTACTGGAAACGCGCCGGATCAAGTTCCAGATCAATGAAATCTGGGTCCACACGTTTACGTTATTGTTGCCAGCATTAATGCTCTTTTAATCTTCTAAACATTATCAGCATCGATCTCCCTCCATATACACATTTGTTTGAGAAAGTGACATAACCACACAGTGGAAAGCCTGGAATAAAAATAAATGCCCAGCCTCTCGCATCGAGGGCGCCTGGCTGCCTGGGCTGCTTCTCCTGCTCGGGTTCACTCTCCTCCCTCGGGTCCCGCCTCCTCTGCCCGCTCCCGCCCACCCTGATGCGTGTTGGGAAGGTGTTCTCCCGGCACCCGGGACTTGACGAAGCAGAGACTGCAGCGAACTTTTCAATTATTCATCCAAGCAGCTAGCAGGCAAACATATCGTCTGTTCCGTACTGGCACGGGTTGCGTTCAGCCCCTCCAGCTCTGATCCCTAACTAAACCGCCAGGAGAGGTGGGCTGAGTCGGGAGCCCTAGCAGCGAGAAACGAGGTGGGAGGTTGGGGGGTGGGCGCGAGACTCTGCGAAGGGGGTCCGTGTCCTCGGCTTGGGAGGTGCCCAGCGGCCCGTGTCACCCAAGGACGTCCCCGGCGCGGCGGGAGACAAGCACGCACGCGGTGCCCCTAGCAGGAGCCACTGCGCACTGCCCGGGCCGTGTCCCGCCGCTGCGGGCATCAGGTGGCCCAGGCGACATCATGGTGGGTTGGCTAAGGGCCCTCGGCCGCCTGAACAAAATTGGCTTCAGACTGGCCGCTGGGAGCTTGCTGCCAGGAGAGGGCCGTGCGTCGGACTACGGCGGGGACTGGAGACCAGCTCCGGGCAGGCCGCTGGGGGATCCGGGCTCACTGGAGGCGGAAACCTCTGCAGGAAATGTAGTCGGGCGCTCCGCTCGATTTTCGGGCGTCGGAAGAAACCATGCCTGCCACCGAGGCCTCGCTTTTCCTCAGTGGGATGCCCGTTCAAGTTCTAGCCTGGGTTCTCTCACTCCCTTCTTGTTTGTGCTTGGTTTAGAGGTCTCTGGGGCCCAACGCCCGAGAGTGTGTGCTCGAACCCGCGGAAATTTGTCTTGGCCGCCTCTTGTCAGGTTGCTGAAAACCGCCCTGCAAGGGCTGGTCTTGGGGAACCTCTGCGAAGGCCCGACCAGGCGGGGTTGCAACCACCTGCCACTTAGCCGCCCTTTCCGAACGAATCCGTGCATTTGGAGTCAATTTCTCTGAAATCTAACTTTGGGGCAATCTAAATTTCTCCGAAGTTTTCTCCCTTTTCCTTTCAAGTGCCACCCTTGTTTGTGACTACACCGGCAGGCTGGGCAGGAAGGACCTGCCTCTGTTGTGACCTCGCCTAAGGGTGAGCTTTGCCGGCGCTGGCCAAATCAGACCTCTTCATTCTGAGCCCCCTAAACCCCGGCCTGCTTGGCTGTTTGGCAGGACCCGGGGGCGGGGCCAAAATGAGAGAGAAAGGGAACCTATAACCTATGAGAGAAAGAGAAGAGGCAGGTTTGGCGGGAGGAGGGCAGGGACGGTGTCTTCCAGGCACCGGTCTGAGAGTCCGGCCGAGCCGCCTGCGGAGCGGCTGGGCTTGTTAAACCCCCGGGGCCCAACGGCGAGGGCCCTCTGCGGCGTAGCGGCGGGGATTCCGATCGATACTCCGGGCGGAGAAAGCCTCCGCTTTTCTTCTCCATTTGCTCCTGTCCCCTAGCGCTCCGAGCACATAATACCTACTTACCAGTCCCAGCTTCTGCATCAGTGTCTGAAGAGACTGATCTACTGACCCCAAACTGAAAAGCCTCCTATGTAATAATAACCACTCAACACACTTGTAGTTGCCGATAAAATGGCCAGATAAAAAGGCTAAAGCTCTTGTCCCTTTTCAACCCAGGGTAATAAAACAGACACACATTTGAATGCTCGAGCAAAGCGGGGTCCTCAGCAGGCCTTTTCCACTCGCTGGAGGAGGCATTCTGTCTTCCACGAAGGCGGCTTCAGCGATCCTCTGCGGAAAATCTAGCGGCGTGGGCAGTGCTCTCCCGGGCCTGTCCCTGCAGACTTGCACCATGGGCGCGGGTGGGGCTGAGGACCCCCGGGATGCCACGCTTTCTCATCTCAGCAACGCTTGGGATCATTTTAAAAGCTGAAACTCGCTAATAGGCGAAGCATTACTTTCCTCATCACTTTCAGACCTATATGGGCAGAAGGCACGTGTTTTTTAAAAGCTGTGTTCTTTGCGCGACCGGCATGAGGGGGCGGCAGCGCTCTGAGATGAGCAGGAGAATAGCTGTCATCCTGCCTTTAACTGTACCCCTAAGACCAGCTGCCAAGTTCCTTCTGGTCCCCGGTGCCCAAGAAGCCGGCGGGTACTAAAACCCACCAGGGAGGGCCTGGGACATTCGGGGGGATCTATGACAAAATGTTAAGAACTATCAGTCAGCCTCCAGTTTATTTCCCGCCGCTATTATTATCACTCTCTACTGGCTGCATTCTTACCCCGAACCAACAGTAAATCAGAGAAAACTGTAGGAGAGGATGAAAAATAAACTAAAGGAGAAAGATTACATAAATTTCTAAATCCACTCAAAGTATCAGGAGTCCGCCGATTTGGGGGAGGCTCTTTGCAGGGAAACCTGGTTTTCTTTACCTTCTTAGATCAACACTGCGGGGCGATTACCGACTGGGAATAGGAATCCACCAGCAGACGGCAAAGGAAAATGCTGTCAAAGCGGAAACTCCCCCTCCCCAAGCCCGGGTGAACCTGCTGCCTGTCACATTCCCCAGCCCTGTCGGGCGTTGGTCGAGTGCACCCCACAAGCTGGGCTCAGCGGTGCGAGGAAAGCCCGGGGGATCGGGGGTGGAAACCTGAGCTCGCAGCTCCGGAAGCGAGCTGTGCGAGGCTGGCTCGGAACCGCGCGCATCCCAAGATCCGCGCTATGCAAATCATCGCCACCACGAATTGTTCCCCTAGACCGCCCGCCGATCCTGAAAGATACCCCCCTCCACCCGATCCATGGGAAGTCGCCCACCCTGGCTTGCAATAGGGTATAGTGTGTCCTTCCCAGTGGGGGACCTGGACATTTTGCCCCTCTGGGCCCGTGGCTTGCTCCTAGGGGCAGCGCAGTCGCCACGCACACCGCGCTGGCTCCGTGCGCACAAAAGCGCGCAACTGTGTGCCAGTCGTAGTAACTACTGCATCTTTCCCTCTAGCTCGCGCACCCGCCGCCCACACAGGAGGTTTCTGTGCTCCTAGAACAATAGAGGGCTGTACCTCGCAGCTTGGCCGCTAGAGGAGGCACAAAGAGCCGAGCCGGCTCCAGAACAATGTAACCCGCGCCTCTACCCGTCCCCTCCCGCGGGCCGCCAGTCCTCCCCGCGGTCGCCAGGCGCGCACAATCAGCGCCCGCTTAATGCAAAGGCGGAGCCTGCAGCTGGCGGCAGGGATGCATTAACTAACCTGAATTTTTAATTTCTCAGCGCCTCTTCCTGCGAGTGCTCAGGGTCCCCCGGAGCCCCGGCAAATCCTGGCAAATCCCAGCAAACGCTGGGACCGGGACAAGGGCGGCCGGTGAGCAAGGCAAAGCGCTTTCCACCTCAGTCTCTTCTCCCACGTCCTCCCAAAGCGGTGAATGTGACCTTCTCAACCTTACACTCTGCCCTCGCTGTAGGTAGTGACATTGGAGCTGGCCCGAGCCCCTCAAGCCCGGTCAGAAAGTCCCTGCGCCAACGCCAAGGCCAGAGATGGGCTCCAGGAGCGCTGTTGTATCCTGGCCGCCGGTTCCCCGCGCGGGCAAGGCTGTGCCTTCAGCCAATGACCAAATAAGTTTGCCTATATGGTGGGTGGGAGAGTAGAGAGCTCTTTTCCCTCTGCAGAGCAAAGCTTCTCAACTGCCTCTGCACAGGGAGACTAGTCAGCCCGGAAAATTGAAATGTGTTGTCTAAAAAAGACTTGAAGTGCATGGGGTTTTGAATAAGGGCAGGTCCTGGTTTCTGTGAGTCTTGGAAAGACAGGGCTCCTAGAGGAAAACGCACACCCCCATCCCGCCTCCCAGTACCTGGGAAGATCGGAAATAGGGCAAAGGTTGGCACACTGAGAGGAGGGCGAATGAAATGGCGGGGGGTCGGTCAATGAAAGCTCAGGGACAAGGAGAGAGTAAGAAAGAAAAAGAAAAGGGAGAAGGGAAAGTAGGGGAAGAGCGGAAGAGAAAGAGAAAATGGAAGAAGAAATAAAAACGAGAAGAAAGAGGACGTGTATAGGAAAGAGAAGGAAAGAATCAAGAGAAGTGATTCGGCGCGCAGACTTGGGCCACAAGCACCGGACCTGGAGCCCTCTTCCCAGCAGCCTGGCCCCTGGCTAGCCCCGGCCTTACCTGCCAGGCGTAAGGCGGACATGCGCTGGAACTCGGGCTCCTGAAGCCACTTCCACATCCTGCGGAAGGTCTCCCTGCCAGATTTGAGTTTACTCCACGGTTTTGGATTCCGGAGCAGGTCGGAGAGAGTCCCCTGAGACCGGCACAGCACCCTCTGCGCGAAGATCGCCTGGGGGATACTGTAGCGCTTCAGCTCCGCTGTGATGCGCTGGGCCACCTCTTTGGTGTTGATTTCTTCCAGCTGGCCCGACGTGGCCACCTGCGAGCCCGATGAGGACGAGGGTGGCCGCTCGCGACTGGGTGCCAGCACCGGCCCGTGAGACTGAGTGTGGCCCGGGTGGTGCAGGCCGTTCAGGTGCGACATCATGGCCGCAGGTGGGGTGCCCAGGCCGCGGGACAGGTGTTGCTCACCGCGGGTCAGCATGGCAGTGTGGTGCGCGTCGAAGTTGGGGCTGAGCATTTTGTCGTGGCCCGGCGGACCGTAGTTGGGCAGACTCTGCTGCGCGTTGTGGAGGCCGCCTAGCCCGTTGCCCAGCGGCGTGGCGGCCAGCGGGGACAGGCTCTGGCTCATGCCGGGCATCTCCTTGTAGGGACTGTAGAGGTTGTTCATGGCCGGGAGCCCGCGCTCGTCGCGCATGAGGGTGAAGCTGCCGCTGACGTTGCTGGACAGGCGCTGGTGGTGGTGGTGGTGGTGGTGGTGGTGCGGATGGTGGTGCGGGTGAGGGTGGTGGAACTTGTCAGACACGGTGGAGATGGGTGGCAGCGGCTGGAGCGGTGTCAGCGTGGTGTAGGTGTTGCTCATGCCCATGCCAGGCGGAGACGAGTCGCAGGACATGCTCATGGCGTGGTGCAGCGGGATGGAGAGCTCGGGCCGGTAGTCGCCGCCGTCCAGGATCGAGGCCATGCTGGTGACCATGGCCGAGCGCGACGCCGCCGCTGCCGCCGCTGCCGCCGTGCCCAGCTCCTGGTGCGCGGTTGGAGGCGGCGGAGGGCCCCGCAGCGAGCCAGCGGCGCCGCGGCCCGCGTGGTGGGGGCTGGGGCTGGCCAGCAGCTCCTGCTCATGGCCCGGGCCCCCGCCGCCGCCCCCGCCGCCCCCGCCGCCGCCCCCGCCACTGCCGCCGCCGGCCGGCCCGTGCAAAGTGCCCAGACTTTCCATTGTCAGCTCCGGGTTCATGGCGCAGCCTTCTAGGTCTTTGGTGAGGCATCGATAAGCGGTGTAGGCAGCCTTCATTCAGTCCATCGGGGCCCGGGGGCGGCAGGGGCGGCGGGGGCGGCCGGCGGGCGGGCAAGGCGCGCGTGGCGGGGCTCGGCTGCGGGAGTGGGGGCGGGCGAGGGAGTACGGGAGTGAGTGGAGGGGAATGCGCGTGCGGGTGTGCGCCCCGGGCTGCGGGCGGGCTCGCCCGGGGTGGGGGCGGGGTGGGGGCGGACGGGGCGTGCGTGCGGGAGAGGGGAGGGGACGGGGAGGGAGGGAGGGATCACCGGGCCCCGCCGCTCGGGCCGGCTCGCAGCCTCGCCATGTCCGAGCCCGCTCCGGCGCCGACGTCTTCTGTTTGGGTGAGCGGGAGCTGTCCAGAAGGGCTCTGCCGCTCGCCGGGGCAGCCAACCTACCCTCCCGGACCTGGGGCGGGGCCACGCCCGACGGGCCCCACGCGCAACCACTCCGAGGCCGCAGCTGCCCCGGGAGGCGGGCCTTCCACGGGAAGCTACCAGTGGCTGTGGAGGGGGCGGGGCCGCGCTTTTCAGGTTTGGCTGACGGCTCGGTGCCTTTTTTACCTCCTTTGCTACTGGAATCAAACGTCAAGGAGAGGGAGGGAGGAGAAGGGGGGGGTCGCTGGGGAGAGGGAGGCTGGAGTGCGAGCGAGCGAGAGAGATTCGGTGAAAGATGCCGTGCTGTGTCCCCCCTGAGCAGCTGCGATCTGGGGGAAGGGGCATTGCTTCAATCGCCTTCGCCTCACCCCAAAGCTTTCCTGGAGGCGAGTAAGCCGGGAGCAAAAGACTCCGCTATGTGCCAGTGTAGACAGACACTCGTCACTAACAAGCCACTTCCCGAGAGTCCCTAGCTGGGAGCCAATAGTTTAGCCTTTTAAAATGCAGGCGCTAATGTATTCTAATGCATGGTAAATTCCCGAGGCCGGGACATGCATAATCTACGCGGTCAGAGCAACTGTAGCGCCCTCGCCGCCAGCGAGCTGCGGCCGGCCGGCGGCCCACGGGCGGCGCAGGCAGCAGTAATGCATGCAAAGTTAACACAATAACATCATTTAATTACCCGGTGAGCCCATAAATCTCAGTTATGAGGCTTCCGAAGAGCCCTGCTAGATTGCAAAACAAAACTAGAATTCCGGGAGCTGCCGTTTCAAGGTGACCAAGCGCTTTCTGCATCAGCGACTTGGAAAGAAGTGGGGAGAGTGTGGAACCGGTGAGGTGGAGGTGAGGAGGGTCGCTGGTGTCCCAAGTGAGCAAACTTCTCTCCTGGGGGCAGAGAGTAAGCAAACCAGCTGAGACGGCAACCGCGGACCTTTCTCCTAACACGCGACACACACACGCGCGCGCACACACACACACACACACTCCCGCTTCTCTCGAATCCCGGGAGAGGAACGGCGGTGGGCAGACGACAAGGAATCCTGGCTGACATCTGCATATTCAAACCTTGTTTCTGAAAAGACCAGCGCCCCGGCCAGCCTGAGAACGCTCACAAGCCAAGGCTTTAAAAACCGCACCTACGTCTTCCTAGAATTTCTGTTGTTTGGCAACCCCAGGTCTGGAGGTGGGAGTGGAACTGGGGGACAGAGAGTTGGAGATTTCTGCAGTCCGAGTGGGGGCGGAGGGGTAGTTGAAGACAGAGAGGCCAACACCCGGCATAAAGCCTTAAACGTAACAAGATTCTTCCAAAGCAGGTTGCGCTCTGTTTGCCTCCGAAGATTCAAGCTAGCTGAGGTTGCGCAGATGTTGCCTTTGTTTAAAGAGACAGTAATTAAGGACAGGGTGGACATAAGTTTGAGAAGCGTGACCTATTTTCTTTTGATCAGCTGTCAAAAGAAGAGCAGGGGGTCTCCTTAAGACAGCCCCCTTCAACCACTTCCAGCTGTTAGAGAAAACTTGATAAGAAAACAAGGGCACAGCTCGGAATACTGTATGTCCCTTCTTGGTGCCAGAGAAAGGTTTGATTCATTTGGAAAACAGTTCTTAGTCTCAGTGACCTTTTCTGCCGCCCTCCTCTCTCTTCTTGCTTCAGAGCAACACCCCCACCCCCACCCCCACCCTGTCACATGAATGTACAGTGACGTTATTCATAGATCAACTTTATTGAGCTCTGGCCAATACGCTGCCAATTATTCTTTCAAATAGCGTCTTCTCTGTGTTATCAAAGCCTGAGTAAGAAAGCGGCAGATCCTCTGGTTTGCCAGACATACTTTTCTGGTTGCTCACATCTCTAGTGTCACAACAGGAGCCAGGTAAAATAACTCAGGTTTTGGTTTCTTTGTTTTTCCTCTACTCCTCACCCCCTCCTACTGTCTCTCTTCGCGCTCCCTACGTTATATATGGCAGCTGGACACTTGGGATGATTTGAGTCAGTTAATGTTTGAAATATAATACTGAGTTGAACAAAAGTTTACGAGAGTGCAACCTGTTCTTGGTCCATGAGTGCACAGGGACTGAAATACAGCAGGAGAGAAGCAGAACTGGGAAGTAGTGGGTCTGATATGCCCCAGTGCTAAGGTAGCCTCTGCTGCTCTGCTGGCTTCAGTCTCAAGGAGTGGCCAGTTACCCTAGGCTGATGCTTCCTCCATACAGAAACCTAGGTATATAAATTGCCATTTAAATAAATTTTCAAAATGTTAAACTCATTTGCCAGGACACTGAGATAAACCTGCTTTTGGGAATTATATTTCGGTGTGCCTGGGAGCAGAAAGGTGAGTTGCATTTTCTCGCTGCCTCGCTTCCTTCCTTCCTTCCTCCCTCCCTCCTCCCTCACTCCCACCATCCCTCCGCCTTCCCTCGATCAATATTGGCGATCTCAGGGAAATCATGAAATCGTATTGGCTTCTTTGTGTATAATTTCATTGGGCTAGAATTAAAGCAGATTTTTCACGTTGTTTTTATAATGGTGGTTTGAGATTTTATGTTTCAACCCAAAATCCATTTAAAAGGAAAATGGATGTGCTTGTTTAGTGAGCATCCTAATTTTTACTGAATTAGGTTTGGATGCCCTTTTCTCTTTCTTTCTAAAAAGGAACAATATTTGTTTTCTACTTCAAGGCAATTTTTGGAGTATCAATACTAATACGATTTTCAAGTATTTTTTGAAATATTTTTGATGTTTCTTTCTCTATAGTTCTTTAAGAAAATATAAGGGAAAGTGGCTTTCTAACTGCCCCTTGTTTAGCATCCATACTTTAACCTTCAGAAGTTCTGCAACTTGGAATTTTTTCTTTTAATTTGAAGTTACACTCCTCTTCTCCCCCCTCCCCACCAGCATTTGATTTACAAACACACTGTATAGAAATGTAGTATGATAAGTGCTAGTTCACGGCTATTAGAATTTGGACAAACAGTTGTACCAAGCATTATATCAGGACCTGGATATTCACTTAGCATGCCACATTCACAGGTCCAATTTTCTTGAAGATCAGAAACTTAAATGGGTCAAAAGAAGCATGAAAATAAAATGCAGCTTTGACAACAAGGCTATTATAGGCTATTGCACTGTAAAAGAAAAACATTCTGAACTTGAGTTAGCAATTGCAGGAAAATAACAATATTTACTATTGGAGTTTTTCGTATGTGTTTTCCACATTAAAATTGTTTTTAGGTATAGAGAGACACACACAGAGAGGTGAACATTCAATTAAAAGAGATACTTTATAAATTATTCACAGAAAAAGATAAACAGACCACAAGTAAACCCAATCTGCATAAGGGGCCCAATATCTTTGTTTTTACTATACAACAGTAACCACGACCCAAATCTAGGGGAGAAGAGGGCTGCCAATTTCTACCCCAATGCTCGAAATCTTGTTAGGTTTTGTGTCAGGGTAGAACACATTTATGCTACAACTAGGTTATCAGAGCAATACACACACAAAAAAACATAATGGTGGGTTGATTTGGACTATTTTATTTTTGTCCTTCCCCAAACCATCTGGCGTGTGAGTGTAGGGGTATTGATCAGGGATCTGTGAGCTGCAGACCCCATGCCAATCCATAGCATTTCTGGCAATCAGCGTCGCCCATGAATTGCAGCTGTCTGTGCAGCTCCTCAACAGAAATCTTCAAAAAAAAAAAAAAAATTTCCCCCCCTTATCAAACACATCATCCGTTCGGGGGTAAGTCAATATCATTTCTTTGTCATTCTGAGGGCGAGGATTATGCGGTAGAAAGTTTTTGTTGTCTGTTATAGCTGCTGCTGCGCCTGCCTTTTTTTTTTAAAAAAAAAAAAAAGGAAGGAGAGCAATTTTCTAGCCTTTGAATGGTAATGGTTTTCCAGAAAGTCCTCAAGCGTTTGTAAGAATGGGGCAACAAATGCTGTTTCAATATTGTAGGGGAATTTGAAGAGGACAAGGAAACTCTTAGGTCGCTATACACAAATAATAGTAGTGATAACACAAGGTTCCTTTTCACGACAGAGAATTTTCTCCCCTTTCCTCGGATCCCCTGGTGATGAAGACAGGGCAAGTCTCTGTGATTACACGTGCAGATGGGCAGTGGGTGCTTGTGGCGGAAAAGGGGCCCTCGGAATTGTGGCTCTGTTTGAGATCTTCATTAGCTTCAGGTTTCTTCTGTTTGAAAGCTCGGGCTGGCTGAGCCCAGGGAGAATAAAACTAGAACCGAAGCCGGGCCCCACTAACTCTCTTTGGCCTCTCAGCTCAGAAATTCACTGTCACAATTCACCGTCACTTTTCAGATTTGCCAGTTGGATCTTGGAAAGTTTTTGTTGGTTTGTTTTTCTGGGTGGTGAGGCCAAACGCGTCCTTTTTTGTCTCCTTCTTCTTCGTTAATCTTGTTAAAATTCAAAACGCCAGGTTAGCAGAGCTGGCAGGGGACTGCCGTTAACTTTTTGGTTGACAAAAGATACTTTGCGTGGGGGCAGGGAGAGATATGGGGTTGTTAGTCTTGTTTTCACCCTCGTCCGGCCTCTTAGGGAAAGGAAAAAGAAGCTACAGGAGCCCTGCGTGCTGGGGGAAGGTTCTCTCCGAGCCCCAAGCCCAGCACCTGGATTAGAAGGTGGGGGAGTAGGGCTGCGGGAAGCAAACTACAGTTTCCTCCGCAGTCCAGACGCCGAGAGTGGGCAGGCTTGAGAGAGGGGAAAGGGGAGGAGACCCCACCCCAAAGAGCTTTGTCACCTGCTCCAGGGAGTGTCAGTCTGCAGGGGAAACTGGAATCCCAGCTCTGCCTAGCTAAGCTGCTAGCGCGTCCACCTGTCTAGTTTAAAAGAACACCAGGGCGGCCGACCTTGATCGCCCTCCTCTACCCATATAGATAAGCGACTGTTGAAGTTTTGTGTCTTCGGGAACCGCTTACTTCCCTGACACACACACACACACACACACACACACACGTACATTTCTTTGCTTCTCCAGCTCCCTGCCCTCTCAGGGTTTCCACAGCCCCCTCCCGTGAGGAGTTTGGGTGGAAGTGGGTAGCCGGGCCTCTGATCCGGACCGGTCCCCAGGACTGGGGGCTGGGACTGCGGTCCCTTCCAGGGACTTTCCTTCCTCCGAATTCGGGGCCAACTGCAGACCCTTTCTGCAACGCCCCACCCACCCGATTTTTCGGACGCTAACGCTGCAGAAGCTGGTGGGAGAAATAATTCTACTCTTTTGGGAAAATGAAATTCAAAGGAGGGAAGGTTGAGGATTCGAACCTGCAAATACCCAAGGGCTTCTTTTTGCGGAAGGGGTGGGGGAAGCACAGCTCTTAGGGGAACGGAGATTTTGCTCTAGAAGAAAGTTTCATTTTAAATAGGCAACTTAGTCTGAGAACGAAGACAAAATTTCCCCTCACCGACTTTCAGTTTTGCTCGCGCTATCTGTCCCTTCTGCCCCAAAGCCCCATAGCTTCGATTTTTAAGTTGAAAGATCTGCCGTCACATTTTCTCTTTAAAGGAGGGTTCCAAAAGTACAACTCAAGTATGGTTAAAATAAACTTTTCCTCTCTTCTAGTTGTCACCCCACAAAAGAAAAACTGGCATGATGTCCCTTTGTTCCGGTCAAGTTGTGCGTGAAATCTTTTTGTCGTCCTTTCCAAAGGAAGGCAAAAGTTGCAGTTGATTGTAAAAAGGACAAATTTAACTCCCTGAAGGTGGAGTTGTTTTCAAGTTGCCCTGAGACACTAAGCACAGGTGTTGCTTTTATTTATTACCCTCTTAAAACTATCATTTATTTGCCCTGAAAATACTTTTTGATTGAAGATCCAATATTGTTTAGGCATTAGTGCAAAAACTATTACGTCCCCTTCCAATGAAAATCCGAGAGTTAAAAAATCTTTGTGTATAATTTCAATTGTCTAGCTACCATGGAAAAAAATTTCATACGGAGTATTAAAAAAAAGACTTGGCTAGATTTTAAACTTGAGAAATATGATCTCCGATTTCAAAAGGCAATATTTCTATTTGGAAACTAACAAACCAACCGAGGGGTTGAAATAGGTATGCGAATCAGATCGTTTTTAAAAATCGTATATTTTTTCAGATTCCTCGAGTATTACCTCCCAAAGAAATAAAAGAACCAAGTGAATCTGAGCTGATCTTTTGGGGTAACACGATCAAAAGTAACAGTACATTCAGATTATTTTAGGATCATTTTAGTTTGGAAAAGTGCCTCGATGTCACTATTACGTATGTTGTTTTGCTTGCAAACGTGGAAGGGAGAGCGACTCTGGCGGACTCAAGGGTCGGAGGTGGCCGTTTCGCAGCCGCCGGGGCCGTGGTCGTTGGAGAAGCGGGACCTGTTCCCCGCGGCCCACGCGAACCAGCGCCCCGGCCGGGTTCAGTGGGCTCGGCGGCCTCGAGAGAGCACAAGCTCCGAGGGCGTCCCGCCGCCCGGCTGGAAGAGGGATGCGGGCGGCGCTGCCGACTCGGAGGGCTGCGAGAAACCTGTTGGCCACGAGGAATCGTTGTTGGCGTGGCGGCTGCGGCGTCGAGGCTGCGGGCGCGGGGTGGCGGCGCAGGCCGCTCCCTTCGCCCGCTCGGCAGAGCCCGGCGTACCCTAGGTCCGCTTCTCGGGGACAGGGCGGCGCGGCCCCGCAGCTCGGGAGGCGGAGGGAGCCGGCCAGGATTGATGTCTAAATCAATGCGGTTTCTAGGCGCTTCTCCCGACTCCTCTCCATCTTCCTCAAAGGCAAAGCGCCTCCCGAGGATGGAGTTCCGCGACATTCGCGAAGTCTGCGTGAGGATGGTGTCTGTGGGCCCCACGGCCGCTGCCCCACGCCGGGCACCCGGACCACGCACCGGCCAGGAGGGCCCTGCTGACCAGGGAGTCCAGCCTCGGCGGGGCCCCCGCCTGTGCCCTCCGCCTTCCTTTTGCTCCCCACACCTGGGGGCTTGCTTCCCCCTACACTCGGAATGGCGCCGGGTCCAGGCGGCTCTCGCAGCCTCGGCGCAGGGCGAGGCCTGTCAGCTCTCCGCGTTGCCCACTGGCTCCCCAATTTGACAGGATTTGAGAGGAGCGACCCCTCGTCTCCGACTCCAGGCAGGCCCGGCGGCCTCTGATTTAATTATTCGCTGATGAATTAGACAGCTGCAATTGTGAAAAGTCAGCGGCCACTATTGATTCCAGGGCCGAGGGGAGGGGCGGGGAAGGGCGGGGAGGCAGCCCAGGCCCTCGGGTGTCCTTGGCCGCGCGACCTCTCCCGGCCCCGGCCGCCAAGCCCCAGGGCCTCTCTCCGTGCTAGGCCCGGCGGGCCAGACGTGGCTAGTGTTCGAGGGGCCGCAGGGCTGGCTCCCAGTTCGGGTCTGTTCTACCCACGGCGGCGGAAGCGACGGGGGAACTGAAGACGAGGCGGGGGCGGGAGCGACGCCCGCTCCGGGCTTGCGGGGAAGAAGGCGGCCCCCGGGGCACTCCCAGGGCGTCCCCAGCCCGCCCCCGGCCTGGCGCCCGCGGCCTGGAGGCGGAAGGGCGGGCGGCGGGCGCTTCCGGTCCTCGCTGAACCGGCGCCCGGCCTAGAGAGGCCTAGGGAGGCCGCGGCCGGGCTCCAGGCCGGACCGGGCGAAGGTCAGCGGATGGTGGGGCCGCGCCGGTCGGAGCTCTCCGCTGCGGCACGGACGACTCGGCCCGGGGCCCGGCTCCCGGCTCCTAGCACACGCCGCCCTACTTGTAGGCAGGATGTGCCGAGCCGGTGGATCCGCGCGAGTTCCCGCCGGAGCAACAAGTCCTGGTGCTCGGAGAACCCAGAGGGCAGTAGGGGTCCAACGCCCCTCTCCCTGCCCTAGGACCCAGTCAGGAATGTCTGTTTTGAGAAGGAGGAGAATCTGGGTGTCCTCAGAACGATTTGGCACAGTTGCGCGGAGAATACCTGCTAGAGAAGCCACTATAGTTAGAGCTTCACAGCCGACACAGAAATGAGAAAGTATTTGATGTATGCAGACAGCCTGACAAAAGCCTTTTTAAATTATTATGATCTATATCAGAAAAACACTGGAAGCCGCATCATAGTCTTTTGGTATATGCATTTTATATCCTCTTCCTGGGTGGTTTTAAAGCCAAATGACTTTTCATTACAATTTGAAATTATTTTTAATACTATAGTTTAAAGAAATGATACATTATGCAGAAAACATATAGACTGTGTTGTCCAAAAACATGAAAGATTTAAGCGCTTCATCTTCAGTGTTTCATATTTTTCTCTCTCTGAAACGACTCAAGTATTTACTATCTTTTTTTATTGGTGAAATGTGTTCTTCAGACTTTATCCTGGAAAGAATTGAGCACTGACTCCTTGGAAATCAGATAGAGTAAAAAAGGAACCTCGCCACTACATCTCCTGCTACATAGTCCATGGGGCTGAGGATAGCTCACTGCACACAAAATGGCTGTTCCTCTCTCCCTTACTGAGATGGACTAATGGATTTTGTAACTGTTTTCCAACTATCAGACTGAGGAAACCTGGTTTGGGGGCTTCGTGTTGACAGAGACCAAATAGGATGCCCTGTGTCAAATTCTTTACCTTATCAACATAATTTGATAACAAGGTAGTGGAATTATTAAGGGAATTCTGAAACATCAAGTTTTGAAATACCATTTGTAATTATAAAATTTCCCATTTAATTCTTGGAGAACGGTGTGGGTTATGGTTGACTTCAATTTCTAGTAAAGTGAGATGGGGTGGGTGAAGATATTTTTAAGAATTCACAACCCTCCCCCCCTTGGTTAGAGCCATATGATTAAAGCAAATATTCTTTGTGTTTTGAAGGGACATAGTTTTTGCCTTTGTAGATGTTGCTCCTTCAGCGTCTGAACCACTTCTACCTCCACTGTACCTGGTGAATGCCAGCTCCTATCTGAAGTTTCAGTGCTGATTTCTAGACCTCTACACTGAAACGTTTCTACCCCACTGCACCTGGTAGAGTGGTGGGTGAACTTCCTATCTGAAGTTTCAGTGCTCTTTTCTAGAGCTCTTTGATGCTATTTCATCTGGCGAATGCCAGCTCATGTTTGAAGTTTCAGTTATCACTTCTAGATCTCTTCTGTGCAACTATTTGCATATCAAATTTCCTTAAAAAAGTTTTTTTTTTTTTTTTTTGAGACAGAGTCTCGCTCTGTTGCCCAGACTGGAGTGCAGTGGTGCAATCTGGGCTCACTGCAACCTCCACCTCCCGTACGTTAGCCTCCTGAGTAGCTGGGATTACAGGCACGTGCCACCACTCCTGGCTAACTTTTGTATTTTTAGTAGAGATGGGGTTTCACCATGTTGGCCAGACTGGTCTTGAACTCCTGACCTCAGGTGATCCACCCACCTCAGCCTCCCAAAGTGCTGGGATTACAGGCATGAGCCACCACACCCAGCCTCCTTCAAAAAGTTTTAAACTTTATTTCATGCCCTATACTTTCCAGCTTTTACTCCCCAGTTCGTATTCTAAATTTCATTTTTTAGGGCTTCCTTTTTACTTAAATGATACCATTCATAGTGGTACCTAATACCATGAGATTGCATAGCATACTTTGGAAAAATCACGTCTAAGCCTGGTTTAGATTTTTAAAATTTTCTTTAACTTGACTCTTGCATCAAGAAGGATTTGCCCTTGTTAAATATTATAACTTAACTGGAAGACAAATGAGACAGTGACCAGGTGCAGTAATTAGGATACGAGAGAGTGCTTGGAAATTGTGAAGTGTTCTACAAAAATTATGATAATAATTCATTAATTTTATTTTCATTTAAGACTTATTTGAGTGCCTACTATGTGCCTGTTAGAATTTTTGGTTGCAAGCAACAGAAGCTGCCTTAGACAAAAAAGTAGGAAAGAACGTCTGAGGAAGAAACCAAATAATTCAGGAAGAATAAATGAGGAAGAAGTGATAGGAAGGCAGGAGAGTGAAGCAGGAACCAATTCCTAGTTCCAAGGGAGACTAGGAATAGGAACAAAGCCAAGATCATGCCCTGCAATAGACTGGTTAGGAAGCCTCTGCTGACCCACTTGTCTCTGCTGCTGCTGCCGCAGCCAAGAGTAACATCCACACTGTCCTATGTTTTTGTGTCACTTCTACAAGAGCCAATTAGGGTGTGACCTCTCCTAGAGCATATACTAGAGTCCTGGCCGCCAGGGACTGAGAAAGGAGCACTGCATTTCACCTGTACTGCACACTTTAGGGAGTCACCTCAAAATAGAGTGTTTGAATAGTGGTCAGTAAAAACAAAAACAAATAAATAAAAAGCACCCAAAAATATGTCACCACATAAGTGCTCGCAAGAGAACCATGAATAAGTTAGATGTGGTCCCTGTTCTCATGGACCTTGCATTTTAGTGAGGTGATGATGATAACTCCATTTTCTGTATAAAGAGAAAAAACAGTCAGATCCCATCTCAAAGTAATGGACTAAGTTTCCACCTGTTTTTTGTTTGTTTGTTTGTTTTTTCTTGTTCTCTTTTGACGTGGTTGGATGTTGGTCAGAGGAAGTTATAAATGACTGGTTTAGGAGGAACTAGGTCTACTCCATCACCCTCTTGAGGTCAAGGGTGCAGTGAAAACAAGTCCTGGATCAAGAGGCAGGGCCTGCATTCTGGTCCCAGTCCTATTATTGTCTAGCTGTGTGACCGACAGCCTGCATTTCCTTCTGTAGATGCTCTTCAAGGTCCCTTCCACACGTAAAGTCTGATTTGATATGGATCCCCTTTTATTAAAATGGGACCTTTATGATGATTGGGTTAATTTCCTATGGGCTCTTTAGATATTTTAATTCTTAATCCAAATAGTTTAGGAGTTATAGCCTTAAAAAGCTATTTCTGATGGAATAAAGGTATAATGATTGACTTCATATTCCAAAAATGGATTCCAAAAAAGGATTCTCTTTTTAAAAAATGAATTTTATTTCCAAATGACCTATTATACTTCAATGAATGGGTTTGTTGCTTTTAGTTTCAAATTATGTACTGAGTTTTTGGTACCTCTCTGTATTTTCAGACCAAGAAAGGCAAAAGAAACAGAACAGAGAGAGAGGAACAAAACAATCACAATTTGAAGTGATCACTGAGCCAGAATTGCTTCAGAGTTACGTGACTTCTTAAAATTTACTATAGATTTTTGAGTGGGTATTTCTTCTGAAGAGATTTTAAGTTATTCCCATCTAAGAACTTAGGAAAAAGTATTTTCTTCCAAGTGGAACTATAGTGAAATTTACTATGGGCTCATCATACTTATCATAGTATCTGACTGAAGGATGCCAGGACAGTTTCAAGGGTCATGTTTAACATTAGTTTTGTTACACAATATAAGCAAACAGCAGAAATCCTGGATATTTTGTATTTGTATTCTTGGTGTTTTTTAAAAAACTGGGTGTCCATCAAATGAACACATATTAAACCAGAGTCACTTGCCTTGTAACTGAGCCCTCATATGACCAATTTTAAAAGTGAGTAATACCTTGGAATACCAAACAATCACTTAAAAATATATATACTTAAAATATTGATTTCTGCATGTTGGGATGGCTTACAGTGGTGGGTAGTTGGGGTGGGGTGAGTACAGTGGTCAGTGAAGGAGTTACGTTTTATAGGAATTTATTCATCCTTAATGGGATAAGATTTTCCCTTGTCTTCTCCTCTCCTCTGTGCTACTTCAAATCTCACTCATACTTTAATACTGTGTTTGTAAACTTTCTGGGTGAGACCCATAGTAGGAAATTGATTTTGTGTGTGTATATGTATGTTATATATCTTGTATATATATGTTATAGATCTTGTATATATATATGTTATATATGTAATATATACACAATATATGTATGTGTGTATATATATATACACACACATTTCAGGAAGGAAAAGAATTTTTTCTCATTTATATTTTTAACTGACAAAAATTTTATATGTTTATGGTTTACAACATGATGTTTTGAAATTTGTTTATATTGCAGAATGGCTAAATTGAGCTAATTATCATATGTACCACCTAACGTATTTGTTTTTTTGTGTCAAGAGCATTAAAAAATCTACTCTCTTAGTGATTTTCAAGTATACAATATGTACGTTATTAACTGGAGTCACCATGTTGTATAGTGGATCACTATAGCTTATTTCTCCTGTCTAACTAAAATTTTGTATCCTTTGACCAGTGTCTCCCTTCCCCCACTCCCACTCCCCAGCCCCTGGTAACCATCATTCTACTTTCTGCTTCTATGAGTTTGACTTTTTTAGATTTCACATGTAAGTGAGATCATGCGGCATTTGTCTTTCTGTCCTTATTTCACTTAATATAATATTCTCGAGCTAACATATTGAAAGACAAAATCAAGATTCAAAATGGAATATGCATGTTAGAATTACAACAAACATCATGTAATTTTACAAGGACCAATATAAAGCCCTTTATTTAGGCTGAAAAATAGAAATCAAGGGAGGTTTCTGGATTGTGACAAGAATGCATGTGAGAAAGAAGGAAGTATTTATCTACTATAAATGCAAATGGCTCAACAGTATTATGCGGCATGAAAAAAAGATAATGCATTTTTAGGCTGCATTACAAGAAATATGGCATACAACTTACAAGAAAGGTAGCAAATGCCCTGTCTTCTGGGCTGGAGATGAATCTAACTCTAGGTACCTAATTTTAATATAGATATCAATAAATTAGAGCTTACATGGGTCATTAGGATGTGAGGGAAGAGGAAATCATGCTCTATGTGGAAGAGTTAGAGCAAATGTTTAGCCTAGAGAAGAGGCCGATAATGTGGTGCATGGCTGCAACTTCAAATATTTGCATAGCTGTCACGTGGCAGAGAGGTTAGTTTTTCCTGTTCTAAGTCAGAGTTAGGACCAAAGGGTAAAAGTGACAGAGGGGCTGATTTTGATTCCAGTGATTAAAGTTGTCTAGAGGACAGCAGCTTGCCCCATGAAGGAGTGAATTCTTCACTCATATGACTGTTTAGCAAAGGCTTACTGACTACGTGGCTAGGATGCTATCAGTAGGAATCAGCTGAATTAGGCAGCAGGTTGAAATAGATGATCTCTTTGGTTGAATCCCAGGATTTGCTGAATTGGACATTAAAAAGAATAATATTGTGCTCTCTACTCTTATGAGTTCAACTTTTTTAGTTTCCACAGATGAATGAGATTATATAGTATTTGTCCCTCTGTGCCTGGCTTATTTCATTTAACATATTATCCTCTAGGTTCATCTATGTTGCCTCAAATGACAGGATTTTCTATTTTTTTGAAATAGGAGAATAGTATTGCATTTCATATATATACTGCATTTTAAAATCCATTCACCCATTGACGAACACTAAGGTTGTTTCCATATCTTAGCTATTGTGAATAGTGCTGCAGTGAGCATGGGAGTACAGACATCTCTACAGCATACTGATTTCAATTCCTTTGGGTATATAACCAGTAGTGAGATTGCTGGATCACATGGTAATTCTATATTTAGTTTTTTTGAGGAAGCTCCGTACTCTTTTTTTCAAAATGGCTCTACTACTTTACTACTTTACAATACTACCAAGAGTGTAGAAGGGTTCCCTTTCCCCCACATGCTCAGCAACACTTGTTCTCTTCCATGTTTTTGCTGATAGCCGAGCTAACAGGTGTGAAGTGATGTATCATTGTGGTTTTAATTTGCATTTTTCTGATGTTTAGAGAGTTTTTGCTTGCTTCAAGCATTTTTTCATGTATCTGTTGGCCATTTGTATGTGTTCTTTGGAGAAATGTCTATTCAAGTTTTTTGCCCATTTTTAAATAGGATTATTTATTTTCTTGTTATTGTGTAGTTTGAGTTCCTTATATGTTTTGGATATTAGCTCTTTATCAGATGTCTGATTTACAAATACTTTCTTCCATTCTGTTAGTTGTCTCTTCACTCTATTGATTGTTTCCTTTGCTGTGCAGAAGCTTTTTAGTATGACGTAATCCCACTTGTCTGTTTTTACTTTTGTTGATTGTGCTTTGAGGTCTTATCCAAAAAGCCCTTGCCCAGACCTATGTCATGGAGATTTTCCCCTGTGTTCTCTTCTAGAAGCGTCATAGTTTCAGGTCTTAAATTTAAATCTTTAATCCACTCTGAGTTGATTTTTGTATGTAGTAAAAGAGTCTAATTTCATTAATCTGCATGTGGATATCAGTTTTATGTGCTCTTGTTACCTTTGTTGAAAATCAGTTGGCTGTAGATACATGGATTTATTTCTGGGCTCTCAATTATATTCCACTGGTCTGTGTGTCTGTTTTTTATGCCAGTACTATACTGTTTTGGTTACTATAGCTTTGTAGTATATTTTGAAGTCAGTTAGTATGATACCTTCAGTTTTCTTCTTTTTGCTTAAGATGGATTTGCCTTTCTGGGATCTTTTGTGGTTCTGTACAAATTTTAGGATTGTTTTTTCTACTTCTGTGAAGAATGTCATTGGTATTTTTCTAGGGATTGCATTCAATGTGTAGATCATTTTGGGTAGTGTATTAGTCCATTCTCACACTTCTCTAAAGAACTACCTGGGCTGGGCGTGGTGGCTTATGCCTGTAATCCCAGCACTTTGGGAGGTCGAGGTGGGTGGATCACCTGAGGTGGGGAGTTCAAGACCAGCCTGACCAACATAGAGAAACCCCGTCTCTACTGAAAATACAAAAATTAGCTGGGTGTGGTGGTGCATGCCTGTAATCCCAGCTACTCAGGAGGCTGAAGCAGGAGAATCGCTTGAACCTGGGAGGCAGAGGTTGTAGTGAGCCGAGATCGCACCACTGCACTCCAGCCTGGGCACCAGAGTGAGACTTTGTCTCAGGAAAAAAAAAAACCAAAACCCAAAAAAACAAACAAACAAAAACTACCTGAGACTGTATAATTTATTAATTTATTTAGAAAAGAGGTTTAATTGACTCACAGTTCCACAGACTGCACAGGAAGCATGGCTGTGGTGAAGGTGAAGGGGAGACAAGCACATCTTACCATGGTGGAGTAAGAGAGAGAAAGAGAGAAGGGAGGAGTGCCACACACATTTAAACCATCAGATCTCATGAGAACTCACTATCATGAGAACAGCAAGGGGGAAATCCACCCCCCTGATCCAATCACCTCCCACCAGACCCCTCTTCCAATTTGACGTGAGATTTGGGCTGGGACACAGATCCAAACCATATCAGGTAGCATGGCCATTTTTTTTTCCTGGAGGTATATTTTTAAATTGTATCTTAAAGGTGATTTATTTGATTTACTGCCTTATTCAAACTTATAATAAAATTTTATTCTTTTTATTTTTTATTGTGATACTTTAAGTTCTGGGGTACATGTGCAGAACGTGCAGGTTTGTTACATAGGTATACATGTACCATGGTGGTTTGCTACACCCATCAGCCTGTCATCTACATTAGGTATTTCTCCTAATGCTATCCCTCCCCTAGCCTGCCACCCCGCCGACAGGCCCCAGTGTGTGATATTCTTCTCCTCGTGTCCATGTGTTCTCGTTGTTCAACTCCCACTTATGAGTGAGAACATGCGGTGTTTGGTTTTCAGCATGGCCATTTTAACGATGTTAGCTCTTCCAGTCCATAAGCACGGAATATCTTTCCATTTATTTAATGTCTTCTTCAATTTCTTTCATCAATGTTTTATAGTTTTCAGTGTAAAGATCTTTTACCTCCTTGATTACACTTATTTCTAAGTATTTTATTTTTTTGTAGCTGTTGTAAATAGGATTTTTAACTTTCTTTTTCAGATCTTTTGCTATTAGTGTATGAAAATGCTACTGAACTTTGTATGTTGATTTTGTATCCTGAAACTTTAGTGAATTTGCTTACTAGTTCTAACAGTTTTTTAGTACAGTCTTTAGGGTTTTTTTTTATATATAGGATCATGTTTTCTGCAAACAGGAACAATTTAATTCTTCCTTTCCAACTTGGATACTTTTAATTTCTTTCTTTTGCCTAACTACTCTGGCTAAGACTTCCAGGCTTCCAGTGCTATGTGGAATAGAAGAGGAGAAAGTGAGTATCCTTGCTTTGTTCCTGATTTTAGAGGAAAATCTTTCAGCTTTTCTCCATTCAGTGTAATATTAGTAGTGGGTCTGTCACATATGACCTTATTGTGACCAGAGGTTGGGGGAAAGGGGTGGAAGAGGAAAAGGGAGACATTGGTCAATAAGCCCAAAATTACAATTAGATACGAGGAATAAAACCTGGTGTTCTGTTGCACAGTAGAGCGACTATAGCTAATAACAATGTATTATACATTTCAAAATAGAAAAGAGGATTTGCATATTCTCATCACAAAGAAATGATAAATGTTTGAGTTGCCAAATATGCTAATTACTCTAATTTGATCGTTACAAAATGTAAACATGTATCGAAACATCATGTTGTACTCCCTAAATATGTACAGTTATTTTTCAATTAAAAATAAAACTTAAAAATGATATTGTGAAAGTAATTTTATGTAGATAATTTTAAGGGTTAGACTAATATTAATATTCAAGCTTATAAAGACGTTAAAAGTACATGGTGGAGCATTTTCTATCTCTATAAAAACCATTTCTTTATGAAAAGTACAATTTCTTTATGGAAAGTACAAGAATTATTTCTTGTCTGCATTTCTAAAATTCCAAAAAGCTCTAAAAAGCAGAAGTTTTTTTGAATTTCATATGTTGAAGTAACCATAACTGAACTGATATGAAGCTATTTATAGTCTTTTTTTTTTTTTTTTTTAATATAGCCTCCTCAGTCGCCCAGGCTGGAGTGCAGTGGTGCGATTTTGGCTCACTGCAATCTCTGCCTCCCTCCTGAACCATTTGCATGCCTCAGCCACTGGAGTGGCCGGGATTACAGGTGCATGCTACCATGCCCGGCTATTTTTTTTTTTTTTTTTGTATTTTTAGTAGATACAGGGTTTAACCATGTTGGCCAGGCTGGTCTTGAACTCCTGACCTCAAGTGATCCGCCCACCTTGGCCTCCCAAAGTGCTGGGATTACAGGCATGAGCCACTGCACTCAGCCTTTTTATAGTCTTTATTCCACTTAGAATTAGTATTCACACATACCTGTGCAGAAATATTGTTGTGTTTGATGAGAAAGTGCTGCCCCAGACCTTGCTGGGGGTTATGTAATAAATATTTACCACTAAAATCTTTCAAATATCTGAAAAATTCTCAATTCTAAAGCATCTGTCTCTAAAGGATTTGGTTAAGAGATTGTGCACTTGTATTATTAGTTATCCTACAGTTTGATATTTCTTGTTTCTCAGGATAACTTGAATCCATTGGCCAGAGATCTAGACAATAAGCTATATAACTTCCCCATGGTACCATAATTCCCAAGAACTATTAATGAGTCCCTAAAATTCGTCACAGAAGGAGTTTTCTCTGTGAACCAAATTTGTACTATATAATGAAGCAATAAGTTGTTCTTCTATTTCCATATTTATTTTATAAAGAGGTCAGTGGCAAAAATGATCAGTGTCAGGGCCTCCTCCCATACTTGATATTTCTTAAGACTCGCCCTGGGCCAGGCACGATGGCTCACGCTTGTAATTCTAGCACTTTGGGAGGATGAGGCAGGCAGATCACCTTAGGTCAGGAGTTCAAGACCAGCCTGGCCAACATGGTGAAACCCCGTCTCTACTAAAAAATACAAAAATTAGCTGGGCATGGTGGCACATGCCTGTAATCCCAGCTACTTGGGGGGCTGAGGCAGGAGAATTGCTTGAACCTGGGAGGTGGAGGTTGCAGCGAGCCAAGATCGCGCTACTGCACTCTGGCCTGGGTGACAGAGCAAGACTGTCTCAAAAAAAAAAGAAAAAAAAAAAGTCTGGCCCTGGATGACAATATCATACTTTTCTGGCCTACATAGATGACTTATTTGCATAAATTAATTAATGGCTTTCATTTTACAAATTCTTTCTGTAGTTATTGCTAATTCTGGACCTTTATGGAACATTTATAGAACACCTACTCCAGGCTGGCCTTAAGCTAGGCAACCATGTTACAAAGATGAATGAGAACTAAAAGAGTGCCTCAAAGTATTCACACACTCATATGATCCTCAAAACAGCACATAAGATAAGCGGGAGTGATGTTATTGTTCCCATTTTGAAGATGAAAAACCTTAATCTCTGGGAACTTAAGGAATTGGTTAAGGGTCACACATTCAGTAAGTGGTAGAACAGGACTTGAATCCAAGGCTTTAATTCACAATGTAGTTATATTTCCAACACATTAACATACATTGGGAGCCTGTTTGTAATAGAAAATATTTCATTTTCTCTTCACCCAACCCTTAGACATTCACTTTTACTTGGCTGCTCAGAATTTGTACCCACTTATTGTGTTTAGAAAATGCACTGTGAAATGTAAAATGAGTTTTTATGGAAGATAGGATCCTACTTCTTACTGTGAAATCCAAAAAGCCCAAACTCTCTTTTTCCCCATCCCCTGGTAGCTGTGACTCAGAAATGTCATCTAGATCCAACCAGTAAGATACACCTCCTTGGATGTCAGATGCCAGAGAGACCATGGCGTGGAGACAGCCTACAACTTGCACTGGTGTGGTGGTGCGTTCTGTGTCCAACAGAGGCAGCTCGCCAACCCAGCTGGTTCTCTGGCTGTGGTTCTTACACCTAACCCCCATTGATTTCAGATCCTTTTCTGAACTTGGTTCTTATCCCTTTCAGTCTATTCTGTGAGTAATCTGGGTTCCTTTTGCCTAGTATTTTTCTGTGAAAATTAGCTCGAGTCAGTTTCTGTTGTTTTCCACCAAGAATCTCTGCCTAGGAAAGATTCACTTTATAGATGAGATACTGGTCAGAATTGGTCAGATTGGTGAGAATTGGTCAGACTTGGGGCATATTTGAAGAGAGAGCTGACAGGATTTGCTAATGGTTTGGATATGGAATGTGAGAAAAGGAAAGGTGTCAAGGATGACTTTAGAGTTCTGGTCTCAAAAATTGAAACAATAAAGCTACCATCAGGTTCCATCAGTTCCAGTTCTCTATCACTACAAAATGCCCCAAAGTAGTGAGCTTAAACAACAATCATTTTTGCTATCTCCATTGGCTTGGGCTTCTTACAGCATGAGGCTGGGCTTTAAGAAGGAGTATTCCATTAGGAAGTGTCCATAGAATGAGCATTCTAAGACAACCAGGAAAAAGCTGCATGGTTTTTTATGACCTAGCCTCAGAAGTCACATAACGTCACTTCTACCATACTCTGTGTTTAGAATTCATCACAGGCCCATTCCAGATTCAAGGAGGAGGGGACATTGGAGCATCAAAGAATTTGGGACCATGTTTTAAAACTATCACACCATTTATTAGGGAGCTCCATGAAAGCTGGGGAAGACAAAGAGGAACAAGTTGGGAATGGGGAAAAATCAAGTGTTTGTGCATGTTAACTATAAGTGTCTATTATTCATTCAAGAGGAGATATTGGGCAGGCAATTGGATATAAGTCAGGAGTCAAGGTGAGAAGTTGGGGCTAGAGACAGAAATTTAAGAGTTGTTTGTGTATAGGTGATATGTGAAAGCCATAGGACTGGTTGAGATAATCTAGAGAGTGTATCTAAATGGGGAAAACGTAAGGATGTAGAACTGTTTGGAAATGTAAGGAGAGTACCAAAAGAGGTTGAGAAGAACAAACCAGTGAGGCATGTGCTAGGATGTTTGCACACAGTGTGAGCAGGGACAGAATGGTAGGAGATAGTGAGGGTAGAAGAATAGCAGAGGACAGCAGAGGTTGAGTCCAATAAATGAACATGAAGGAGAGTAAGTGTAAGCCCTGCCTTAAAAAAATGGAATGTTTTTCTTAGGAAGTAGTGTCAGTTGAGGTAATGAAACTAGGTCCAAAAAGAGAGCCCATGATTTTGCTCCTTCTCCTATGACCAGAAAAAAAAATGAGAAAAACAAAAAGACTTAAAATTGTACAGACGGTTTTGCATTAGATCATGCAAATCAGAGACTAGGCAATTTCATTGTTATAAGTCTGGTCCCATTATCTTGTATTTTCTCAACTACAGTTTGTGGACAACACATTTGCATTCTTGAAACACTTTATTTTTTGGACAGGGTCTTGCTGGAGTTCAGTGGCATGATCATAGCTCACTGCAGCCTCAACCTCCTGGGTTCAAGCAATCCTCCCACCTCAGCTTCTAGAGTATTTGGGACTACAGGTTTGCCACCATGCCTGGCTATGTTTTATTATTATTATTATTTGTAGAGATGAGGTCTTGCTATGTTGCCTAGGCTGGTCTTAAACTCCTGGGCTCAAGCATTCCGCCCGCCTCTGTCCCCCAAAGTGCTGGTATTAACAGGCACGAGCAATTGCGCCTGGCCCAAAATACCCTTCGATTGTTGTTTTGTGACAACATGCTTTTCTGCTTGTATCTCTGGTCAGTCTTTCCAGACTTGCTAGTTCTGTCTCCTTTATTTGACTTCTAAATGATGGAATTTTTTAAGGCTTGATCTTAGATTCTCTCTTGTTTTGATTCTATATTCTTTTCCTCCTTATGCAAGGAGATCTTCCACAGCATTAAGTAACATTTATTTGCTAATGATATTCATGTTTACATATACAGTCCAGAACTATTTTCTGAACTCCAGTCAAATATATCCAACTGCTCACTTGATATTTGGGTCTCTAATAATGACCTAAAACTCAACATGTCTAAGCACTCTTGATTTCTACTTCCCTAAATTGCGCTCACAGTCTTCCCATCAAAGTAATTGGTAACTCTGTACTTCCCAATTTTTAATTAAACTTTTAATTTTGAGATAACTTTAGATTCACATGTAGTTGTAAGAGATAATACAGAGATCCCTTGTACACTTTATCCAGTTTTCCTTAATGAAAACATCTTTTAAAACTAAGTACAATTTCACAATCAGGATATTACCATCAATACAATCAAGATACAGAACATGTCCATCATCACAAGGATCCCCCACATTGGCTTTTTATAGCCATGCTCACTTCCCTCACATATCTATTCCCTCATTATCCATAGGAAACCACTAACTAGTCTACTATCCATTTCTATAATTTGTTGTCTCAAGAATATTACATAAGTGCAACCATATAGTATGTAGCCCCTTGAGACTGGCTTTTTATTCATCTTCTCTGGAGATCCATCTAGTTTGTTGTATATATGAGTAATATGCTCCCTTTTATGGCTAATATTCCATGGCACAAATGTACCACAGTTTGTTTTAACTATTCAGCATTTGAATGTTGTTTCCAGTTTTTGGCTCTTATGAATAAAGCTGCTATGAACACTTATGTACAGGTTTTTGTGTCAATATAAGTCTTCATTTCTCTAGGATAAATGCCCAGTAGTGCAGTTGCTAGGTCATTTGGTAGTTGCATATTTCATGTTTTAAAGAAATTACACACTTTTTTCCAGAGTGTACCATTTTACTTTCCCACCAGCAATATGTGATTCAACTTCTCTACATCTTTGCCAGCTTAGGTATTGATATTTTCATTTTAGTCATTCTGGTAAGTATATAATGTCTTATTTTAGTTTTAATTTACATTTCTCTAGTGACTAATGATGTTGGACAGCTTTTCATGTGCTTTTTTGTCATCTGTATATATGTTTCAGTAAATGTTCATACCTTTGCTCATTTTCTAATTGGATTTTTTTTTTTTACTGTTTTTGTTTTTTACTGTTGAATTTTGAGAATTCTTTTTATGTTCTAGACAGTAGTCCTTTGTCAGATGTGTGATTTGCAAATATTTCCTCCTAGTGTGCAGCTTGTTTACTCACCCTGTTAACAGGACCTTTCACAGAACAAACATTGTTAATTTTGATGAAGTCCAATTTATTAATTTTTTCTTTATGGACCATTCTTTCTGTTTCAAGGCTAAGAGCACTTTGCCTGGTCCTAGAGCCTGATGTTCTCACATTTTTTTCTTTAGTTATATAGTTTTTTAGTTGTACATATTACATTTAAGTCTGTGATCCATTTTGAGTTGATTTTGAATAAGGTGTGAAGTTTAGGTCTTTTTTTTATTCTATTTTTTGCCTGTGGATGACCAATTGTTTCAGCTCCATTCATTGAAAAGGCTATCTTTCCCTCAGTTGAATTGTGTCTGCAGCTTTGTGAAAAATCAATTGGGTATAAATATGTGGGTATGTTTCTGCGTTCCATATTTTGTTCCATTGATCTATGTGTCTGTCTTTTCACCAATGTCACACAGTCTTGATTACTGTAGCTAGACAGTATCTTGAAATCAGGTAGACTAATTCCTCCCACTTTATTCTTTCTTTAAAAAATGGTTTTATCTGTTTTATTCTTTTACCTTTCCATATATATTTGAGGATAATCATGTGTATATCTACAAAAATCTTGCTGGGATTTTGGTTGGAATTATGTTAAACTTGTATATCAGTTTTGGAAGAATTGATATCTTTTAGTATGTTGAGTCTTCCAATCTATGTACATACGTGTCTTCATTTATTTATGTCTTCTTTCATCAGTGTTGCATAGTTTTCAGCATACAAGTCCTATATATATTTTGTTACATTTTCCCCAATAATTTTGTTTTGGGTGATAAAAATTATAAATGATATTATATTTAACATTTTGATAGCTGTATATTCATTGCTATTTATAGAATTACAATGGATTTTTGTGTGTTTACCTTGTCTCCTGCAACTTTGCTGAACTCACTTATTAGTTCTAATTTTAAAAAATAGATTCATTGTGATTTTCTATATAAACATTTAGACACATGCAAATAAGGATCAAAGTATTTCTTCCTTTCTGATCTGCATAATTTTTTTTTCCTTATTGTACTGGCTAGTACTTCTAGTACTGTATTGAATAATAGTGGTAACAGTGACTATCCTTCCTTTGTTGCCAATATTAGGGGCAAACACATTGTCTTTCACCATTTAGTATAATGTTAGCTGTTGGGTTTTGCAGATTCTCTTTATCAAGTTGAGGAAGTTCTCTTATATTCCTATTTTTGTAAGAGTTTTACCATGAATGGAGGTTGAATTTTGTCAAATACTTTTTATACATTGATTGATATAATAGTGTAATTTTTCTTCTTTAGCCTGTTAATATGGTGGGTTACATTGCTTGCTTTTCTAGTATTGGACTGGGCTGGTATCCCTGGAATAAACCCCACTTGGTCATGGTGTCTAATTATTTTCATATACTGCTGAATTCCATTTGCTCATATTTTGGTGCTAGGATTTTTGCATCTAAATTCATGAGGACATTGGTCTGTAGTTTTCCTTTTTTATATTGTCATTGTCTGTATTTGATATCAGAATAATACTAGCTTCATACAATGAATTGAGAGTTGTTCTCTCATTCTTGAAGAGACTTCACAGAATTGGTGTTTAATTCATCACCTCACACTTATTAGGATGGCTATTATCAAAGAGACAAGAGACAAAATTTGACAAGGATGTGAAGAAAAGGGAATACTTCTATACTGTTGGTGGAAAGGTAAATTAGTACAGCCATTATTTAAAAAATGAATATTCCTTACAAAATTAAAAACAGAATGACCATATAGTCCAGCAATTCCATTTCTGAGTATATATCCAAAGGAAATGAAATTAGTATGTCAAAGGGATATCTGCAATCTCATGTTTATTGTAGCATTATTCACAGTAGCTAAGATATAGAATCGACCTAAGGATCCATTGACTGATGAATGGATAAAGAAAATGTGGCACAGTAGTCCCGCCTTATCTGTAGGGCATACATTCTAAGACCTCCAGTGGATGGATGCCTGAAACTTTTGATACTATCAAACCCTATAAATACTATGTTTTTTCCTATATATACATATCTATGATAGAGTTTATAAATTTGGCATAGCAAGAGATTAACAACAGTAAGTAATAATAAAATAGAGCAAGTATAACAGTATACTGAAATAAATGTTATATAAATGTGATCTTTCTCTACCTCTCTCTAAATATCTTATTGTATGTAATATTTTTGGACTGTGGTTAACTGTGGGTAACTGAAACCACAGAAAGCAAAGTTGTGGATAACGAGGAGACTACTATATATATATACCTACACACACTTACACACACACACATATATATATATACTGTGTGTGTGTGTGCATGCATTTGTGTGTGAATATATATATACATATTCATCCTAAAAAAGGGGAGAAATGTATATAATGGAATGCTCTTCAGCCTTAAAAAGGAGAGAAATCCTGTCATTTGTGTGTGACATGGATAAAATGACATGGATAAATCTGGAAGACATTATGCTAAGTGAAATAAACCAGACATAGAAAGATAAATACTGTATGATCTGGAAGACATTATGCTAAGTGAAATAAACCAGACAGAAAAATACTGCATGATCTCACTTAAATATGGAATCTACAAAAATTATCTTACAGAAGCAGAAAATAGAATGGTGGTTATTAAGGGCTTGTGGAGGGTGGGCTGGAGAGGTGTTGGTCAAAGGATACAAAATTTCAGTTAGACAGGAAGAATAAGTTCTGGAGACCTATTGCACAACATGGTGACTGTACTTAATAACAGTGCATTGTATACTTGAGAATTACTAAAAGAGTAGATTTTTAAATATTCTCACCACAAAAAAGATAAGTATGTGAGGTAATAGATATGTTAATTAGCTTGGTTTACCCATTCTGTAATGTATACATATATCAAAACATTATGGCCGGGCGCGGTGGCTCACAAAAATTATCACGGGCGGATCACAAGGTCAGGAGATTGAGACCATCCTGGCTAACACGGTGAAACCCCGTCTGTACTAAAAGTACAAAAAATTAGCCGGGCGTGGTGGCGGGCGCCTGTAGTCCCAGCTACTCGGGAGGCTGAGGCAGGAGAATGGCGTGAACCCGGGAGGCGGAGCTTGCAGTGAGCCGAGATCGCGCCACTGCCCTCCAGCCTGGGCGACAGTGCAAGACTCCGTCTCAAAAAAACAAACAAACAAACAAACAAAAGCAACGACAACAAAAAACATTATGTTGTGCCCCATATACATATATAATTTTGTCAATTAAAAAAATAAAAAAATTAAAAAAGGAATTGATGTTAATTCTTTGAACAATTAGTAGAATTCTCTGATGAAATCACCTAGACCTGCAGATTTCTTTTTTGAGGATTTTAAACTTGTAAATTCAATCTTCTTAATAATTAAAGCACTATTCAATCTATTTCATACTGGATGCTAATTTGTGCTTTTTGAGGCATTGGTAAATTTCATCTAAGCTTTAAAATTTATGGTGTAGAATTATTCATATGATTTTCTTATTATACTTTTGATTTCTGCAAGGTCTGAAGGGATATCCACTATTTCATTCCTGATATTGAGAATTTGTACCTTGTCTCTCTTTTTCTTTGTTAGTTAAAGATTTGTCAGTTTTATTGATCTGTTTTCAAAGAACTAGCTGTTTGTTTCATTGATTTTCTCTATTGCTTTTCTGTTTTCAATTTCATTAACTTCTGCTCTTTATTTCCTCCCTTCTACTTGCTTTGGGTTTATTTTGCTCTTCTTTTCCCAACTTTTTGGGATGGGAGTTTAGATTATTGATTTGAAACTTCTCCTCTTTTCTAATGTAAGCATTTAGTGCTATAAATTTCCCTGTAAGCACTGCTTTATCTGCATCCTACATCTTTTGATATATTGAATTTTCATTTTCATTTAGTTCTGTGTATCTTTAAATTTTCTTTGGACTCCTTAATGAAGTGTAGAAGTGTATCATTTAGTTTCCAAGTGTTTGAAGATTTCCTGTTACTTTTGTTATTGATTTCTAGTTTGCTTCCTTTGTGGACAAATAACACACTCTATCTTTGCAATTGTTTTAAATTTTTTTTTTTTTGAAACAGAATTTTGCTCTTGTCGCTCAGCTGGAGTGCAGTGGTGCAATTTTGGCTCACTGCAACCTCCACCTCCCAGGTTCAAGCGATTCTCCTGCCTCAGCCTCCCGAGTAGCTGGGATTACAGGTGCCTGCCACAATGCTGGCTAATTTTTGTATTTTCAGTAGCGACGGGGTTTCACCATGTTGGCCAGGCTGGTCTCGAACTCCTGACCTCAGGTGATCCACCCACCTCGGCCTCCCAAACTGCTGGGATTACAGGTGTGAGCCATCACGCCTAGCCAATTGTTTTAAATTTTTTAAGGTTTGTTTTATGGCTCATGATATGTTGTATGTTGGTTTATGTTCCATAAATGCTTGAAAATAATGTATATACTTCCTGTTTTTGAGTGGTGTGTTCTGCAAGTGCTGATTAGTTCCTATTGGGGGATGATGTTATTGAGTTTTGTATCCTTGCTGATTTTAAAAAGATGTTCTATCAATTACTGAGAGAGGGAGAGGTGTTGACATTTCCAAATATAATTGTGGACTTATCTATTTGTCCTTCAGTCCTATCAGTTTTTGCTTAACATATTTTGCAGCTCTGAGTCTGGTGAAAACTCTTTAGGATTGCTATGTCTTCCTATTAAATTGACCTTATCATGATGTAATGTTCTTCCTGCTGGTAATTTTCTTTGCTCTGAAACTTACTTTATCTGATATTAATATAGCCATGTCTGCTTTCTTTGATTGATATGTACGTGATATATCCTTTTCTATCATTTTACTTGCAACCTATTTCATTATGTTAATATTTGAATTGTGTTTCTTGTAGACAGCAGCATATAGTTAGGTCATGGTTTTGTTTTGTTTTTTGACAGAGTTTCACTGTGTTGCCCAGGCTGGAGTGCAGTGGCACAATCTCGGCTCACTGCAACCTCGGCCTCCTGGTTCAAGCAATTCTGCCTCAGCCTCCTGAGTAGCTGGGAATACATGCACACACCACCATGCCCGGCTAATTTTTGCATTTTAGTAGAGATGGGGTTTCACCATGTTGGACTCGAATTCCTGTAGTCATGGTTTTTAACCCACTCATCCAATCTTTGTCTTTTAATTGATGTATTTAGATTATTTACACTTAATGTAACTATTGATATATTGTGCTTAATTTTTTGCTTTCTGTTGTCTGTTTTTCTGTTTGTTCCTGATATCTTGTGTGTTGCTTGAAAATTCATTAAAATTCTATTTTGATTTATCTACTACATTTTAAAATTTATATCTTTATATAGTTTTGGCAGTTGCCCTATGTGTTATATTACATATATGTAACTTATCACAGCCTGCTATTGTTGACATTTTACCAGTTCAAGTGAAGTGTAGAAACTTCACTTTGTTTTACATACCTTACCTTCCCCATTTATATTTGTTTTGAATATTTCATTTACATTTACTTAATACTACTTCAGACTGTGTTATAATTTTTGCTTCAACCGTCAACCATAATTTTGAGAAATCAAGAGTAGAAGAAAAATGTAGTATATTTATTCATATTTTTGCTTTTTTGTATATTTCTTTCCAATAATCCAATATTTTTTCTTTTCTAATATTATTTCTACTTAGAGGATTTTTAAAAGCCATTCCTTTTGGTTAGTTCTGCTGGCAAAAAAATTAGTTTATGTTCATCTGAGAAAGCTTTGATTTATCTTTCATTTCTGAAGGATATTTTATGCAGATATGGAATTCTGGGTTGACAGTTCTTTTCTTTCAGCACTTGAAAAATATTGTGCCATGTTTTTTTCTGGCTCCCATCATTTTTGATGAGAAATCCACTGCCAGTTGAATTACATTTTCTATATAGGCAAGATATCATTTCTCTCTTTCTGTGCTTTCAATATTTTTTCTTTATCTTTAGTTTTCAGAAGTTTGACTATGATTTGTCTTAGTGTGGATTTCTTCGGGTTTATATTGTTGGGGTTTACCATGTTTCCTGAATCTTTGGTGTATGTCTTTTGTGAAATTTGGAAGTTTTTGCTGTATTTCTTCAAGTACTTTTTCAGCACTGCCCTTTTATCTCCTGGGACTCTAATTATATGAATTTTAGCTCTTTTATTTTAGTCCCATGTATCCCTAGGGCTCTGTTTTTTTTTCTCCAGTCTATTTTTTTCTGTTATTCAGATTGGGTAATTTCTATTGTTTTATCTTCTGTTCCACTGATTCTTTCCTCTACCCACTCCACTCTGTTGTCTAGCTCATCCACTGAGTTTTAAAAAATCCATTTGATTATCTTGTGTTTCTTTCTTGAGGTGATTTGTTCATTTGTTTCAAGCATGTTTATAATTGCTCAGTGAAGAACAGTTATGATGGATTCTTTAACATCTTTGTTATACAGTTCTAACATCTCTGTCATCTTAGTGTTGGTGACTATTGCTCTTATTTTAAAATTAATGTTTATATTTTCTTGGTTATTTGTGTAAGTGAGTTTTCACTGAAACATGGATGTTTTGAGTATTATGCTATGAGACTTTGGATTTTATTTAAACATTAGTTAGCTTGTTCTGACATTTCCCAGGGAAGAGTAGGAAGACTGCCTCATTATTGGCAGGTGATGGTAGACGTCCAAGTTACTCTTTTGGGGAGCTGGAAGACTGGTGAGTAGAAAACATTTACGCTAAAGCATGAAAGGGAAAAAGGATGTAAATATAGGAAAATGTATAAAAAATTTACTCAACTCAATGAAAAGGCCTAATACCTGTATTATTGGAGGTCCAGAATAGAATGAGGGAAAAAATGAGATAGAAGCAATATTTGAAGACATAATTCCCCAAATCCTCCAAAACAGTTGAAATGCATCAAGTAACAGTTTTAAAACCTCTATGATCTTCAAAAAGGATAAATACAAAGAAAACTCTCATAATAAACTTCTAACAAATTTTACAGAAAGCCTGTGAAAAAATACAATGCTTAAAAATAATCCAAAAATATAATCGGCAGAATAATAATATGAAAGCTAGAGGCAATGGAATGGCATCTTTAAGGTACTGGGGGAAGAAGCTGAACTATAATTTTATATCCAGTGAAAAAATATCCTTCAAATGTGAAGGCAAAAGAAATACAATTCTAGATAAACAAAATTGAGAGACTTTGTTGCTCTCAGACCTTGAGAGTTCTTCAGGCAGAAGGAAAATGATGATATCTGGAAACAAATGCAGGAAGGAGTGAAGAGCATTGGGAAGAACAAATATGTGGGTAAATAAGTGAACACTGATTACACAAAACAATAGTGTGTTGTGGGGTGTAACATATATTTATGTTAAGTATTTACCAACTCCAGGCCATAAAGTCACTTATCCTCATTTCATCTATAGAATAAGAGGATTATACTCCCTTCCAGCTTTCTGCATTAGGAGGCAAGCTATACTTATCCCCATTTCACTAATGAGGTATATAACATCCAGAGAGGCTAAGTCACTTGTCTGGGACAGGACTAGAAATAGTTCTCATGCTTCCTGGTCAATTATCTCTCTCTTTTGGATTTATTTATTCGTTTGATCAAGATGTAAAAAATTTTAAATTACTCTGCTGATCATTGGGATACAAAGCTGAATGAGACAAGACAGATTTTACTGTGAGAATTCCAGCTGGTGACAGTTTTAAAGTGCTTTGCAGTAGGAAGGAGACTCTACCAATGCAAACTACTATTGTTATTGAATATAATTTACAACTCATATAGCATTAACTCTGAAGCAAAGAATCTCTAATTGAAAGACTTTTCCCCTATCTAGTGAGACAGAGATGGATAGATAGATAGATAGATAGATAGATAGATAGATAGATAGATAAGTAATTAGTATATAGATAGAGAAATAGATCGAGAGAGTGAGAGAAGAAATGGATCTCTAGGTTTGAATAGCATCCTGCCAGCTATGGCTGTGATAAGAACCTATTGCTGGAAATTTAATAATAATACTTTTTTATATCACTTTACAGTTTCAAAGTATTATGTTATACTTTATCTCATTTATGTGTCACTACAACTCACTGGGGTAGAATACAGGGAAAACATTATTATTCATGGTTTATCTGTGAAGAAACTGAAGCCAGGAAAGGTCAATGGGCTACTGAAACTCACAGCTGGTAAGTGGCAAAGCAAGGACAATTATTACTTATTCTATTCCAGTTCCTGGTCTTGGCTCAGGGATCCCCCTGCCTCACACCCTCAGCCATGTTGAAGACTAGAGTCAGACAAGACAAGACTGATGATAATTTTGCAGCTGGCATATTTTGGTGGTGGCTAGATTTCTGAGTGGCCAAATGTTGGCTATAACAATGCAATGACTAAACCCATACTGTGTGTTCTACTATGCAATGACTTTACCTGTTTGATCTCATTTAATCCTTACGACAAACCTATGAGATAGAAACTGCTACTATCCTCATTTTACAGAAAGGGAAACTCAGAATTAAGTTAAGTAATTTGATCATACTGCTAATAAATGGCGAAGCTGGGATTTGAATGGAGGTCTGCCTGACCATGCCTCTAATTACCACTCTATATGGTCATTCTATTACAAGTTCTGTTATTTAAGTGTGTTAGGATCAGATGTGAAATTCATCTGGAGACTGGATAAGAGGAGGAGGAAGCAGGAATGAAGACCTTGGACAGCAGCATGGTGGGTGCTTGGACTCTGTGTCTCATCTCATGGTCTTGCTAGTGAGAGGAGTGTTTCTCTTTAGCCCTGAAACCTTTAAGTCTCATGAGCCACTGTCTGTTTATACAGCTGGGTCATTTGCATATTGGTACACACAGCATCGAAGAGGATTGAAGAATTTGCTTGACATAAAATTGACCATTTACATGGGATGGTCTGATAGAGTTTCTGAATTTTTTGCTAAAAAATGACCCTTTACCTGGCTTTCCATGGCATCTGAAATTTCTGTTTCTTCTCATTTTTTTTTTAAGGTCAGCCAGTGAAGATCTTGTGAAAAAATAGGCACTATCCTGAAAAGGAACATAGACTCAACTATCAAAACTTTAGCACTAATGCTTCCATCATGTTGCTCTGGCATAGAGCAGTAACTCAGGGAATGGAACTCTGCAAGGATATGTTTTCAGGTTCTATGCAAAAGTCAGCTTGAGATATGGCTGCTGTGATTTATGGGGATCAGTGTCTCAAATTAATCAAGTATGAGTGAATCTTATAGGTCTTCCAGGGTAATATCAGTGTAGATCATTAATGTGAAGAAACAACATTTTATAATAGGAATGAATGAAAAAAAAATTCTGTAGTATGTTTCCTCTGTGAAACAGAGACCTGTCATTCAAACACCAAATGCTACAGAGTATCTTAGGTAGTTATTCTTTTTTTTTTTTTTTTTTTTTTTTGAGGCGGAGTCTCGCTCTGTCGCCCAGGCTGGAGTGCGGTGGCGCCGTCTTGGCTCACTGCAAGCTCCGCCTCCCGGATTCACGCCATTCTCCTGCCTCAGCCTACCAAGTAGCCTGGGACTACAGGCGCCCGCCACCACGCCCGGCTAATTTTTTGTATTTTTAATAGAGACGGGGTTTCACCGTGTTAGCCAGGATGGTCTCGATCTCCTGACCTCTTGATCCGCCCACCTCAGCCTCCCAAAGTGCTGGGATTACAGGTGTGAGCCACTGCACCCTGCCTATCTTAGGTAGTTATTCTATAATGATTACAACTTTTTCCATGATAACAGGTGGCAGCGCATGCTTTGGACTCAGTCCTCTGGGGAGAAATCAAGCTGAACAAAGCTCCTGGCCTGGCATTTGCAGTGATTATTTATATGAGGGACATTCCAAGTTTTGCAAGTGAGATGAGTTCTGGAAATTAATGTGTATTAGGAAGGCAGTAGAAAGTAAGATCTGAGATAACTCTGGGAAAGAAAGCTGTTTGGTTGATGCAGAGATTGGGACACTAATAATAGATAAAGAGAGGGAGATGAGGGATAAGGGAAAAAGCCTCACTCATGGGAAGGGAATACATAGCTTAGGGCTGTCTAAAATATCCTTATCTAGAGATATACTGGCATTTATTTGAGGGTTTCTTGAATTTCTATCAACGTATTTCCTCATAATATATATGCCAGCATTGAAGTGGATCAGTGACACAGAGATCCAAATTCATGGAATCACTTTAAGGAGACAGATAGGCATGTTTCTAAACCACCCAGCTATTTGGCTAAATTCAGGTCCCACTTAAAAATATTAACCGGATTTAAGATAATCTTAGAGGATTTTGATTCCATTAAAAAGTTTGAGCATAGGCTAGATATAATCCTTGGTTTCTCATTTAATAAAATGCAAAGGAAAATGGGTGCACATACACCAGCACCCTGAAATATCAGGTGGTTAGAAGTAACTCTTGAATAGAATACTTTCAGACAAATAGAAGTGCATTTGAAATCATTGGGTGATGTCTCAGGTGGTTTGGGGAAATGTAGCTCCTTCTCCCCTTTTCCAGTCTAATGCAAAAAATAAAAAATTTCTCTTCCACAGAACATTACAGAAGCACTTTCTAGTAGTGACAGGTTACCAAGGCATGGTATTACTCACTGATCCCTGCCTTGCAAGTCAGGCAAAAGGTTTTAAGCATTTACCAAATGGCATACACTGCACTAGTTGCTTTGTAGTTAAAAGAAACGGAAAAGAGGAACTGTATTCACGTTAGGGGCACAAGGCCAATCCTCTGAAAAAATGTAAAACATTATGTATTAAATATGTTGCACTGTAATCATAATTGTTGTCATTTTTGTAGCATGTTAGAGTTTTCAAAGTCATTGGCAGGCATTTTATCATTTGATTTTAGCCATATGTGGTGTGTTCACCATGTGCCAGATATTGCAATATATGATTTCGTCTAGTCTTTCTAAGAAACCCATGAGGTAGGTATTGTTGTCTTTACCAAGAAGAGTCTCATGAAAGTTTTGAGGGTAGTCAGAGCAAGCTTTTAAAATAGATTAGAAAACAGGGTCATGGAGGTTAAATGACCTTCATAGAGTCATTTGACTTTAATGACCTAGTCTTCTTATGCCTTTCTCATGGACTAGTCTACGATGACACCAGCATGTGAACTTTCTGACATTAAAATGTCAGAAATGTCCTTACCTTACTGTCTTTACTGGCCCTTTTTGTTAGAAGGAACAGAGTGTTTTGCAAAGTGTGTATTTAATAATCTCTGTACCCTCATAGATTCAAAATGAGGCATGGAGGGAGGATTACCCACCTAGGTTTTGAGAGGGTAGGTAGGTTTGAATAAACAGAGAACTTAAAGGAGATGGGTCCAAGACAAGAAACTCTCCTGCTCTCTGTTCCAGTGCTGTTCTGCTTGGGGCATGTGGTAATGGGTGTGAGTGAGGCTGCCTGAGATTGTGTACTGGGAAACAGACTTGGAAACAGAGTTGAAATAGACTTGACACAGAAAGTTATTGCAGGTGTTTTCAGGAGATACACCTGTAAGCTGATGAAGCAACTGACCTGTATTCCTGTGGCAAAAAAGGTCTCAGGTGGCTCTACACAGAAGTTTGGAGCTGGGACAGCCTCTTGGAGCTAATCCTGTTTGAAGCACGTGGTCAGACGTCCATATCCCTTCATAAGCCAGTCATTTGCCATAGGCTGTCCCCTAGGAGGGGCCGTCATCCTGGATGAGGCAGTTCCCTGCAACTGAGGTAACTGCTGGTGAGTAACTCAGCTGTGAGTCCCCAGCACTCAGTATTCTTAGCAGCAAGGGGTTGAGTGTGTCTGTGCTGAAGAGAGGATCTGGGTGGTGATCTCCTTAGTGTGCCCCATCCAGCCCTCATGTCGCTCAAACCCACTTACTTCTTATAATAACTGCACTATGTTTGGGAATGTCTTCTACTGAATTTTGGTTGGTCTCGTTTCCTGGGAGCTTACAAGTGAAAGTTTAGTAAGAAATACTACAGCGCTTGCTGCTGCAGTTTGGTATCAAGGCTTATTACTGCTCCCCTCCTTTTTTTTAAACACACTCATTCCCCTCCACTCTGGCTATTCCCTGTGCTGCACTGGGTAACTTACCTGCTGGAAGTAATGAAACCCTCATCCCAGAGGGTCCTGAGCCCCAAGTTACTGTGCCCCTCTCAGTCTATGGTTGCTATTCTTGTGTATTACCATTAAGTGGTGAGCATGGGAACATCAAGAGACCCTTAGTGGACCACCTGACCGCCAAGCATATTCTTCCCTTCTTCTATTGTGTAGCAGAAGCTAAGCCCCTCCTGATGGGCAGGGTCGATTACCCTTGCTAGTTGGTTGGTTGATTTCTTTAGTTTAATTGCTGGTTTCTTGGTATGAGGATCCCAAAGTAATTGAGTGGCAGTTGTAGCTTAAAGTTCAAAGGGACTCTTAACTATGTCCCCAGGTACAAGTGTTCCTCTTTTGGGAGTTAGGATCTTTAGATCTACAGAGCCTAACCTTGAGTGGATAGAAGACAAATATCTCAGGAGGGTTACTGGTTGCAGTATTGGTAAATCATTCCATCTCTTGGTTCCTGGACCTATGTATTCTACCTGCTGGGGACACAGAATCATATAGGTCATTTAGGGTATATGTTGAGTCCTGGATGATAATGCACCATCCTTCCAGGGTATAATATCCAAAATGGCCCCTTTGCTGTATCATTAAGAGGGCATGCCACTGGTCTTTCAGGCCAGTGTCTTCTCAGTAGTGCAGTATGTGATAGAACCAGTGGATTCCATGGTCACGTATCCCTTTGTCATACTACCTCTGCTGTAAAATGGGTCACTTGGTCTTGAGGTAGTGTTTTGTGGAATCCCATGTTGGCACATTAAACACCTTGCAAATCATTGGATAGCGGTAGCAGAAAAGGAAAACACATAGCTGCAATAGGTATCTATCTCAGCCGAGATAGATTGCTGCCCTTTTCAGGGTAGAAGAGGTCCAATGTAATTAACTTGACACTAAATGCCTGGTTGATCTCTTTGAGGGACGGTACCACCACTGGGGGCTCAGCACTGGTCTCTGTTGCTGGCAGGGTGGACATTTGGTGATGACAGTGGCAAGCAGCAGCAGCAAGTAGCTTTGGTAAGCTGGGGCCATGCATAGGCTCCATTCGTGCAATCACTGCTACTAAATGTGATCAGGCACCATCCCAGCACTGGAGTGGCTGATGAAAAAAAATAGGCTGAAGTCAGTTGGCCAATTCATTCTGTCAGCTTGGTTGTTTGGTGTCTTCCATCAGAGATGCTATGTAATGAGAATCAACAAATAATATAAAGATTTTCATCGTTCATCTTCTTTTCCTATAGGTTATTCACATGCCTCTTCCTAGACCTCCTTGTCCTCAGTCTTCCAAATGATCTGCCAACCCTCTGAATAACCAGCTAGGCCATTGTCCATGAGTTATTGTATAGCCTAGCCTTGGACCACTTATCTTCCCATGTAAGGTTGGTGATGGGGCAACATCTGAAGCTCTGACTACTGGGAAGATTTGCCTTCATTGCAGTCTTCTGGGTCACCCAAGAGTGTGTTGAAGTGCAGCAGCAACTCAGCCTTTTTTCTTCTACATCAGCTGGTCCTGAAGGCCTCCCTCACAGTGAAGAAATGGTGCTGGGGCAACAGGGGTGCAGGATATGTGGGCCTGGACCACCTGTTCATGAAGCTTACATGTGTCCTCTGAACTTGCTCATGCCTCACTCCTGTTGTTCCTCTTCCATCTTTTAACCAATTCTTTTTCTGTGTGTCTCAGCAAGATGTGATACTGATAGTACTATGCCACCTGCAAAGGCTCAAAAACCTGTGGAAATACATTCCATATTTCCTGTGTGGAGGACTTAGTAATAGCTTGAGAAACAAATGTTGGTACAAGTTGTCCATAGTTGAGCTACGTCTGGGAAATTTGACAAGAGGTAAAAAGAGAATTTCAGAGGGAGCCAAAATACCTCTAGTCTTCAAGCAGGTAGGACTGGCTGATGGCTAGATGATGAAGGAGGCAAAGTTTGATTTTGCTTTCTATATAATTTGGTATTTGAATATTTTCATAGTAAAAATTAGAGAGTGCTTGGGCTTTGGTGTTCAAAAGACAGAGATTAAAATCCTAGCTCCACTGTCTTCTAGCTGAGTGACCTCAGGCAACTTATTTAACCTGTCTGAGATTCAGTTTGCTAGCTAAGATTGTAATGACAAGTACCTACCTCATAGGGTTACTGTGAGGCTTACAAGACATATTCTTTGTAAAGTGCTTAGCTTCATGCCTGACACATAGGAGGCATGAAGTGCTGAATGAATGAGTAGATAACTGGTATTATTTTGAGCTGATATGTATAGGGTACCCAGTGCAGCACCTGTTGTGAAGAAAAAGTGAAGAGGATGAGAAAAAAGGATCAAGATGAGTTTGAGTACCTCAAATGTTAGCACCTCTGCAAGCTGGAAGGTGATAGGTACTGAGTGATGGGCAAAGGGTGAGCCTGGTGACGTTTATATGTCTTACAACTCCTCTTCCCCCAACTCTCTCTCTGTGTTTGAGGTGTCACCATCCCCAGTCTTGATGCCCCATCCCTCCTCAACTGCTCCCTAGTTTCCCTGAGTCCTCCCCGCCCCATTCTTTGTCTTTTCTGCACTGATTCAGTATGTTTCTCCTGATGGGATCACCCTCCTGCCTTTCCTGCTTATCAAAATCCTACTCATCCCATCTCCTCTCTTCAGCCTTCTGGGGTGAATCGCCCATGTAAATCTTCCTCCTTGCTACTTTGTATCAAATGATCAGGCCTGCAGTTAGTACAGAAGGGGTCTCTGCTTACTTCACTTGTGTATTTCTCATTTTCCTCTGAAGAATTTAGAGTGGTCATTACAGGGCTCAAAAAAAAAAGTACTGGCTCAGTACATGTTTGTTGAATAATTATCATTTTGTCTGTTTAAGCCTTCTTGCAAATAAACAGGGAAGTCCCTGTGTAATTTTCAGAGTGACTTTGGAGACATCATACTACTTGCCTGAGTCTCAATTTCATTATATATAAAAAATGGAGTGTTGAAGTTGATCACTGAGGTTCCTTTCAGTAAGAAAAGTACATGATTCTATGAAATCTGAGGCAAGAACTCATAGCTGTCACCCAGATGTTTGCATGGCTGGCTTCTTGTCATTCAGGTCACCTAGTCACTCTAACATATGACCCCAGCTTTTAATTTTAGATAGTGATACATTTTGCCTCCCTCCCTTTGTTCTTTCTTTTTGTCTTTGTTTGTTGTCTGTCTCCTTGCTAAGATGTGAAATCCAAGAGGTCAGAGCTTATGTTTGATTCACAGTTGTATCCTCAGCACCTACACCAGTGCCTGGCACATAGTAGGTGCTCTATAAATATTTGTTCATGGAATGAATGAGGTCCATTCAACTGGATAAAGACATTTATACTTGAACTGTTAGTAGTTCAGACTCCTTAACACTGGAGAAGTTATTCTAGTTCATCCCATTTTCTTCTAGAACCGGACATAATTGGCCTGGGTAAATAGCAGGAAGTGCCACAGCACCTTCAGCTGCTTAGACATTATGTTTGGCATGTGTTCTTCTTGCCTTTACATTAGTGCAGTGACTTCTTACAGCCCTAGCTTCTGGAATCACATATGATGGTGACTCAGCCTTGGTGACCTCAGCCTTGTGGTGATGATCTGAGGATTTGTTTAAACTTATGCATTCTTTGGGCCAGTCTTCTCTCCTTTTCAAAGCAGTCTGGACTTATCATTTAGTAAACCTTGTGGATACCTTTTCATCCCCACTGGCTGGTTCATTGCACTGTCTGGTTGACATGGTTTCCCAAAAGGTTGTTAGCTTGTTTGTATAATGGCTGGTTCCATCTGCAGTGCTTCATTATTTTCTTTTTAAATTTTTGTGGGTACATAGTAGGTGTATATATTTATGGAGTACATGAGTTTTTTTTTTTTTTTTTTTTTTTTTTTTTTTTTTTGAGACAGAGTCTCACTCTCGCTCTGTTGCCTAGGCTGGAATGCAGTGGCACAATCTCAGCTCACTGCAACCTCCACCTCGTAGGTTCAGGTGACTCTCCCACCTTAGCCTCCCGAGTAGCTGGGATTATAGGCATGCGCCACCACGCCTGGGTAATTTTTGTATTTTTAGTAGAGACAGGGTTTCACCATGTTGGCCAGGCTGGTCTTGGACTCCTGACCTCAGGTGATCCACCCGCGTCGGCCTCCCAAAGCTCTGGGATTACAGGCTTAAGCCACCGCTCCTGGCCGAGATGTTTTGATACAGTCATGCAATGCATAATTGTCACATCATGGAAGATGGGGTCTCTATTCCCTCAAGCACTTATCCTTTGTGCTACAATCAAATTATACCCTCTTAGTTATTTTAAAATGTACAATTAAATTATTATTGACTATAGTCACCCTGTTGTGCTATCAAATACTAGGTCTTATCATTCTTTCTAACAATTATTTTTGTGCCCATTAACTATACCCTTCTTCCCCTTCCTCTCACCCCCATCTCCCAACTACCATTCTCAGTCTCTGCTAACCATTCTTCTATTCTCTATCTTCATGAGTTCCATTTTTTTTTGATTTTCAGATCCCACAAATAAGTGAGAACATGCAAATGTTTGTCTTTCTGTGCCTGGCTTATTTCACTTAACCTAATGACCTCCAGTTTCATCCATGTTGTTGCAAATGATAAGATCTCATTCTTTTTTTATGACTAAATAGTACTCCATTGTGTATATGTACCACATTTTCTTTATTGATTCATTTGTTTATGAACACTTAGGTTACTTCCAAATCTTGGCTATTGTGAACAGTGCTGCAACAAACACGAGACTGCAGATTTCTCTTTGATATACTGATTTCCTTTCTTTTGGGTATATACCCAGCAGTGGGATTGCTGGATCATATGGAAGCACTATTTTTAGTTTTTTGAGGAATCTCCAAACTGTTCTCCATAGTGGTTATACTAATTTACATACCCACTGACAGTGTATGAGGGTTCTCTTCTCTCTGCATCCTCGCCAGCATTTGTTATTGCCTGTCTTTTGGATATAAGCCATTCTAACTGGGGCGAGATGATATCTCATTGTAGTTCTGATTTGCTTTTCTCTGATGGTCAGTGATGTTGAGTGCCTTTTCAAATGCCTGTTTGTCATTTGTATATCTTCTTTTGAGAAATGTCTATTCAAGTCTTTTGCCCGTGTTTAAATTGGATCATTAGATTTTTTTCCTATAGAATGGTTGACATCCTTATGTATTCTTGTTATTAATCTCTTGTCAGATGAGTAGTTTGCAAATATTTTCTTCCACTCCATGGGTTGTCTCTTTACTTTGTTGATTGTTTCCTTTCCTGTGCAGTTTTTTAACTTGATATGATCCCATTTGCCATTTTTACTTTGGTTGCCTGTGTTTGTGGGGTATTACTCACGAAATTTTTGCCCAGACCAATGTCCTGGAGAGTTTCTTCAATATTTTCTTGTACTAGTTTCATAGTTTGAGGTCATAGATTTAAGTGTTTAATCCATTTTGATTTGATTTTTGTATATGGCAAGAGATAAAGGTCTAGTTTTATTCTACCACATATGGATATCCAGTTTTCTCAGCTCCAGAATATGTTCTTGGCATCTTTGCCGTAAATTAGTTCATTGTAGGTGTGTGGATTTGTTTCCGGGTTCTCTGTTTTGTTCTGTTGTTTTATGCATCTATTTTTATGCCAGTACCATGCTACTTTGTTACTATAGCTCTGAAGTATAATTAGACGTTGGGTAATGTGATTCCTCCAGTCTTGTTCTTTTTGTTCAGGATAGTTTTGGCTATCCTGGTCTTTTGTGGTTCCATGTAAACTTTAGGATTGTTTTTTCAATGTCTGTGAATAATGTCATTGATATTTTGGTAAGGATTGCATTGAATCTGTAGATCACTTTGGGTAGTATGGACATTTTAACAACATTGATTCTTCCCATCCATGAACATGGAATATCTTTCCATTTTTTGGTGTTTTTCAGTTTCTTTCATCAATGTTTTATAGTTTTCATTATAGAGATCTTTCACTTCTTTGGTTAATTCCTAGATATTTAATTTTATTTGTGGCTATTGTAAATGGGATTAGTTAAAAATTTTTTTTCAGATTGTTCACTGTTGGCATATAGAAATACTATTGATTTTTATGCTACTATAAAGACACATGCACACTTAGGCTTATTGCAGCACTATTCACAATAGCAAAGACTTGGAACCAACCCAAATGTCCATCAATGATAGACTGGATTAAGAAAATGTGGCACATATACACCGTGGAATATTATGCAGCCATAAAAAAGGATGAGTTCATGTCCTTTGCAGGGACATGGATGAAGCTGGAAACCACCATTCTCAGCAAACTAACACAGCAACAGAAAACCAAACACCACACGTTCTCACTCATAGTTGGGAATTGAACAATGAGATCAGTTGGACACAGGGCAGGGAACATCACACATTGGGGCCTGTCGGGGAATGGGGGGCTAGGAAAGGGATAGCATTAGGAGAAATACCTAATGTAAATGATGAGTTGATGGGTGCAGCAAACCAACATGGCACATGTATACCTATGTATCAAACCTGCATGTTGTGCACATGTACCCTAGAGCTTAAAGTATAATAAAAAAAAGAAAAAAAAAGAAATGTTACTGATTTCTGTATATTGATTTTGTATTCTGCAACTTTATTGAATTTGTTTATCAATTCTAATAGTTTTTCAGTGGAGTCTTCAGGTTTTTCCAAATAGAAGATCATATCATCTGCAAACAAGGATACTTTTGCTTTTTCCTTTCCAATTTGGATGCCTTTTATTTCTTTCTCTTGTCTGATTGCTCTAGCAAGGACTACCAGTACTATGTTGAATAACAGTGGTAAAAGTGGACATCTTTGTCATGTTTAGATCTTAGATAAAAGGTTTACAGTTTTTCCCTATTCACTATGATACTAGCTGTGGGTCTGTTGTATATGGCTCTTATTATGTTGAGTTATGTTACACTCAGTTTTGAGGGTTTTTATCATGAAAGGATGTTGAATTTTATCAAATGCTTTTTCATCATCAATTGAAGTGATCATATGGTTTTTGTCCTTCATTCTGTTGATATAATGTATCATACTAATTGATTTGCATATGTTGAACCATCCTTCTATCTCAGGGATAAATCCCACTTGGTTATGACGAATGATCTTTTTAAATATAGTGTTGAATTTTATTTGCTTGTATTTTGTTGAGGATTTTAGCATCAATATTCATCAGAGATATTGGCCTGTAGTTTGTTTTCTTTCTTTCCTTCTTTTCTTTCTTTCTTTCTTTCTTTCTTTCTTTCTTTCTTTCTTTCTTTCTCTTTCTTTCTTTCTTTCTTTTCTCTTTCCTTCCTTCCTTCTTTCTTTCTTTCTTTGTTTCTTTCCTTCCTTCCTTCTTTCTTTCTTTCCTCTCTCTTTCTTTCTTTCATCCTCCCTCCGTCCCTTCCTCCCTCCCTCCCTTTCTTCCTTCTTTCCTTCCTTCCTTCCTTCCTTCCTTCCTTCCTTCCTTCCTTCCTTCCTATGTGTCTTTGTCTGGTTTTGGTATCAGAGTAATACTGGCTTTGTAGAATACATTTGGAAGTATCCTCTGTTACTCTATTTTTCAGAATAGTTTGAGTAAGATTGGTATAGGTTCTTCTTTTAATGTTTGGTAGAATTCAGCAGTAAAGTCATTGGGTCCCAGGCTTTTCTTTACTGGGAGACATTTTATTATGGCTTTAATCTCATTACTTGTTATTTGTCTGTTCAGGTTTTGGATATCTTCATGGTTTAATCTTTGTAGGTTGCATGTGTCTGGGAATTTATCCATTTTTTCTAGATTCCAAGTTATTGCCATATAGTTGCTCATAGTAGCCACTAATGATCCTTTAAATGTCTGCAATATCAGTTATAATGTCTCCTTTTTCATCTCTGATTTTATTTACTTGGAACTTCTCTCTGTTTTTTAAAGCCTGGATAAAGGTTTCTCAATTTTAGCTTTTCAAAAAACCAACTTTGCATTTTGTTGATCTTTTGTGTTGTTTTCTTCATTTCAATTTCATTAATTTCTCCTCTGATCTAAATTATCTCTTTTCATCTACTAATTTTTGGTTTGGTTTGCTCCTGCTTTTCTAGTTCTTTAAGATGCATTGTTAGGTTGCTTAAAGTTTTTCTTCTTTTTTGATGTAAACACTTTTACAGCTATAAAGTTATTAATTTTTTGAAGTTTTAAGACTTGTTTTGTGACTTGACATATGTTCTTTTAGAATGATCCATGTGCCGAGGAAAAGAATGTGTATCCTGCAGTTGTTGGATAAAATATTCTGTAAATATCCATTTGGTCTATAGTGCAGATTAAATTAGATGTTTCTTTGCTGATTTTCTGTCTGGAAGATCTGTTCAATGCTGAAAGTGGAGCGTTGATGTCTCCAGATATTATTGTATTGGGGTCTATCTCTCTTTTTAACTCTAATAATATTTGTTTTATATACCTGGGGGCTCCAATGTTAGGTTCATATGTATTTATAATTGTTATATCCTCTTTCTGAATTGACCCCATTATCATTACATAGTGACTTTCTTTGTCTCTTCATACAGTTTTTGTCTTGCAATGCATTTTCGTCTGATATAAGTATAGCTCTTTTTTTGGTTTCCATTGGCATGGAATATCTTTTTCCATCCCTTTATTTTCAGTCTATGAGAGTCTTTATAGTTAAAGTGTATTTCTTTGAGGTAACACATCAATAGGTCTTTTAAAAAAATTATTTATTCAGCCACTCTATATCTTTTTGATTTAGTCCATTTACATTCAATGTCATTATTGATAGGTGAAGACTTTCTCCTGCCATTTTGTTATTTGTTTTCTGGTTGTTTTGTGGTCTTCTCTTCCTTCTTTCTTTCTTTCCTTCCTATCTTCCTTTTAGTGCAGGTGATTTGAAGGTGATTTTCTCTGGTGATTTTTTTTTTTTTTTCCTAGACAGAGTCTCACTCCATCACCCAGGCCGGAGTGCAGGGGCTCAATCTCGGCTCACTGCAAACTCTGCCTCCCAGGTTCAAGCAATCCTTGTGCCTCAGCCTCCCAAGTAGCTGGGATTAGAGGTGAATGCCACATCGCCTGGCTAATTTTTTATTTTTTAGCAGAGACGGGGTTTTGCTGTGTTGCCCAGGCTGGTCTTGAACTCCTGAGCTTAGGCAGTCTGCCTGCCTTGGCCTCCCAAAATGCTAGGATTATAGGCATTTGGCCAATATGATTTACTTTCTTGCTTTTTACTTTTTGTGTATCCGTGTAAGTTTGAGGTTATCTTGAGGCTTCTAAATATTATCTTATAACCCATTATTTTAAACTGATAACAACTTAACGCTGTTCACATAACAAAGAAGCAGAAAGAAAACTAATGAAGATACTACACCTTAATTTTGTCCCCCTGCTTTTTAACATTTTGTTGTTTCTATTTATATCTTATTGTACTGTCTTTTTCTTGAAAAGATGTAGTAGTTATTATTTTTGATTGGTTTATTGTTTAGACCTTCTACTTAAGAGTAGTTTATACATCACAGTTAGAGTGTTATATTTTGTGTTTTTCTGTGTACTTACTATTATCAGTGAGTTTTGTACTTTCAGATTATTTCTTATTGCCAATTAGCATCCTTTTCTTTCTGATTAAAGTACTCCCTTCAGAATTTCTTGTAGGACAAGTCTGGTATTGGTGAAATCCTTCAGCTTCCATTTGTCTGGGAAGGCCTTTATTTCTCCTTCAAGTTTGAAGGATATTTTCACTGGATATACTAGTCTAGGGTAAAAGGTTTTTTTCCCTTCATCACTTGAAATATGCCATGCCACTCTCTCCTGGCTTGTAAGGTTTCCACTGAAAAGTGTGCTGCCAGACATATTGAAGCTCCATTGTATGTTATTTGTTTCTTTTCTCTTGCGCTTTTAGGATCCTTTCTTTATGTTGACCTTTGGGAGTTTGATTATTAAATGCCTGAGGTAGTCTTCTTTGGTGTTCTACAACCTTCTTGTACTTGTATATTGATATCTTTCTCTAGGTTTGGGAAGTTATCTGCTATTATTCCTTTTAATAACTTTCTACACCATCTCTTTTTCTACCCCCTCATTAAGGCCATAACTCTTAGATTTACCCTTTTAAGGCTATTTTCTAGATCCTGTAGGTGTGCTTCATTGCTTTTTATTCTTTTGTTTCTTCTGTGTATTTTAAAATAGCTTGTCTTCTAGCTCACTAATTCTTTCTTCTACTTGATCATTTCTGCTATTAAAAGACTCTGATGCATATTTCGTAAGCCAATTACATTTTTCAGCTCTAGAATTTCTGATTGACTTTTAAAAATTATTTCAATCTCTTTGTTAAATAGATCTGGGAGAATTCTGAATTCCTTCTCTGTGTTATCTTGAATTTCTTTGAGTTTCCTCAAAACAGCTATTTGAATTATCTTTCTGAAAGGTCACATATTTCTGTTTCTCCAGGATTGGCCCCTGGTGCCTTTTTTTTCCTAGATGGTCTTGATTTTTGTAGATGTTTGCCTGTGTCTGGGCATTGAAGGGCTAGGTATTTATTGTAGTCTTTGTAGTCTGGGCTAGTTTGTACCCATCCTTCTTGGGAAGGCTTTCCAGATATTTGAAAGAACTTGGGTGTTGTGATCTAAGCTGTATCTGCTTTTGGGGGGCACCCCAAGCCCAGTAAGGCTGTGGTTTTTGCAGACTCACAGAGGTACTGCCTCGATGGTCTTGGACAAGATCCAGAAGAATCCCCTAGATTATCAGGCAGAGACTCTTGTTCTGTTCCCTTACTTTCTCACAAACTAATGAAGTCTGTTTTTCTGTTCTAAGTCATCTGGAACTGGGGATGGAGTGACATAAGCACCCCTGTGTCTACCACCACTAGGACTGTACTGGGTCAGACCTGAAGCCAGCATAGTACTGGATCTCATCCAAGGCCTGCAGTAATCACTCCTTGGCTGCTGCGTATGTTTGCTCAAGGTCCTGGGACTCTACAGTCAGCAGATGGTCAAGCCAGCTAGGCCTGTGTCCTTCCCTTCAGGACAACAAGTTCTCCCAGGCCCAAGGTAGGTCCAGAAGTGCCATCCTAGAGCCAGGGACTAGAGTCAAAAACCTTAGAAGTCTACCTGGTGTTCTATGACTAAGCTGGCACACAAACCACAGGATGCAGTCCTTCCCACTCTTCTTTCCTCTTTCCAAAGGCAGAGGAGCCTCACCCCATGGCCATCACCACCACAGGCCCATGGAGGGTACTGCCAGACTACTGCTGATGTTCCCTTAAGGCCCAAGGGCTCTTTAGTCAGCTTGTAAATGCTGCCTGGCCTGGAAATCACCCTCTCACCCTTTAGGGCAGTGGGCTCCCCTCTGGCCCAGGGCAGGTCCAGAAATGCCATCCAAGAGCCAAGTTCTGGAATTGGGGATCCCAAGAGCCTACTTGGTGCTCTACCCTTCTGTGGCCAACCTGGTACCTAGGTGAAAAACAAAGTTCATTTTCCTTTTCCTTCACTTTTCTCAAGCAGAAAGAGTCTCACCCTGTAGCCATCACAGCTGGGAATGTGCTGACTGTCACCTGAAGCCAGTGAGTCTCAGAGTCTTACCCAAGGCCTTCTATGTAGTGCCTGGGTATTGCTGCTGGCTATTCAGGGCCCAAGGACTCTTGTTAGCTGGTGATTAATCCTGCCAGGGCTGTTTTTTTCTCCCCTTCAAGGCAGCGGATTTCCTTCTGGCCCAGGGTGTGTCTAGAAATGTCATCTGGGAACTAGGGCTTGGAAAGGGAGCCTCATGACTGAGTGGTACCCTATCATGGTGTGGCTGAGCTGGTATCCAAGATGCAAGACAAGGTCCTTCCCACTCTCCCCTCTCCTCTTTACAAGTAGAAGAAAAGAAGGATCTCCTTTGGAGCTGTGATCTGTGCGGTTTGGGATTAGGGGAGTGGTGATTCCAGCACTTCCTTAACTGTCTCAGCTAGTGTCTCACAGTAAGCCATGTTCCATGCCAGTCTTCTGGCTCTGGGCCCAGTTCAGCACTAGGACTTTCCTAGGAGTTGCAGTCCTTGTGGCCTACACTGCCTTTCAAGTTTATTTAGGTACCCATAGCACTTTAGCCTGTGGTGGTGAGGCTAGTGGGAGCTCAAGTTCTGACTCTCGGGATTGGTGATTCTCCCTTGGCTAGGGCTGGTTTAAATGCTCTGTCTGTGGGTGGGTGTCAGCTGAGTTCAGTCTGATTCCACTTTCTGCAGCAGTGATTTCAATGCTTCACAATTGCTGTACTCTCCCTCTCCTCAGCAAGCAAAAATGCTGTCCACACCACACCACTGCTGCATGGAGAAGGGTGGGAGTGGCAGTGACTATTCAAGATGGTTTTTCCTACCTTTTCAGTGCCTCTTTCAGCAATGTGAAGTTAAACTAGGTACAGTGTATGCTCATCTGGTTTTTTACTCTTATGAAGGTGCTTTTTTTGTGGGTGTAGATAGTTGTTATATTGGTGTCCTTGCAGGGGGGACAATTGGTGGAGCCTTCTATTCTGCTATCTTGCTCTGCCTCCCTGTCATTATTTTCAAAGAAAAATAGTATTCACCATTGAGCATGGCTGCAGAACTCCTCTGCTGAGATTCTGGAGATGGATGCTTGCTTGAGGCCCAGGGCTAGTGGAATTTAGCACCTTCCTGAAATTGAGCGTGCTTTGGGTAGTGTGGTTGTCTGGAACAGCTAGAACCTCTAGCAAAGAGACAAGAGTCAATCTTGTCAAATTGTAGAACTAGGGTGAAGGGAGGGTGAGAAGAATGACATGTATGTGCCAAGGACTGTGTCATGCACAGTTATCTCATTTAATCCCCCGGCAAAACAAAGGAGAAAACCAGAGCTGATGGACTTAAATACCTGATCACGAGTAAGCTGAGTTAGTGACTGAGCACAGGCCTGGCTGACATCAAAGGCCATGACGTTTTTCGGTACAATATGCAGTGCTCAGAACAGAGTAGCCACTCAGGAAGTGTTTCCGAACTGTTGGCTACTCATCTCCTCTCCCTTACTTTGATACTTCTCGTGGTTTTGCCATTCTCTTAACTCTATGATCCATCTTTCACCTTGCATACTGGCTTCCTCCCCAACCCTGCCCTCATCTAGATCTTCTGGTCTTGCTACCAGTGTTTTCAGGACACTTTCTTTGCTAGGAAGTTGGTAAAAATAATGTGTGCCTCTAGGTTTATGGTGCTTATTGTGCACTTGCCAGGGTGCTTCTTGAATAATTGCTTTGACCTAAACCCGTGTCTCTGATGGCAGTTTTTTTTTCAGGGACAGTTGCAATTAGGTAGAGGAGCTAGATTTTGGGTGGAAGGGAATTTGGATGTCTTTAAAATCATACCAGGCTGTCTGCTGCTTATTCTACTTACGCTTCATAGGGTGGAATTGAGAGGGAAACGTAGGGACAAGGAGAGTGTGTGTTTAGAAGATCGAACAAGGAGTTTAAGGATATTCCAGCTGTAAGGAAGGAACCATTAGGTGACAAGTCAAGGCTTTTAAGATTCTTGTGCTGAAAAATGAAACAAAATATTTTCTCCAAACCTCTTCGTCCCTTGGTGAAAGGATTTAATGAATAGAATGATGTGACTCTGTGTATAACAATCTACTCTCTCATATGAACCTAGACATAATAAACAGGGAAGTGCAGTAGCTTCTTAATGGCTCCAAAACTACTGCATCAAAGGTGCTCACTTTACTTCTGCCTCCTAGCCTTTCAGTGGTACCTGCTTACTGAATCTGAGAAGGTTAAGGAACCCCAAAGCCTAGCCACTTCTGTTTCCTCCCAATGCAAGAATCTCTCCAAAAGTTCCTGTCATTATCATCTGGAAAATTTTGTTTCCTTCCGAGGCAGCCTGTTCTATTGCTTTCAGGCTAGTAGGGTTAGAAAATCATCTTCACACTTGTAACTTCCTCTTCTTGGTCTCTATTTGGCCCTCAGGAGAACAGCCTCAGTCTTCTGCTGCTTCTGGACAGCAGTCTTGTGCTTCAGTCACTCAGCCTGCAGAGGGTTAATTATACATGCAGCACTGGTCTACAGAAGAAAAGCACAAAAGGCCCCATGGAATTAAAGTCACAGAAACGGTTCTTTCTGGCTGATGGCCCTCTGCCTGTCACCCCCAAATACACAAAAGATACAGACATGGGTCAGGATTTTTGGTTGACAGTGTGGCAGAAGTCTGATAGTCTCTGCCTCTGCATATTCCTTTGAAATTTCTGGCTCCCCATTTAGTGAGTCAGCACCATTGAGTCAATCTTGGCTCTGTGTATGTGTGCATGTGTGTGTGTGTGTGTGTGTGCATTTGTGCCTGTCATGGGGACTAGGGTGCAGTAGGGTGTTAGGAGAGAAGAAAGCTGGAGATCTAGACTTTTCTATATTTGACCAAGAAGGAAGACAGACCTGTCTGAAAATTTTGCAGAGTCCTTAAGTAACGCTTCTGCACACAGAGTAGCCATAATCACTAAATTTGATAAATCACTGAAGATGGAGCCCAACTTTGAAATGTTCTCCTAGTGGATGTAGCATCATTCATACATTTAGTTAGTATTTACTGACTGTCCACTGAATGAATTATCCTATTGCTGAGTCTACATAGAATGCATTATCTAAACCACCTGTGACTTTGAGATTGACTAAAAAAGAAAAGTCAGCAATATTAATAAAATAATAATAATTATAACTACTATTGAGTGCCCACTTGCTGGATACATATTGTGGAATTTGCATAATCTCTCCTCCACCAATCCCTGCCCCTGTATCTTTCTTGCAAAGTGAATATTATCAGAGGTTCTGGGACTATTTGTGCCCTAGCTGAGACGGGAATCCAGGCTTTTCTGACACTGTAGTTTTGGTTCTATGAAGCCACACTCCTCCCCACAGGGACAGGGGCAGAAATCAGTCACAAGGCAGGAACAACAGCTGTGTGCTGAAATACTGAGTGGAGTCCAGTCCACACAGCCTTATTGAGCATGCAAAGATCTCATGGGGGTAAATGTAGCCTAGGCAGACATCCTGGAGGAGATGTCTCCTTGGCTAAATCTTACAAGGAATGGAGAATTTGAATTCATAGGAAAATCGGGTTGGCCTTGACTTAGATTTGGTTTGCACAGAGATGGAAAAAAACTGACAAATAGAAAAGCTACCCTCCTTCCTCTTCCCTCCCTTTGTCCTTCAGTCACATGTCTTACTTAAAGGAAGTGGGAGAGGTCCTCTGTCTCAGGTCTCTCTTTTAGCCTGTGCTGAGGTAGCAAAACCAGCCTCCCTATGCATCTTCTTCCTCTCCCCTCAGACTGGAGTTCTCATCCTGCACTTTGTGGTTTTCATTTAACGAATGTTAATGAGATGGCATTGTAATCACCGGATTTTATAAATATCTCATCCACAAATTGGACCACAAAACCCAAATGAGCCAGCTGAGCATCTATATTCCGTGAGCCTGTGTTTTCCCCACAGTCTTAACCAAAGGATCTAAAACGTGTTCTTGCTTTGAAGCCGTTCAGGCCCATGGGTGTTAGATGCTGGAGACAACTGCTGTTCGCCAGGCCCTAACTCAAGTGGCTTGCTGGGTCTGAGCCTTTCACACAGTCCTGGGTGATATAAAGGATTTAGGCTTGATCAATTATACCCTTTTCAAGTTAACGCTAGAAAAATGAGAAATTGATTTTTTTGACGAAACAATATTTTAGGAATTCAGGATATAAAAATGGGATTTGACCTCTCTTATCAAGTCAGCTATCATCATGATGATTACAGTCTACAATTATGCCATATTTTGTATGTCACGGCCTAATGTGATCAGCTTGTCAGATTTGTTCAGGGAGAGGGTAGAGCAATGATAAAGCATCCAGCTGTGTCTGCTTTGTGGGGCGAGAGGGGAAAGACTGGAGGATCCATCTTGTTCAGCAAATCTGCTAGAGTGAACATCCTCAGACACAGGTATCAGATGCTAATGATCTTGCTTAATCTCTGCACAGATCTAATAAGCAAAATCTATATTGAATACTTTTTCTGGAATTTTAGATTTTTGTCCAGTATTTCATATTTTTACCCCATGCGCTCTTATTATTACAACCAAACAATGTGATCTAACAATGAGCAAACTGGTGATGTTTATCGCAGACAGACTATTGACATAACTGATGGGTTAAACAGTGTTTTGAAGGGAGGACTGAGCCTTATCATTTTTGTATCCTCAGGACTTAGCACACTGATGGCCCCATAGAATGAATTTAATTTGTGTTTGTTGAATATTTGTAAATAATATGTCAGTTTTGAAAATATCTAAAGAATATTCCTTCGCTTTTCCATTGCAGCTTGTACTATGAAAGAAATCCCAATTTGTAAACATTTGCCAGTAAAAATGTTGCTTACTTTGGGTAAATGACTATTTACAAGGTGATTAGTTATCCAAATGTTTGAGTGATCTGGTAAAAATTTCCTGGTGAATGAAACAAAAAAATAAATACAATGGGACATATTATATTAATGGAAACATGAGAGATGGTGTTAAAAACAACAGTACAATGAGAATGGCAACAACAACCTCTCTTTAGATACGGAAATCTGAATGACCGTAACATTCTTACCATTCATTCCCAGGTGCTTAGCCAATTTTTCTCAATACCATTTGTTTAATCACTGATTTAAAATGTCATTATAATCAGATACTGAATTCTGGGATCTGCTTTCAGAATTTCTGTTTAAGAACAGAACATATTGATTTTTCTGTCTACTCATTCACTAGCAATATGCTTTTAATTATAGTAACTTTTTAATATGTTTTAATATCTGCCAAGGCTAGTCATTCATTACTAATTGTTTTTCAATAAATTTTGGATTTTTTTTCATTCTTCAGGCTGAGCTTAATAGTCATTTTGTCAAGTTAAGTTGGCCTTTGCCTTGATCTCTGCCTTCTATTACCATTATCTGGTTGAAATTTCTATTGGAATTTTGTTAAACCTACATATCAGCTTATTTAAAAATGGACTAATTGGTGAAATCATGTCTCAATTTGATGTTACATCTCCCACTAATGCTATGGAGACAACACAATGTCGCAGGAGAGCAACTAGACTAAGAATCGAAGCATGTGAATTCTACTTTCTACCCAGCTGTGACTGCATACCTATTTGTGCTGCAGGTATCTCATCATAGACATTGAAAAACATAAACTCTTTTAGAAATCAGAGGCTTTATTACTTATGGATTTTTTTAATGATTTGTTATTGTTCTTTGATAGGCCATGGATATATTTTCAATTCTAGGATTTTGTGCCAGATTAAAAAATGAGATTATAACTCAATATATAGAGGACTTCTAATTCTTGTCAGGGAATAGGAGGTTGCAAAATACCACTGTTTCCACCTTAAAAAGAAGAATAAGCCAGATAAGCTAGAAAACCATAACTTAAAAAACCCATCAGACACAGTAGCCAAAAAGTAGAAGCCACCCGAGTGTCCGTCAATGGATGAATGGATGAACAATGTGTGGTTTGCATACAGTGGAACATTGTTCAGCCATAAAAAGGAAGGGAATTCTGACGCATGCTACAACATGGATGAATCTTGAGGACATTATGCTAAGTGAAATAAGCCAGCCAAAAAAGGACAAATATTATATGAGTCAATTTCTATGAGTTACCTAGAGTAGTCAAATTAATGGAGACAAAAAGTAGAATGGTGGTTGCCCAGGGCTGGGGAAAGAGGGAAATGGGAATTGTTTAACGGAGACAGAGTTTCTGCTCAGGAAGATGACAAAGTTCTGGAGATGAATGGTGGTGATGGTTGCAAAACAATGTAAATGTGCTTAGTTCCACTGAACTGCACACCTAAACATTGTTAAAATTATAAATTGTATGTTACATAAACTTTACTATAAAAAATCAGAGAGCCAAGGATGGAAAGAAACCTGAAGCAAATATAACCCAGAAAGTGATGAGCTTTTCCTAGGAAAGAAGAATAGTACAGTGGCCGGGGGAGAACACACAAAGGCAGGGATAAGAAACCAAGTGGACTCCAAATAACTTAAAAAATATATTAGAGTTTTATTGAGCTATAATTGACATAACAATAAATTGCAAATATTTAAAGTATAAAATTTGATAAGTTTGACATCAGTATTCACCCATGAAACCTTCACCACAAAGTAGTGAATGTATCTATCATTTCCAAAAGTTTCTTTCTGTCCACTTGTAATCCTCCCGCTCAACCCTCCTCACCTACCCTTCCATTCTCATGCAGCTGATGGTCTGCTCTCTGTCACTCTAGTTTGTATTTTCAAAAATTTTATGTGAATGCAATCATGCAGTATTTACGCACTCTTTTAGGTTTGGCTTGTTTCACTTAACATAATTACATTGAGATTCATCTATGTTGTTGGGCATATCACTAGTTCCTCTCTTTTTATTGCTAAGTAGTATTCAGTTGTAGAGCTATACCACTGTGGTTTTTTTTTTTTTTTCTGTGAGACTGAGTCTCGCTCTGTTGCCCAGGCTGGAGTGCGGTGGTGCGATCTCTGCTCACTGCAAGCTCCGCTTACCGGGTTCACGCCATTCTCCTGCCTCAGCCTCCCGAGTAGCTGGGACTACAGGCGCTCACCACCACGCCCGGCTAATTTTTTGTATTTTCAGTAGAGGTGGGGTTTCACCATGTTAGCCAGGATGGTTTTGATCCCCTGACCTCGTGATCCACCCACCTCGGCCTCCCAAAGTGCTGGGATTACAGGCGTGAGCTACCACGCCCGGCCACCACTGTGTGTTTTATCCGTTCATCTGCTGACGGGCATTTTGGTTATTTACAGTTTCTGGCTGCTACAGATGAAGACGCTGTGAACATTTGTGCACAAACTTTTGTATAGACGTATGCTTTATTTTCTTGGGTAAATAAAAAGGAATAGGATGGCGAGATCATAGAGTAGATATATGTTTAACTTTTTAAGAAACTACCAAACTGTTTTTCGAGGTGGCTGTATCATGTTACATTTGCACCAGCAGTGTATGAGAGAACCAGTTTCTCTGTGTTTTCACCAATATTTGGTGGTGAGCCTTTTTGATTTTAGCCATTTAAATGAGTATGTAGTGGCATTTCATTGTGTTTTAATTTGCATTTCCCTAGTGGCTAATGATGTTGAGCATATTTTCATGTGCTTATTTGCCATCTGCATGTCTTCTTTGATGAAGCATCTGTTCAAATATATTGTTTCCAGTAAACTTTACATTAAATGTAAATTATCTGAATATCCTACATAAAAGACCTTTGTTGTCAGATTAAATAAACACACACACACACAATCTATGTGATTTTTGCATGAAACACACTTTATGAAGATACAAACAGATCAAAAGTAGAAGGGTGGAAAACCTATACCATCCATATTCGAAGCATAAGAAAGTTTGGGTAGCTTATTAATATATTAAAAAGTGACTTCAAGTCAAGAGTATTACCAGAGATAAAGAGGGATATATTATAATGATAAAAGGGCCAATTCATGAAAAAATGTAATATTCCTAAATATACTTATGCCTAATGAGATAACTTAAATATTATGACATAAAATTGACCTTTTAAAGGGAGAAACAGACAAAGATACAGTCATAATTGGTCATTTTATTCCCCCTCAACAATTGACAGAAAAATCAGTGATAAAGTAGCAGAACTGAAAAACATCATGTTCTCTGAGTTTCCTAGATATGTGGTTTGGTGTCATTAATTTTGGAAAGTTCTCAACAGTTGTTACTTCAAATATTTCTCCTGTTTCATTACATTTTTATTCTCCTGGTATTGCAATTATGCATGTGGTGTACGATTTGACATAATCCTAGAGTTCTTGAACGTTCTGTTATTGTTACTATTGTTTTCACTCTTTCTTTTCTTTGTATTTCTGCTTGGGAAGTTCCTATTGACCTATCTTCGAGCTCACTGATTCTTTCCTTGGCTGTGTTCAGTCTACTGATGAACCCGTCAAAAGCATTCTGCATTTCTCTTATAGCATTTTTGATTTCTAGCATTTCCTTTTAAAAATAATTAATTATTTTTAGTGAACAAATAAAAGTTGCATATATTTATTATGTGCAATATGTTGTTTTGAAACATATATACCTTGTGAAATGACTAAATTGAGCTAATTAACATACGCATTACCTCATACTTATCATTTTTTATGATGAGAAAACTTAAAATCTCTGAGTGATTTTCAAGAATACAATACATGGTATTAGCTATAATCACTATGTTGTGAAATAGATTTCTTGAATTTATTTTTCCTACTTAACCGAAATTTTGTATCCTTTTACCAGCATCTCCCAAACCCCATTCCCTAGCCCCTGGTAACCACCATTCTACCTTCTAGCATTTCCTTTTGATTCTTTCTTAGCGTTTCCATTTCTACCCATTACCCATTTGTTCTTTCATGTTGTCTTTTATTTCCATTAGAGTCCTTATCATAATAATCATAATTATTTAAAATTCCCTGTTACTCCAACATCTGTATTATTTCTGACTCTTGACCTAATGATTGTCTCTTTGGATTCTGTTGTTTTTTTTTTTCATTTTGTTTTGCTTTATAGTTTTTTCTTGAAAGCCAAGCATGCTGCTTTGGGTAATAGAAACTGAGCTAAATAGGCCTTTAGTGTGAGAATTTACATTAATTTGACTAAGACTTGGATTGTGTTTAATATGTGCTGTAGTTACAAGTGCCAAAGGCTTCAGCTTCTTGTATTATCCTTGTTTTTGTGTCCTCTTGACTTTGGGCTTTCGTAAGTCCTCCTTCTCAGACAGTGTCTATGTTTTTGTGGCTCTTTCGGCTGTATGCCCCTGTTTTATACTAGCATTCTTTTGGTGTAGTAGTAAGGTATATGTAGAAAGAACATTCTCTAACCTAAATCTCAGTCTTTTAGTGGGCCTGTGTCTCAGAGAGGTGAACTTCACAAGTGTTTCTTCAGTCATATTCTTTTCCCTTTAGTTCTCTTTCCTTTCCCTGGCTGCACAACTCCCCATCTATTTTCTTGAAGCTCTGAGCTCTGTGGATTGCATTTTTTTTCTCTCTTAGGTGAGACAGGAAGGCTACAGCAGGCTAGAGTGGGAGGAATTCTCTTCCCCAAGCTGGTATAAGGTGCTGGCAAAATATTTTCCTCTGGAGAGTGGGCCTTTATTACAGATAAGACTCGAACTGGGTATATTTTATAATGATTACATTCCCTCCACCACCCCTTCCAGACCTATAAGCTGTATGATTCCTTTTATATGAAGTCAAAGAACAGGCAAAATAATTGGTGGGGCCAGAGATCAGAATATGTTTTCCTCAAGGTGGGAGAATTGACTGAAAGGGGCCCAGTGGAAATTTTCAGGATTGACAGAAATATTTTGTATGTTGTTTTGGGAGTTAAAATTCATGAAACTGAACATTTAAAAACTGTGTATTTTAAATATGTAAATTATACTTCAATTGGAAAAAAAGAAAATCCAGCCTATAGGTATGGAAAAACAAGCAATGTTAGCAGAATGTCTGTAGTCATGAAGTCATGAAGATGCCAGTACAGCCTGGCCGGCTGGTGGTTGGGGTGGTCAGTTGGTGCCATCACCTCCCTTTGGGAGCTGATATCTGTCATTCACTTCCCTGGGGTTTAGTTTCCCCTTGTATGAAAAGAAGTGGCCAGACTAGATGATCAGTAAATAGGATGACCATTTTATTATATATTGCCCAAATCATGACATTAGAGTGAATCAAATAAAGCTATATTGATAATTATGCCAGTACAAGAATTGGAAACTGCTCCTGTCCTGGGCAAAGAGGGGTGAATTGCTGCCCTACAACTAAGCATTTTTAAAATGTCTCAGGCCATATGAGGCGACAGTGGTATATCAGCAACAGTCTGCACCCAGGAGTTGGATCATATGAGTGATCTCAGGGGTTCTGTTTGATCTGATGCCGCATCAGGATCTATCAGCATGGCCGATATTGCACAGCAGTAAGAGGGGTTTTAGAAAGGCCTCCAGCCCTTCCAGTCTATGGGCTGTTGCCTTCCATGCCTGTGAAATAATACAGACTTCCTGATAAGAAGATATTGACATTTCTAGGTTCAAAACTATTGTTGAAATGAAGCTAATTTCTCAATAGGATGAAAGATGGATCCTGCTTTCCCCTGATCTGATAATATTAAAATAATGAATCTCCTTTACATCAGTCACCTTAAAAAAAACTTGGAAGGCAACTGATTAATCTGTATTTATAAGAGCCATAGCCTCTGGCTGCCAAAGATTTGAAGGGACTGAGGAAAAGGTCCTAAGTGACTAGGTTCTAGCCATTCTGAAATATTAGAACATCAAGTTGATGGGATTCAATTTACTAAAAGAGACATATGACTAGAATTCAGTCCTAGAAGGCATCCAATAAGTAATATACATGTGTATTTAAGTGCTATAGGGAGTAGAAAATATTTAGGGGGCAACTGGATAATGTTCCAAAGGTTAGTGACCCTGCTTAGGGTCATGGGAGAGAAGTGGAATTTAGAAGAGGGAACAGACATCCTGCTTAGAGTTAGGAGGACAGAGACTCTTATAAATAAGTTTATTTATAAATAAATCCAGCTTCTTAGCTAGAACAGGAGGCAGTCTTCCAATTTTTGTGCTGTTAAATATGATCTCTTTGTACCCAAACATGACCCAGTGGACCTATCCTGGGCTAAGGAACCAGGAGGGGGCGATTCTGGTCCCAGGAAGGTGAGGCACACTTGGTTCTGATGTCCCTGTGCTTTTTCTAGTGTGATGTCATGCCTTTGCATGACAAGGTACTTAGAGTCCAATCTTGCATCTCTGTGACTTCATGACCACAGACACTGCTAATATTGCTGTGTTTTTCCATATCTATAGGCTGGATTTTCTTTCTTTCCTATTGAAACATAATTTACTTGAAGTCTCAAGGGACTTACAGTCCAGTCTTGCCTCTGTCATTTGCAAGCTGTGTGACTTAGGAGACATCGTTTTGCTTCTCTGAGCCTCTGAAATGTCTGAATTCCATTCTAAATTCCAATGTTAATATTCTAAGTATTCTCTGGTTCTCAATCTGAGAATCCCACACTTTTGGTGCCTGTTCACCTGGAAAGTATCATCTCTTGGCGTCCTGTTTCTAGGTAGTGGAAAGTAGTAGGCTGGGGTTGTGTTGACCAAGACATTTCCTTCCTGCTCCCCGGTTTGAGTCCTGGTTCATGGAGCTGCTGGTGCCCACTCTGGTTCTCGCACCAGGAACACCACGGAGTGTTAATGGGGCACCACTGGCATCCAGCCCAAGTTGGTGATTTGGGACAACTTTCTGTGGAGACTGAGACTCCTGTGTGTAGCTGTACAAGTGTAGGGGCCTATTGACTTCTCTTGCTTAGCTTCTGTTGCTTGGCTGAACATTTTTGTTGATGGATGAAGACACCCATCACAGTACTTCCCCCAGTCAGGATGGTCACTTACAGATGGGACTGAGCCATAGACGAGGCCTTGATATCCCCTGAGGGAATTTTAGCATGTCTTTAACTCTATTCTGAATGAAATCATCAGGTTTTATTGGCGGGGGGAAAGGATGCATGGCGGGTAGAGGGAGAAGGCAAAAAATAAATGTTTATAAATCATAAAATCAGATCATAAAAATAAATGTTCACTGGAGAAAATTTACAAAATACAGAAAGGCACAAAAATCTCAACGTGCAGAGATAACCATTGTTTTGTTGTTTGTTTTTTTGAGACAGGGTGTCACTCTGTCACCCATGCTGAAGTGCAGTGGTGTGATCATAGCTCACTGCAGCCTTTACCTCCCAGGCTCAAGTAATCCTTCCACCTTGGCCTCCTGGGACTACAGGCGCGGGCCACCATGCCCAGATAATTTTTGTATTTTTTTGTAGAGGTGAGGTCTTGTCATATTGCCTAGGCTGGGGTCTTGCCATTTTGCCCAGGCTGGTCTCAAACTCCAGGGCTCAGTGATCCACCCACCTCAGCCTCCCAAAGTGCTGAGATGACAGGTGTGGGCCACTACACCCAGCCAGCCACTGTTAATTAACATGCTAATTAAAGGGATAAGAGGGAAGTGTCATGATTGAACATTGGAAGGTGAAGGGATTTTTTGGATATATAGACTCATGAAAACTATCTCTACTATTCTATTAGCATCATACTGTGTGCTGACCTCTCAGAGCAATTTACTTTTGAAGCAAAGCAACAACAACCACAACAGAACTTTCTGGCTGAGCCTGAGACAGGCCAATCACTGAGGAGTAAATTATCCTACAATTTGCTGTTTAGTCTGTTTAGTACAAAGACCACAAATTGAGACACACCATCTTCCTGTTTCTGAAACTGTATGAGACACTTTCTGTTGATAGAACTGATACTGCCAAGGATACAGGATGAGCTGTTACAGGGACTTCACAGACATGATTGTAAGAAGAGCAACAGGTACATCTCAGCAATTGTGCGGTTAGCAAACACTGTGTACCTGCTAGGAATGCATCAGAGTAAAGGACATGAAGAGGTTGGGGAGGTGGTCCTGGCCCCCAAAGAACTTACATTAGTTGGGTTACAAGGTACACAGCAGAAATCTAAAGCAAGATGAGCTAAAGTCCAAAGAAGCAACAAATACAAGGAATGCCATCCATGGTGGGGACTTTAGGGCAGGGTGGGAGAATAATTCCAGGTCAGGAGGAGGGAGTAGGAGTGGGGAATGCAAGCCTATTTGTGGGGGAGGTCAGGTCTGTAGCTGGATACCAACAGGTTAAATTGGGGCAGTTTCTATATGCACACCATCCTTCGGTCATATTTGTTTTTGAAAGCTTAAGGTCTAAGGTATTGTATTAATCTGGATAAGCTAAGTTATGCTTTGATAATAAATTAATCCCCGAATCTCAATGGTTTAACAGCAGAAATTCATGTGGCTGACTTAAACACTGCTAGAAATGCAAAATCATGAATGTGTTTTTGAAGATGCATTTTTGTCTGTGACGTTACCAGGAATCTGCCCACTCCAGCTTCTTGCCTCTCTTTCTACAGATACTTTCTCCCTACCTACAGGGACTCAGTTAATTTCTCTTTTAATTTTTCTTTCTTCATCACCATGCTACTTCCTATTTTATCCCTTGGGCTTCTTTATGTCCCCAAACTGGCAGCAGAGGAGGCTAGATTTCTAGTTCCCAGCTCCTGGGATTATTCTCATAATTGTCTGATTGCCCTCCCTAAATGGGCTTGGTTATTGGGGTGCTGTGGGCTTGGTCAGTCATTCCCAAGGGCCTGGCTTAGGTTTGGGGGCACCATGATAAGCCTGAGATTGTGGCTTGTGCATCTCAAGAGTGATCTTGTTTACAAAACAAGGTGAAATCTGGAGTTGGAGTTACATCCACACAGGGGCAGCAGAGAAGGGGGCACCAAGCTGGGAGCTAAGTGAGAGGGAACTATAGGGTCTATGTGTGAGGAAGGTTAGTGTAGGCAGAAAGAAATAAATAGAGGAGGATTTTCCTGAAGCAGCATCCTGGGACCATGTCTTAGTCCATTTGAGTGGCCATAACAAATACAGTACACTGGTTGGCTTATAAACAATAGAAATTTATTTCTCACTGTTTTGGAGGCTGGGAAGTTCAAGATCAAGGCGCTGGCAGAGTTGGTGTCTGGTGAGGGCCCACTTCTTGGTACACAGATGGCACCTTCTCTCTGTGCTATCCCATGGTGGAAGGGGCAAGACACTCTCTGGGGTCCCTTTTATAAAGGCACTAGTCCCATCCATGAGGTCTCTACCTTCATGATCTAATCACCTCCCAAAGTCCCCATCTCCTAATACTATCACCTTGGGGCTTAAGATTTCAACATATGCATTGGGGTGGGGAGCACCAACATTCAGACCATAACAGACCACGGTTTTTTTTGTTTTTGTTTTTTTTTGTTTTGTTTTGTTTTTTGAGACAGTCTTGCTCTATCACCCAGGCTGGAGTGCAATGGCGTGATCTCGACTCACTGCAACCTCCACCTCCCAGGTTCAAGCAATTCTCCTGCCTCAGCCTCCCAAGTAGCTGGGATTACTGGCACCCACCACTGCACCTGGCTAATTTTTGTGTTTTTAGTAGAGACAGGGTTTCACCATGTTGGCTAGGCTTGTCTCGAACTCCTGACCTCGTGATCTGCCTGCCTTGGCCTCCCAAAGTGCTGGGATTACAGGAGTGAGCCACTGTGCCCAGCCCATAACAGACTACTTAAAGGGGCTGTCAGAGAGGAAACTCTACCTGCAACATGGAAACAGTCTAGGTATTCATCAATAAGGAACACAGGGAATTACAAAGAGCTAAGAGAATGATCTTTTGTCCATGGTTTGTAGTTCATGATTCTCTTCTTTAGATAACATCCAGATCAACCCAACCCTTCTCCTTTTGTACCAAAGATTCACTGAACTTACCCTCTTCCATCATTGCTTCTCCCTCCCCTAGTGTTTCCCGGATCCATCACATGGAAATACTTTCTGCTAGGGCTGGATTAAAGAATGAGAACAAATAAGCTGTGTAGTGGTCCCTGGCACAAGAGGATAATTCCCTGGTCTAGACACCCAGATTGGGGGCATGTGATGTGGTGTGCCTCCAATCTGGACACTCTAGGCTATCTGCAGGAAAGATCAGTTAGGCCATGTCCTCTTAGAAGTCTTCACATTACATATACTTTTGTCTCCAAAGGATGAAGGATCCAAGCAGCCATTCTGGTATTGACATACTTGAAGGCAGAAAATTTTCTTGTTCATGTTTCATTTTGAAGAACATATTACTTCCAAAAGGAGGAAACAAGTCTTGTGGACACTTTAGTTTCTGATTTCCTGTTGAATTCTGACTTTTCTCTCCTTTAAGTCATTTAATCAGCTACTGTTTCTATTTTCTACACGTTGTTAAAGATAGTTTCAATGTGTTCCATTTCTGAGAAAAATATTTCCGACTAAATTTCCACCTTAGTTCCCAATAGGTTTTGTTTGCTGATTAGGTCACAAAGGTTTCTGGAAGCTAAATCAGACATATTAGTGTTTGTGACTAAAGTTGTTTAAATCTATATCTATATATCTGTGATATCTGCTGCAAAGATGAGAATGAGTTTTAAATTGATCTTTAAGGTGTTGAACAACTGTGTCCACTGAAACATTTTAGACATTTTTCTGAACTTATCACTTCATGTCATAGGTTGATCAACTTTCATATTTTCTCTATCCATGTTTTTTTTTTTTCATCGTGGTGCATGCAGCCCAGCTGGAAAACTCATATGAGATCAATATCCTTGGCTCTGAGCATGTCTTTGGTGTGGGACATAAATTCTTATATATTAGGAACATCTTTGGAATTTGTTGATCTTGGAGGTGGTGTTTGCTTTGTTTTTGAATCTGTTGTTGGAAGCGCATATATTTACTGTCTAATACAGTGGAAAGTTTTATAAAATATAATTTGAGGACATAACTTCCATCACCCAATAAAGCTGTTGGACTTTTGCAAGGTAGATTTCTTACCTCTGAAGGGGACCAGTCACATCTAGAGTACATCTGAGTCTGTGTGTCACTGAATTGTGTTCCCTGAACTCTACTCTGTGAATCCTTGAGTTATTTGGTGGAGGAGTCCTGTTGTAAATGGATGTAGTGAGTTGAATTGTGACCCCAAAAAGATTATGTCCACCTGGACATTCAGAATGTTTTCCAGAGGGAAGGGTCTCTGCAGATGTAATTAAAGTAAGAATCTTGAAATGAGATCATCTTGGATTTGCGTGGGCACTAAATTCTTAGAAGAGAAGGGGAGCAGACACAGACACACAGAAAACCCTTGTGAAGATGGAGGCATAGACTGGAGTTATGCTTCTAAAAACCAAGGAATGACAAGGGTTTGGCAGCTTCCAAAAGCAAGGGAAAAGCATGAATTGCATTCTTTCTCAGCGCTTCCAAAGGGAATCAATTTTGCTGACATGCTGATTTCAAACTTCTGGCCTCCAGAACCTCAAGGGAATAAATTTCTATTGTTTTAAGACACTAAGTAAGGCCCGGCGCAGTGGCTCACGCCTATAATTCCACACTTCGGGAGGCCAAGGTGGGAGGATTGCTTGAGCCCAGGAGTTTGAGACCAGTCTGGGCAACATGGTGAGACCCTGTCTCTACAAAATATAAAAAATTAGCCAGCCCTGGTGGTGCAAGCCTGTGGTCCCAGCTACTCGGGAGGCTGAGGTGGGTGGATCACTTGAGCCTGGGAAGTTGAGGCTGCAGTGAACTGTGATCACACCACTGCACTCCAGCCTAGGCCACACAGCAAGACCCTGTTTTAAAATAAATAAATAAATAAATAAATAAATAAATAAGGACCCAAGCCTGCAGTAATTAATTATGGCCACCCTGGGAGACTAATACGATGAAGGTCAAATGAAATATTTTATATACAGTAAGGAGCTTGTTTCTTAAAGCAGGGGTTGGCAAACTGTGGTCCCATGGGCTAGATCTGGCTGCTGCCTGTTTTTGTAAATAAAGTTTTATTGGAACACAGCCATGCTCATCCATTTATATATCATCTATGGCTGCTTTTGTGCTGCAACAGTGGAGCTGAGGAGTTACAACAGAAGCCATAAGGCCAACGAAGATAAATATATTTACGATTTTTTTTTTTCCCCTGAGACAGAGTCTCGCTCTGTCGCCCAGGCTGGAGTGCAGTGGCGTGATTTCGGCTCACTGCAAGCTCCGCCTCCCGGGTTCACGCCATTCTCCTGCCTCGGTCTCCCGAGTAGCTGGGACTGCAGGTGCCTGCCACCATACCCGGCTAATTTTTTTATATTTTCAGTAGAGACTGGGTTTCACCGTGTTAGCCAGGATGGTCTCAATCTCCTGACCTCGTGATCTGCCTGCCTTGGCCTCCTAAAGTTCTGGGATTACAGGTGTGAGCCACCGCGCCCGGCCATATTTACAATTTTTTAGTTGGGCAGAAATACAGATTTACTTAAGAGAGCAACAGTGGTAGATAGGGAAGCCTGTGGTGACTGCTTTGGCTACCCTTAATAATATCTGCTTTGAAAATCTGTATGTTCATAGTTTGAATTTGCTTAAAGCAAATTCACATCTCTCCTATAGAAATGGAGATATTGATTAAAAGAGGTTCAACAAAAACAACTGATCTATAGGATTTGTGTAGCCTCAGGTAGATTGTTTAGTTCAACCTCCTCATTTTGACTTCTTGGGCTTAATGTGAATTGGAAGCATTATTAGGTTGGTAGGATTGAGTAAGCAATAAACATACTCTCAGAATAAGGAAAAGAGCTATCTATCATTGTATTGAAGGGCCGTCTCTTCCAGATGGTCCTGGGTGCTTCTTATTTGATTAATAATGATAATGCAATTGCATAGGCTTTCTGTCTTGAGCATGTGAAGTTCTCCCAGATTCTAAACAAGAGATGTGGTAACTGAATGGAAGAAGCACACAACAATAGCTTATTTATTTTCCTTATTTAGTACACAAAAATGCATAATCCTTCTGTTGAGGAAGTCTTCCTTAATGATGATGCATGTTTTTCTCCTAACTTGTTGGTAAGTTTTCTAGGAAAATAAAGATTTAGAAATTTGGTCATTGAGTTTTTTCTCAAATATTCTTGAAAAAGACTCCTCTTACAAAAATTGTTCATACCTCTTGAAAATCCACTTCAAGGGATTTATCTAAGGAAATAATCAAACATTTAATTCCAAAGATGTTCATCAGAGCACTGTTTACAGCAATGTAAAGTTGCAAAGAACCTACATTTAAAACAATAAGAAGAGGTTAAATAAGTTATAGTGCTTTCATGTTTTGAGTTTATCATAGAATATTTAATGACATGGAACGATGCTGTTGATATAATTTTAAGTGAGAAAAAACTAGAAAACACAATAGTATGTATTGTACAGAACAAATACACACTCAGAAAAAACAGATGAAAGGTTTAGGTCTTTTAAAAATATTCTTTTGCTTATCTCTATTTTCCAACTTTTTTGATGAATAGTTTAGTAATAATAAAAATAAGTTAATTTAAGTGAAATGAGCAGACTGCCATTTTAAATACTTTTATTTAGAGTTGAGAATTTGTAGTTGATATAAAAAGGAACTTTCTTTTTCTTTCTTTAAAAATTGATAAGGTACTTAAACTATTGCTCACTAGGAGAGCATATCTGAATAAGTCACTTTCTCTTCCCAAGCCTCAGTTTCTTCATCTGGAAATGAGAGCATTGAATTGACTGAATCTCTAAGTTCCTGATCAGCTCTGCCATTCTGAGCAGTATGAGTTAATGTTCAGAGCAGCATATTCCTTGAGCCAACCTCACTTACCAAGAATTGCACACTCAAAACGGGGAATGATTCTGGAGCTGAGGCTGATACCAGCCACCCCTGGACCCTCAACCTGTGTGGGAACCTAGTCCGAGGGCGAACTCACACTCTTGCTTAGATGGAATCAGAAGGCCAGCATCTTTACTGGCCTGGGAGCCTTGGGCTAGGTTGGATCTTCTATGAGGAGGGATTCTCTCTCTTTCTATCTCTTTTAAAAAAATTCTTCCTTGTCTTGATCAAGCTATGGTAATGTATTTTCTTAGAAAAAAAATTTCTACTTTAAAAATTTAATTTGTACTAATCAGCCCCAGGCAGAGAGCCTGCAATAAACTTGGTGTCAATTTCGTGTTTTGCTGAAGTTTGTGTTTTGTTTTGTTTCAGAACTTACCATTTGCGTGTGTGTGTGTGTGTGTGTGTGTGTGTGTGTGTGTGTGTGTATTTGCCAGGGATCATCAGCTGGGCAAATAGTTTTCAGAAAATATAAGCCCTGAGCATTACATTTGACCACTAAAATTTTTGTTGTCGTCACTCAAATTTAATGGGGTCATGGGGTCATCTTTTTCTTTCTGTCTCTGTCTTTCTCCTTACAAGATATACACCTGTAGTAGGTTGCACCATTTCCCCAAGAAGATTTTTTAAGTTCCTTCGGATAAGCATTGTGATTTTGCTAATTTCGTATCCTGTTCATATCTTGCCCAGTGTTATGTGCAGCGAACAGTAAGGATTTTAGGTTTGAATTAAAGACCCACAGGCCCTCTCAGGTGTCTACTGAAGGTGGAATGCTTTCAGTCATGCTGTATTTTTTTACCCAACTTGAGTTTCTCCTTTTGCTGGAAATTGAAATCAACCAGGAACAAGAACAGGATGTGTTTTTGTGCATTGATATGCTGAGACATTTTTGACATTGGAGCACAGATATTGAGAAAAATAATTCCTAGGACTATTCGTTCATTCCTTGAGTCCATAAATGCTTACTGAGTTTTGTTCACAATGCTGTCTGAGGCAGTAGTCAGAGAAAAGCTAAGACTTTTGGTGTCTGTGGTGTGGGTACAAAGATGGGGAGGATGATGAGAAACAGTTGAAGTGTTACACAGACTCCATGGTGCACCTGTTCATCCATTTATCCATCTGTCCATCTCTCCTTCCCCCCATCTGCCCATTCATTCATCCATCTATTCATCCTATAAATATCAATTGAGAGTCTACTTAGCTCATAGCACTGTTCTAGGCATCGGGGGTGTAATGGGAATAGACAGGCAACGTTTCCTGCTTTGTTGAAGGTAGAGCTTATAATATAGTGGATGACACAGATCAACAATGAGTAAACAAGTTAATAGTACCATTAAAAAATGATATGAAGAAAACCAGCACAGGGAAAGGGGATAGAGGCTGACAGTAGCAGTTGGGGAAGGTTCTATGAGGAGGTGATCTAGAGAGAGCCTGGGATGGGGTGAAAGGTACAGAGGAAGGAGAACCGGACAAGGAGTCAGGCTGAGTTCTCATTTTGACTTGTCACTTAACTGCACAGCAGGGACAACTCCCTCAGCATCTCTCCCTCACCTGATTATTCATTAAATAAAATGATGTATGTAATAGTAACTTTCAAGAGTAATGTATTATTATTAATAATGTTAAGGCCTGTCACATGATTAGCATTTAAAGGACCAATGGAAAAGTTATGTGTAGCGACTTTGAGTATTTCCTGCTTGTTCATGGCTGTAGACAGCCAAGCTCACCCTTTCTGGGGTCCTACAAATTTCCAAGGACCTCAAAACACTGAGAATATAAAACAGGAGGAAGCATTCAATCTCTTCACTGGATGAAATGTGAGTATGTGTTAGCACATGTATGTGTGTGTATGTGTGTGGGGGGGGCTCTCCCGAATGTGACAGACAACCAGCAGTGTTTCCCAAAGCAAAACGAAATGGTTTATTTAAAAACAACGCATTCAGTACTGTGTTTGGAACACAAGGCAATGAGGCAGGCACATTCACACTTAACAAGTACATTTGAGGAGCTGTCGAAGCAAACGGTTGCATTTTCTTCACAAACTACAGTCACAATATACACGCAATTGCCTCTGTCCTTGTTCACCAAGAAAGCAGAAGATATTTACAAGTTCCTCAGTCTAGCAGTGCTGGCTTCTCTTGGGTCTCTGTGGCGCTCACATTCTGGCAGCTTGTTTCCAAGGGCAGGCAAGGCTGCTTGTCACAAGGGAGGTCAGTCTGATTTGTTAAGGCCCTCGGCTTCTTCCAAAGAGAAAGAGAACTTCTGACAGAGTTGGGAAAGAAGGAAGTTTTTAATACCAGTATCTCAGCATAAAATGGCACTTTCCAAAACAAATGCATCAAGTGTTGAGTGAGGGGGTGAGCGGGCAGGGAATCACGGTATTAACAATATAAGAAGCATTTATTTTCCCTGACACATACTTCTTGCTCATTTATTTAATAACTTACATTCGCTATTCTTCTACTTTTTGACCTTTTGGTTTCATCATTACTCTTAAAGAGCTTTGCTCCTCCTTCTATACTGATACACTAATCTTTAAAATGCTGAAATGCAATGGTGAAATCAAAGTATGTTAAGCGAGAGAAGATATCACAAACATTCTTCTGTCTTGACTTCTAATTAATGCTTTCACAATTAATTGTCAATGTCCATCTAACTAATGGAAGCAGCACAGTGTGGTGTAGCAGAATCAGTGGTTGGGAGACCCAGACTCTAATTCCAGTTAGCTAGCTGGGAAAATAAGTCACTCCAACTTTCTGAACCTCAGTTGTCTCATCTCCACATGGAGGATGTTGATCTGGAATCCTGACTTGAGATAACATCTAGATCTGCAAAGTTTTGCTATGGACTTAGGTGGTTGTCCCATGTGAGTAAATGATAGTGTATTGTGATGTTTCAATACATTTGTTTTGTGTCCTGGGAGAATTTCAGTGCTAACTAACGATGCTTGGTGACCAGATCTCAGCCTGTTACTCAACTCCTCCCAGGGCTCTTGGCTGTAAGGGCTCTTGTGTTTTTCTGCACAGTATGGGTTCAGATCTGGATCTTGAAATATGGCTAAAGAGCACTTCTAACATGGGGTACAGTTATTCTCCAAAAAATGGTCTAGATTCCTTCAGAGGGAAACCTCCCTCTTCTTTTTGCAAGTACTTCAATGACTTTATTCCACTTATGCAGGTTGACCAAACCTATTTCCCATTGTCTGCCAATTTTTCTTCCCTACCAATTTTCTTCCCTAAGACTAAAAATGCTATGGGAGTGGCTGTTTCCTCAAGAATGGTTTTCTGGCGAATTTGTTCATAATAAAACATGGCCTACCTGTCAAGCCCCTTGTGCTTGTAGCTGTGGACTTCTCTGTTTGGTGTCAGGAAAAGAGCCAGAGGGTGAAGGCATACTTGTGCTCAGGCTGCATGCAATGTATTGGGAATATAGACATCTGAACATGCGCCTGACTCATTTAAAATAAAACGTAGTTTGCTCAATGTAGAGAAACAAGCTCATTTCAATGACCATTAGGAAGAAAGAAAATAGAGGTATAACCTGGCATTTTACACATAGTATAGAAAATGTCCAACTTGCATTTCAAGCATTTACAGTTTAGAAATGCCTTACAGAACCTGTAGGGTATTTTATTATAGCAACGGAAGTAGATTTGGTCCTTCATGATCTAATTTTGATTTAGTACATGCAGATAACAACTTACGGCCACTCACTGTGTCCTAGGAATTAGGCATATTTTTTCCCAGCATTGCTTCTCCAAAGGTTTAATGAAGCCCACCTAAGAATGACTTCTACCAGAAAAATTTGCAATTTGCAAACAAAGCTTGTTCTGTGGATTACCAGATTACCTGATTTCTAAACACTCATTTGGAAGTACACTCACAACTAGTGGTGAGAAAGGACAGTTGCTCTATTGCTCAATGCCAGGGGACTGCAGGGGCCAAATGTGTATTAGTAGATTTTTGTTTTTCATGGTCCAGCCTTACATCACATGACACCTTATCCTGCAAAGTTTGCCCAGTCAGCAATGAAGTTGCCCAGAGATATTCCTACCCAGTGGTATTTCTTCACTGTTGGAAACTTTTCTGAGGGCAAATCAACTCCAGTTGAGTGCAACTTAAACTCTCAGTGTGATGTTTACTGGGTGTCCCCTGGTGGGGTAGAGACCTTGGAACCTCAGTGCCTTTCCAGATATGTAGAGCCAAGTGAGATTACTGGGTGCCTTGTTCTTCCCCTGCTCCTTTGCAGGCACTGTTTTGTGGGTACCTGTATTTTTTTTATTGTGTCAGAAGGATGAGGGGCAAGTGGATAGGGAAAATGACAAAGTTGGGGAAACAAGTGATGAACTATAGGTATAGATTTTTTAAAAAAGATCAGCCAAACATGGTTTTAACTGGTAGTTAAATTAAAGAATGTTTTCCTGGAGGGTCACCCTTAGAAATTAGAAAAGCCACAGTTGGTAATCTCCCAAGATACTGGGGAGTCTGTTGAGAGGTTCCTAAGAGTCACGTGGAATATTTGAACACCTTGGGATCCAATAATATGCTCTTTTACTAAAAATCAGTAAAACTAACCAACATGGAAATGCTTCCCTTGGTGGAGGTGACATTTAAAAGTCCCTCCAAAGCCTCTGCTAGCCTCTCCTATTTGGTACTCACTGACTTAAAAATTGTTCAGGCAGTGCTATGCTGGAGCTGGCTCATGCTGTATTGGAGCCAACTTATACTGGCTCTTGAAAACATATTGTTGTGTTTTCAGCTGGTTGACATTAAGTTTGTAGCCTGAAATTGGCTGAGATGAGAGTATTTACACCATAGAAATTGGTAGGTGCTAAAAATCTGGGTTCCACTGTTTTCCAGAGCCAGTTGTTAAACATTTGGCAGCACACCAAAGAGCTAAAACTGTCTGAGAATCACACAGAAGGAAAATCAAAGGAACCCTTTGGTATCACTGTTGTCTAAAGCCTTTCTATGTGCACAGCTATAGAAAGAAGTCTGGCCAAAGCTTCATTAGGACGGTGGCACATTATCCAACAGAGGTGGTACAAGGCCACAGGTAATAACTGATCACCCTTGTTATACTGGGTTAGTCTTAGAACTGGAGCCTCTTGAATTTCCTTTTTTGATTGGTTTCATTTTAGCCTGAATACCTTTGTGTTTTGGAGACTACCTGAGGTTGATAAATCAGACCCCTTAGATAAATATTTTAGGCTCTGGGAATGACTTCCAAATTGAATCTGAATGAATCACTTAAGTTCCCTGTTTCTCATTCTCACCAATTCTAAAGATGAGTGACCTGAGATCTGCCTCTTAGTTTGAAATATAAAGAGGGAAATATGAAGAGCTGGCCTGGAGATAAAGTGTATATTAAAGCTTGCTCTCCACCTTGTCTTTGGGCTTGCATCCATTCTAAATTGATCAGTTACTATTTGCTTATAAATTAGCAACTGGTCAATTCGGCTGAAACAGCTGAATTGTTGAATCACTAAGACTGTGTCTATATTGCCATTTAACATGATAACCTCAAGGAACATGTGAAACTAATCACACAAGGAGAGATAAGCATTTAGCTACTTTGTTCAAAATGGTATATATGACTCCGGATGTATATATTACGGTTTCCAAATGGTGGTCACACGAATCACATGGGAATCTTTGTAAGTTGGACTTATCCCAGGACATTATGAATCAAAGGTCCAGAATGAGTGGCAAGAATTGTATTTTGAAGAGTTGCTTATTTCATACAGCTGTGTTTGCTGGGAGATCAGCTGCATAATCCGGGTCCTAACCCCAGAACCCCAGGGTAACCTTAAAATGAAGTCAGTTACTCTGCAACAACTCTTCACTCTGATGCCACTGTCATCAACAACAAGAGAATAGGCTTCACTGAGGAACATCTATTCATACACATATGTCTTCAATCAGTCAACACAATAAAAATAAATTTTCAGAAATACTGCATAAGATGACAATATATAATACAATAATGACATTCTAAAGTGTTTCCCATTTCAAATGCTGTTATCTATGTGGCAAAGCAATCGGAGTATGAGAGAGGCATAATGAATCATTTTGATGCTTAGTACCAACTGATCTGTGGCCTCGATTAATTGGGCCACAGAGTCCAGACAGGTCAATCAGCTGGCCAAGGTGCCCTCAATCCCCAGCACCCAGAGTGCTCTATCTGGGCTGCCACCCACAAACACACAGCCCCTTTGTAAGCAAAATGACAGTTCTACACATTCAGGGAGAAGCAGAGGCTTAAACAGAAACTTGTGCCTAGTGCATTCAAACAATTATGGGAAAAAAGGTTTTAAGAATCTAGAATTATACAGAAAATTGCTCAGTTTGTCATTTTGCACATGAAGACTCACGGAGTTATTATTATTTGTGTATCTTCTTAGCATATTGAACCAAACACAATCTTTCAAAGTCTGCTGTTGAGATTACCTATAAAATAGAAGGCATTTCTTAACTCAAGGGACCACGATGAAAGTTGTATATATATGGAGAAGTACACAACAATTTTCAGCCTTCAACTTCTAAATTATGCACGTATATTACTAAAACAAGGTTTTACTAAGATGAATAGCTTATTGGGTAAGATTGCAGCTGTCAAGCATGAACCACCAGTAACTTAATTGTTATTTATCAAATCATGATTTACCAAGGGTGTTTTGTTTCATCTCAGGGAGAAGGTAGGTGATAATTGGTGGACAGTTGCATACCCACACAAGCATTTCCTTTATTGTTCTGTGTTGGGAAGTCATTTTTGGGAGGGAGAGGAGAACCTTTTTTCCTCTTTTATAGACTTTCTAACTTATTTTATGTGCTCTGCAGATCCCAGACCAAAAACCACTTTCCCTGTGAGCCCAGCTTCATTTGATGCTGGTAAGACCAAGAAGTACTAGAGGAGGAATCATAATTTCTCCACTAATTGACAGTGTCATCTGGGGCAAATCACCTAGCCTCCCTGTTTCTCCATTTTCTCATTTGTAAAGTCAAGAATCAAGACTGGCGAAACTGAAGGCCTCTTCATTTCCAGTGTCCTAGCATTCTACAATATTGTCCCTGCTTCCTTTGATCTCAGGTCAATACCGCTTTGTTGTCTGAGAGTGTCTAATAATTAGTGCCTTGACTCAAATCAGAAAAAACGTTCTCCCATTCCTTGGCTTCCCCACCAAATTAGGTTTCTCTTGGCACTCACATTCATGGATAAGTAGTGGCTCGGGCATAAGGAAGCTGAGGGCAGGGGCAGCGGTTCTTCCTTTGCACATCCTTGCTGGTAGCCCCATGGCCAGGTACCTGACATCAAGGTCACAGACAGATGGCACAGTAGTCATAGTCAGCACTGCCAGGCACACAACACTACTAAACATACAGCACTTTTACAATATTCACAGACACTTAAGACACAGACACAAGGTGGAGAAATGATAGACATTTTAATAATCAAATATTGGAAAGAATTTTTGGGGTGTGGGAGGAATTCTTGACACCACCATTTAGCCCTGTCTCCCTTGGATCTGCATCTGCATATGACACTCAGAATAACCGGTGAAAACAGAGGGTCTAGCATTAAGCAGGTTGCCAAAAGTTTGTGACTATTTCCCCCCTCTGCAACTTAATTGGTTTTTTGTGTTGGTGTTATGGGTAGAAAGCCTTGGGGGCTTTATGGTAAAATGTGTTCCAATAGCTGAAAGTGGACTCTGTTGTGAGTATCCTAAAAAAGGGAAAGTGTCTGACAAAAGGATAAATTAGTCTAGAACTAACAAAGCAAGGTCAATGCAAAAGCCAGGGCATGTGTCTGTAGCTGAAAGAGGAGGAAAGAGCCAATGGTCCTGAGCTGATTACTGCCCAGTTCACTGCACTTGACTACACAAGCCTGGGAGCTGCAGGAGAGCCAGCTGCCTTTCTAATTAGGACACTTGGGACACAACAACTTTTTTGGTCATAAAAGTGGTTGTATAGATTTAATCTTTGAAACAGTCTTTAAAAACAAACAGATTTTGCATGGTCAGCTAGAAGCTGCTATTCTTCAAAAGTGAAGGGTGATCTATTGGGATCATCTCCAGGAAGTCCTCCTTATAAGCAGAGATGAGCCTGATCTCTAAACCCCTCAAGTTCTGAAGAAAAGTCCATTTCCTCACTATTTTGAGTTTTCATTAAAGTGATAGATAACACGGTGGTGGGGGATGGGAAAGTCCTCCCACTCTAAGGTTAAGATGGAGCCAAGACTGCAAGGAGATTTTAAAAATCTCCCTGAACTTAAAAAACAAACAAAAATCCTTGGCATTATGATGAGATAAAATTTAAATTGTCCACTACAGAACAGTAAACTGTTTTTTAGAGATTCTGGTCTTTTCCTTTTTTAATCTTCTGGGTTTAAAGTGTCTATGCACTTATATTTAGTGAAAATGAATGGGCACATTGGGATTAAAACTCCAGAGTCAGAATCTGGCCCAAGTAATATTGGCATTAATATCACTTAGCTATAACCAAATGAACTAAGTGCTCAGGAACAGCCAACTAAACACTTCTGTCAGTTGTCAATCTCTCAGTGATCCCAACAGAGCACAGTGTGAGGATGGTAGTATAGTCCTCTTCAAAGGGACAGGGAACAAACACGGTGTGGTTGTGATACCCATCAAATTATACCACTGAATTACAAAATGTTTTTAATGTCTCCCCTTATAATTATATTGTAATGTGTGTCATAATTGGTAACACATTTGAACTTGGTGTTTCTTTCATTAGTTATAATCTAGATCTACGCAAGCTGCTTTAATTAGATTGCTTTCTGAAAAGAATAATAAGGCAGGTTTAGGACCAGGCAGAACGTGAGCATAACGATAGCGTCTTTCCTTACCATATTTGGTTTAATTTTAGGCATGATCTTACCTTCCTAAAGAGGGGCAATGAGCTCATCACTGAACTACAGCACATTTTTTAAGAGTTATTTGTCGCATTGCAAGCAATCTAGATGAGATTTCAGGAAAAGAATGAGCTACCCCACTCAAATGCATAACAAATATGCTTGACTGGCATTTGGAAAGAAGAAAGAAACTCTTATTAAAATTTAACATCAACTTGGCCAGACTTTGGGCTGAATTGGAAGAACAAAGTGCTGCTCAGTAAAAAGCCAGGGATGGGAATGATTTGATTTCTACTCATATGGCTGAAATAAAGAAAATGAGAATGGCCAGCTACTTCCCTCATCGCAGGTCTACATAATCTTGGATTCCAACTCTTGCCACCACACAATGGCTTTTTCTTTTGAAATGCTTAATTTGTAGTTGTATAGATCTGACTTCAGTGGAAAGAGGGAATATCCAGTGCTACAGTGTTCTCAAAGAGAACAAATGGTTCTGGATTGGTGGTGGTGCACACAATGATATGGAAAACGATCGCACCTCAGCACTAGTCACCTGGGCGCCTGGCCTGGCCAAGATCCTCCTCCACTTTAACCCAGCTAGAATGGGTAACATGGTTACCACACTTTAGGGTACACAGGATTCCATAACAACTTCTAAATATTCTTCTTCCTCTTCCTTTGTGTGTCCCAGGGTCTTAAGCTGATTCATTGCCTCTATATTCTGAGAGAACACCCAGCCCAGTGCATGGGTTGGGATTATGGCAGACACTAAATTTAGGCTGGAATGGCCTTACAGATGTGGCCACAGTGCTATTATTTGCCATAACAATGCCTACATCAAGAGACGCAATGCTATCCACAACATAGGCTTTCTTTGTGATCACGAAAGATGCACTGCCTTATATCCCACTCACCACAGAGGGACCATCCTGCTGTAGAATGACTGAACGGACTGGTGAGGACTGCATCAGAGGCATTTCTTTAAAAAAGGAATCACAAGGGAGTCCATCGTGATTTGCTTATTTTGTCATGAAGCATCAAAGTTACCCAGAACCTTAAACACATCAAGTACAAATGCAACATATACAAGCAAAGCGAATTCAGTAGGATTCCTAGCAAATTATTAAACTCCACGGTGGTAGTGCAGGGAGTAGTTGCAGAGGGAGGGAGTGAGATGGTGATAGAGATAGAGATAGGGAGATAGATAGAAGATGAGATATGCAAACCAGTTTTTTACGTTTCAATTTTTCAGAATCTGATCCCACCAGCAAAGCAGGTCTTGCCCCAGTTGGCCAGAGGCCTCTGATTATGAGGACTATCTGAGCAGAGCTGCAGAAACTATAGCTCTAGTCCTCATAAAAATGAGAGGCAGTTTATTATTAAAATCCAAACATGAAGATACTTCAAACCATTTCGTTAGCAGCATAGTCCCAAATGCAATATTTCCTTTATCAATCAAGTCTAAACCATGTGGCTTCAATGCATCTGTCCTGCTAAATCTGCTAAAACTCTTAAAAGAGCAGTGCAAAAGAGAAAAGACATCTTTCCTTTTAAATGGCAGACAATCCTTATAAGACATTCTCTAGGGTTCTATTCTGAAGACTATTCAATTTGATTTGGGGCACTTTTTAAACAGCCATTTGGCACTTTCCGTTCGGAGTTCTTAGGCACAGTGTGACAGAGTCAGCTTGGTGAGCCCTTCCCCATGCATTCGGTACAGCAGCTGAAACTCAGCAGGCAGCTGGTGGGACTCCTGCCACTTGGTGGTAAATTTGGTTCCTTTTTTGTCATAGTAATGGTATGGAAGATCTTCCCTTGTGTTGGGGTCAAATCCAAAAGGCCAAAATCCATACAAGTGGATCTCTTCACATATTGCTGATGCAAGGGTGTACATAAGAATACCTGTGCTCAGCCGTTTAGGTGACAAATGTTTGTTTTTCCAGTACCTGTGGAACAATAAGTACATGTGGATTCAGAGGTCAGCGTTGAAGGTTTCGATCAGCAAGGTCTATCTGACTGGGCTGGGCAGTGGATTTGTTAATGTAACTTAAATAGTGCTGGTTTTGAAATTATATTTTAGGCGACCAAAAACAACTTCTGGGCACAACTGGTTACATAATTTGTGAGATCCAGTAAGAAATAAAAATGTGGACTCTTGGTTCAAAAAGTATTGAAAATTTCGAGTGCAAGAGCAAAGTATTAAACCAAGTGTTGGGCCCTTCTGAGCATGGGATTTCCTGGGATCACACTGTTTGCACACCTTTGAAGCTGGCCTTTGAAGCTGCCCCTGGGTTTTTCTAAAGAGTGGTGTGGCTCTGACCCAGCGGTGACACAACAGAAGGCCACCAAAAAGAATGACTGTGCTTTTCTTACATAAAGGGTTCTTGGATAGGGTGAAGGAGGTCATTTAATCTAAGGGAAACTCCTCCGTCTCTTCCTTTCTCAAACCTAGAAATAAACCCTTCATTCGGGGTTTAGAAAGATTGTGGAGCCTTATTTTTCTTCTCTCTTGCAAATACTTGTATTCCTTGCTTCTTTGTCTTCTAACTAGGGGTTCCCAAGCCCATCTTCAGCATGCCACAATCTGGCATGCTAAATTTTTTAAATTCAGAAAGTGTGTAAGATACATTAAGTGTAAATAATAAATTATAGTTATTAGTCCTTCCATATTTAAATAATATTAATACTCTGAAGCCTTCCTGCTGACACCGCCAAATATTTGAGGCTTCTATGTGGTGTGTGTATTTATCATTGGAGATGCAGGCAGAATGAAACTGTGCATTAGTCAGGTTTCTGTGGACTGTATTTCCTTCCAGTTTTCATTGAACCCATGTATTTTTTTGAGGCCCGAGTGGCTATGAAACATTATGATTAACTCCACTTCTGTGGCAGGCAGCCACACAGGATAGTTTCTAGAAGTTTCTAAGCACATGTAGTTTCTTCTTCACTACTTGAGGATTTCAAAGGTGAACCTTTCCCCTTCCAAATGAAATTTAAAAGTTCAGTCTTGGTTTTACTATTCCTGTCTAAGGAACTAGAATGACTCTGACAACCCTTTCGGTATAGTCAAACTTAAACTGAACAAAAGGGGAGCAAAATGAGGAGATCAAAAGACCATGGGACAGGTTGGCAGGAGACCTGACTTCTAACTCTAGTCTTGCTCATTTAGGGCAGTGACTTTGGGTAAATAACTTCTGCTCCTTGTACCTCAGTTGATTCATCTTTAAACTTAGGAGTTGGGCTACATCACCACTTAAAAAGGTGACCATATATCCTGGGGAACTGGGACAGTCCCAGTTTGTCAGTTATCTGTGTTGTAATTATTAATAGCACCCTCTTTCTCTCAAAGAAAAAGTTCCAGTTTGGACTGTAAATTATGGCATCACTCTACCATTGAGATACAGACCAGTTTATTAGGCTGTAATTCCTCCTCCTATGAGAGGTCAACTAAACAGATCTTACATCTTAAGAGGCTACAGGATGGGAAAAATCTATTGTGGAATAAAGATCTTCAGAATTCCCTGTTTACCAGGTCTCCAGAACCCACCCCAACTTATAATAATATTTAGGGCTATGTTAGGACACTGAGGCTACTTACATAGGGGAAACTGAAGTTGAGATAATTTTCTCCAGATGATTTAAGAGAAAAAAAAATCAACAATTAATCTTGTTTTATAAAATGCCCTGGACTAGTGGTTCTCAATTCTGACTGCATATTGGAATCATCAGGAAAGTTGTTAAAAAATACCAAGTACCTGGCCTCCACCTCCCTGCCCACCAGATAAATTACATTAGGATCTCTTGAGGCAGAGCCTAGACAATAGTATTTTTAAAGCTCTCAAGTGATTCTAATATACAACCAGAGTTGAAAATCACCAGACTAGATGAAAATATTGCATCTCTGGCTGATCTGTCTATCAAATTCCAAGAGATAACAACATGCTCATAAAATACTTTCTTCATGTTTTTGCACTCAAATATCAGATTATAAAGGCAGATTGTGCAATTTATGATTTATCTAGGTGTTTTGCTAACCTTGGACATCTACAAAACATAAATTTAAGTCAACTGCGTCGTTTCTAAAAAGAAAAACCACTTGATTTGTCTCTAATTTAGCCATTGGCATTCTTGGAATATAGCTATCTATTTAAAGAAAATTCTTGATTTGTGGTGATTTCCATGACTGCTCCATAGCCTTACTACCAAGGAAGAGGACAGAGAATAGAGATGGGAGACTGATGAAGCCCCAATCCTTCCATCTGACACTTGGTTACCAGCCGTGGGTAGATGGAACTTCTTAGCTAGAATGATTCATTCATTCGCTCATTACAAAACATATGAGTTTCTTCTAATTACTACTAAACTCACCACAACAACGAATGAATTGGATGGCTCCCACCCCCAAGAGATTACAACATTGATTTGCCATCTGGTGGAGTATGAGTAAAATGTAATAAAATATACACACCTGTTGACATGTTGCATTATATTTCCCGGCCAAGCCAGTTGGACTTTCAACTGACCTCTGTGTTCAACAAAAAAGTCAACTAATGTCCTGGTCACAGTTGCTGAAGTGTGGAAGAAAAATGCAGGGATCCAAAGAATGGCCCCGTCAAGCTTTTTTAAACTGAGGAAAAAGTTGTTACGGTCCTGAATAGTCAAGAGATTGTTGTAATATTTTTCCAGGATGCTGGGGTTGAAGGTGGTAAGATTGGTTTTTCTTCCAACATCTCTTTGGAAAGCCTCCGTAGGGGCGAAATTGCAACGGAAAACAAAATCTGATTTATCTATTTCTTGTCCACACTGGCTCCCTGTCAGGATCCCACTATTTCCAACCACAGCACAAATATTATAATGCTTGTTCGTAATGGGTGACACATCTGGAAGAAGTGACCGGAAGTTATTGCTAATAGAGAAAACATATTTATGGCTGGAATAATCATAGTGCATCAGTTGTCCAATCCGAACACTATTCTTGGTCAAAGAAAAATTTTTTATTACATCGACATGCTGAAGAATTTCTTGCCTAAAATAAAAAGAAATTCATGAAAAGCATTCCATTCAGAAGAATTGATTTTCCATCCTATGACTTATGCTGACATTTCATTCAGAGGGAATCTTAGGCTCATTGAATCCAAAAAAGATTATACATACATAATTGTGGTCCTTGAATGGAGGACTGCTTCAGAATCTCCGCATATTCTAATCTTTCAGTCAATTTCTGGGTGTATTCTTTGAGGCTTGTAAATGCAACTTACAGTTTTAGCTGCCATACCTTGGTTTTCTGCTCTACATGAAGAGTGTATCTTATTTGATCAGCAGGGAGGTATAGGGCAAATTGTGTCAGAAAATACAGGGAGACAATTTACACAGGCCTGAAAGAGCTCACATTAATGCACAAACATTAGTAACACATAGTTTGTAACTAGGGTCTACTTGTTTGCCACTGGACTGAAGTGCTCAAAGAATATCAAATATCACTGGTGTCCAAATAAGAGCCAAATAGATATGAGTCAGTACAGCACTATCTATTATTAAAATATGAAGATGGTAATAGCAGTGGGTGTAGCTGAATATTTAATAGAAATGAGACGATAATCTCATTAAGGTCCTTTGAATAATGAAACAGGGAGTTTTTTCTACTTGATTATATAGAAACACAATTTAGTTGAATAAATCTAATCCTTAGAAAACATGGCTATTATAAATCCTGAAAATATTTCCATATTCTAACAATTCAGTACATAAACAAGGCAAGACTGATACTTAGAACTAATTTCACGTTGCTTTCATATTGAGCTTTAAGTAAAATTAAGTATCTCTTCTTGAAGTTTAACTATTTAAAATATTCAAGAGAGACTGGTAACATGCTACTGCTGCTAGATTCTCCGATGTTAAGTAAACCCATTGAATTTCTTATAACTTTTGCCTAAATGTAGCAGGAATGAAATGAAATGCTTTGCATATCATCACGTTGCTTGGAATTTTAATTTAAAAATGACTTCATTCTTCAAAATAGAGGCAACAGCAGCTGAAATCTTTGAAACTCCCCAAGTTACCAGTACCACTCTTACAAGTTGTTAAAAAGGTAAGGCAGATTTAAAATGCTACTGGTAAAAATTTAATGAAAAATCTTTCATTAATCTAATTAATTAAAATGAGCGAAGTTTTGAGAAGGAAATATTCTTCTGACTGGTCATTTGGGTCACATGGCCTAGTGTGGGAAGAATATTTTTTATTGAGTTAGAAACATGTTTTGGGGAAAGCTAGAATGTGTTCTACCCATGAAAATGTTCTGGGTTGTCCATAAAATTAATATTGAATTAAAACCCTTCCAATTATTAAAAAAAAACACTTCTAGAGTTTTAGAATTGATCAATTTTCATGAACTAATTTATAATTAAACATAAGTGTTTTTAAAATGTTAATCTTAATCATATGACTGTATGCTGACTTTTCATCTGAACAGTATTTTCATGAGACCATGAATACCCACTGAATTTGTTTTAATTCTGCCCATAGATTAAACTTTTAAAAGAGAGAGAGAGCAATAACTAGAAATGCTAAGACCAAAACACAACTCCCTAAATAGAGTGGCTTGTAAAATAAGTATTCACACTTCTAATGAATACGCTAGATGGCTCACATCCCATTTAGCAGTAAAATAATCCCACCATGAAGGAAGGAGTAATGAGTTATCGTGGTTTGCTAAGAGTAGACCAGAATCACTGAGCAGAATAAATACATTTGAACAAATCTCATCCTTCTTCCACCTAAAAAAACAAAACCTCAAAACCATCTTATGTGTATAAAATGAAACCGCTACAATTAGTAGGAATTAAGTTAGGTACCTTTACAGTAAGTTAAAAGCTGTAAAGACAATGAAAACAGGCAAAACCAAAACAAAACCATAGTTAAATATCTACATACATTTGGGCCAGCATTTTCACGAGTAATTTGATGGAGACAGATTATGGCATTTTCCGTGTGTTTCAATGAAACAATACCACTTTATTCTATTTTTCAAGTTTTTTTCAGTGAGGAAATGAAAATGCATTGGGTGGTCTTTTTGCAACTAACCTTTTGTCTGTTTTTTTTTTTTAAATAGATGGCTTTGGCAGTACTTGCCAGACTTGTTAGCTGTAAATCATGGTGCTCAATCAAGCCCAAGTAGAATACTTTTTTTTTTTTTTTTGCTATTCAAATTGGTCCTGATGTGTCCTTTTTATGAGAGGACACTACACACACAGGAGAAGGTTCCTGATCATTGCTTTGTGCAGTCATGCCAAGAAAACAATGCAGACACACCTGATGGTGAGGGTGGGGCGTATAGATGTTTGTTGTTTTAGATGTTTTTGTTTGCTTGTTTTTGTTTTGTTTTGAGCTCTTGAATTCTTAAAAGCACCTTTTGGATCTTTTCCTCCTATCCTACCTTTGATGTAAAAACGCTGTCCGATTAAATGTCCACTTAGAAGGTTTCTCTTGGAGTTCCTGGGTGAGAGAATTCGTAATGGGCACGAATGACGGGTCTAGAAACTTCAGCGCAAATTGTGACCTGGAGAGGAGCATGAGCACAGACAAGCGTGCTGGCCTCAGCTCGGGGAAGCCGAGGTAGCCATTAAAGTCCAGCGGCTGGGGCGAGGGCGGCTGGTACGCGTGCGGTCTCCGTTCCGTCCCGGAGCCCCTCTCATTTGGTCCACCCTCTGCTCCTACACACACCCGAGAGAAAAAAAGAAAACTAGGGAACCCCATCTGCATTGTCCATCCCTCCGGGTGCCAGAGAGACCATAAAATGGCCGTCATGCGGAGAGCAGGGCGCACGCCGGGCGCAGGGCTGGAGCCGGCGGGGCTGCGAGGACCAGGGAATCAGCACCGCGGACAGCGGCCGCCCCGCCAGCCTGACCCGTTACGCCTTTGCAGCCCCATAGAATTGTTTTTGGAGAAAGGGCAGAGGAAACCGGAGACCCAGGGAAAGTCTGGGGGTGGTTCCTGCCTTAACCTCTTCCTTCCCAAGCCCACGTCCGATTTCACTTCCTATAACTTGGCTGGGGACCCCCAGGGGCCGCCGGCCAACTCCGCTCCTCGGTCCAGGCGGGGCTCCTCTGGGTTCCTCGCCTCGGTCCCAGCTTGGACCACAAGTGGCACTTTGTAGTTGCCACCTGCCCGTCAGGAGGCCCCGCTGGGAGAGTTCCCGGGGTCACAGAGCGGGGCGGGGGCTCTCGCAGAGCGGCGTCAAGCTGCGCCTGGAGCCTTCACAGTCCGGCCCAGCGTGGAGCTGTGACTCCGACCTGGCGATGGTGGGCGGCCCTTCCGAGGCTTGCTTCCCGCAGGGGGCGGGGGAATTGCAGAAATCCCGGAAAGCTGGGGGGGCGGTGGCAGCGGGGGAAAGGGTCGAGGGAGAACGCCCCAGGGGCTTCCTGAGAATAAACCCGCGTGCCCTTTGATAGGCGTGGGGGAGGAAAGGAGGAGGGCGCGAGGGGAGTCCGGCGCCTGCGCCATTAAACCGCCCGCACCGCCCCGGGCCCGGCCCGCGGAGTCTGCGGACAGGGCGCGGGGAGGGCGCTCCCCTCACGCCTGTCCATCTCTGCTCGCCGCCCCCTCCCGAACAAACACACCGTCTTTCCCTCCACCCTCACCCTCCTGAAAGCCTCCCCCAACCCCCATTTCTGAAATGAGGGAAGGGATGCTGAGGAAGAATACGAGAAATGCAATCACATCGATTTGGACAACGGCTTCTAGGGGCTTTGGGTTAAAAAAAATAACGGAGGGGGAAGGGAGAATTAGAGAGAGGAGTGGAAGGACCGCGCAGTTATCTGGCCCAAAGAGTCTCGGAGAGGCCAAAACACCCCTCCCCCACGCCTTCCCTTCCCCAGACACCCCATCAACCAAATTCCCGAGGGCACTAACACAGAGGCCCGCACTCACCGGAATCCCGCGTGGAACATGTACATTCGGGGCGCCCCCGGGCTGGCGTACTTGGGAGTGGTGAAGATGTTCTCCTTTTTCAGGGACACGTAGCTGATGAGCGATAAAATCAGCAGGGCGACGCTGAGCATGACCAGCCCCAGCACACTGGCGACCCGGGCCATTTTGCAGTTTCTCATCCCGGGCTGGGCTGGGTTCAGGGAAACCGGGGAAATCGGTCCATTGAGCGGCCAGCAGCTCGCTGGCGTGTATATATGTGTGTGTGTGTGTGTGTGTGTGTGTGTGTGTGAGCGCGCGCGCGTGTGGCGGAGGAGAGGGACCCGGGCGGGGGTGGGGGGAGGCCACAGGGGCCGGGGGTTGGGGCCGGCAGGAGCCCCGGAGAGCAGCGGGACCCCGTAGGCAGGGGCGCGCGGGGCCCGGTGCAGAGCAGGAAGATGGAGGGGCTGCGCGGCGGCGTGGCGAAGGAGCGTGCAGCGCCGTGCGTCCCCGGCCGCCGGCTCAGGCTCCCCCGCGCGTTTCCAGCGAGGCTGCCATCTCCGCCGCCGCCTGCAAGATAAATGTGATTGGAATAATGTTACAGTTCGATCTAAGCACAGGATTTAATTAATGAACTCTAATCTCCCAAATAACCGGGGGGAGGGGGTGCAGGAGAGGGAGGGAGTAGGGGGAAATGGTGGAGGGAGGGGGACTGAGGCTGCCAGGCTGCAGCCCGAGCCTACGGCCTCCCCGGCTGAGGGTGCCGGCGAGGAGGTGGCTGTGGGGAGACGGGATTCCAAACTTAGTTTAATAGACCTTTCATTACTTTATAATATCACGGAATAGAGAGACAAATAACCGGATTTGCTGTCCTGGAGGGTAAACAACAGCTGGGTGCTTCTCAAAGAAGCAGGGAGAATGGTTTTTGGAAGGCAGCTATTTAAAAGCATCTCCCCTCGTTAAGGCACCGCCCTGGCCCCCCGCCCCCCCCCCATCCTCCCACCCCAAAGGAAGCTCCAAACAGCAACTGGGCCTGCCTGCCTCGGGAGCCCTTAAAACCTTCTTGGAATTTGCCAGAATGACTCCCCTGTGCGCCTTTTATGCCCACCACATACTTCACTTATCCCTAAAGGGTGGGTAGTGCCTAGCAAAATTGCGAGGTGACCTGTGAGTCGGGAGGGCCTGCCTTCCTCTCCCCTTTCCGTCTTCCAGTGGATGGACAATGTGCTTGCCCCTGCCTTGACTGGGCCTGTTGAAGTCAGCCCTGGTTTAACTCTCCGTTGCCCACTCTTCAGATCCATCCCTCGGGCCTGGTCTCCTGATGGGCTAGGTGGCCTGAGCCTCCCAAAAGCTGAGGCCATTAAAAAACACAGAACTTTTTATGAAGCAGCCCAAGAACCAAATAAGAGAGTCTGCCTCTGAGAGTGGAAGGCAAACGCACTAACACTTTGCATTGCTTGACCTTAAATTTATTTTAGCTATTCATATGTTTCTTGTATATCCATTAGAAATACAAATTAATCCATTTTCAGTCATGCAGTTGGGTGGTCAGGGGAAACTAGCATGTTTCTTTAGCTCTGTCGTTTGCAATTAGCTTATGGCCTCTGCTACCCTAGCTTTACTCTTCGCTTGGTCCTCCCAATACTAGTTAATAAGCACTAATGAGGGAAGCTAGGGGTGAGAAATTGGCGTTTGAGTTCTGATAAAACAAGTTGAGATTCTTCCAAGATGGTTATGACTTCTTTCTCTCCTGAACTTCTTGCCTTGTAGGCTTTCATGGACCTAATGTTATTATCTGTCTGGAGGCTGTAAATTCCTTGAAGGGGTGAGCTCCTGGATTGTAAGCTTCGGCAGAGCAAGGCTTGTCTTACTTCTCCAATACTGTCTCTTACACATGTCATGCTTGCTAAATGTTTGAAGACCTGATGAGCTCCCTTGGGAAACGTATCTGTGTGGTTGTGGACAGTGGTACAAAGAATGCTCCTATTTGTTTCCAATGACAAAGGGGGTCACTTTGCACCCACTAGAGACTTTTTAACCAAAATCTAAAAGTGTGTGTCAGGAGGACACAAATAACCTCCTTTCCTCTGTGGGGCTTTTTTATTATTTAAAAAAATTTAGAAAAGGCTTGCATGCCTGGATATGATGAACACTTGAACTGTATTTTTTTTAATTGCTATTTTTTTAAAATGATTGTATGAGTAAGGTGTAAAATGCCAAAGGGAGTAAGATCTTAAGAGAGCCATCTAGGAATGACACCTGTTAGAAAAATTCTTCTTGAACCAGAAATCAGGAAACATGCTATGGAGAGGCAGCCTGGGGTAGTGTTACACCTTCAGACTGTGGAGCCAGAAAGACCTGGCTTCAAAAGCATACTCTGGGTATTATCAGAAACACAAAAAATAACAAATGCTGGCAAGGATGCAGAGAAAAGGGAACTCATATACACTGTTGGTGGGAATGCATTCTAGTACAGCCACTATGGAGAACAGTACAGAGGTACCTGAAAAAAACTACAAACTGAACTATTATAAGATCCAGTAGTCCCATTACTGGGCGTTTATGCAAAGGAACGGAAATCAGTATGTCAAAGAGATATCTACCACCATGTTTATTGCCACATTGTTCACAATAGCCAAGATATGGATCAACCCAAGTATTCAGCAACAGATGAATGGATAAGGAAAATGTGGTATATATACATAAAGGAATCCCATTCATCCATAAGTGAGAATGAAATTCTGTCATTCTCAGCAGCAGGAATGAGCCTGGAGGACATTATGTTAAGTGAAATAAGCCAGGAACAGAAAGTTAAACACCGCATGTTCTCACTCATACACAGAAGCTAAAAAAACGGATCTCAAAGAAGTAAAAAGTAGAACAGAGAATACTAGAGGCTGGGAAGTGTAGGGGGGAGAGAGGATAAAATATTTATTAAAGGATACAAAATTATAGCTGGATAGAAGGAATAAGTTCTAGTGTTCTATAGCACTATAGGATGACTATAGCTACAATAATGTATTGTATATTTTCATATACCTAGAAGAGAAGATATTGAATGCCCCAAAACAAAGAAATGATACAAGTTTGAAATGACAAATATGCTAATTACCCTGATGGGATCACTATATATTGTATGTATCAAAATATCACTATGTACCTATATATGTATGATTATTATGTATCAATTAAAATAAATGCTTACTCTGGCACCCACAGCCAGGTGACCTTGGGTAAGTTACAACTTCTCTGTGTTTCAGTCTCCTAATCTGCAGAACTGGGATAAAAATCTCCCAGGGTTTGGGGGAAGATTAAACAAAGCATATAAAGGCCTTTGCACCCTGGCTTATATTAAGCAGTTAATAAATATGAGCTAACAGCTTGGGTAAGTTTTTAGTGTCTTTTTCTCTGACCCTGTAAATGTCCTGCTACAGAGTGCATAGGAAAGGATGTACTTAGATGAGATATTTTCTTGCAGAGAATAGCAAAGATCAAGAAACTCTTCTGTTCCCTTTATAAAACGGCATTGCCGGCTTTCCTGAGACATCTGATATGGGTTCGCTCTGCCTGGATTTAAAAACTGATGTATTACTTATGCTTAGCACACCTCTGTGAACCTTCTAAAGAAAGTCCTACGAGGACGATTTTCATATTGCATACGGTCCACTGAAGGTCACATGATGTAAAGGGACCAAATTAGCCAGAAAATAAACAGGCAGGCAGGCATCCTTATTACATGTGCCAGGCTTATGGGTGAAAACGGATTGCTCAATAATTACCAGGGGAATAATTTTGGTGGTGGTGCTTCAAAAAACAACTGTAGCTACTGGATAGGGGATTTTTCAGGCCTGGGATTATAGCTATTTAATAATTTTAAAAAAATCAGGACATTTTAACAAAATATCACTTATCAAATTTCACTGGAAATCAGCGCTGTGCAAGAGTATAGGCGAGTGAAAATAAGAAGCACAGAAATGAAAAATCCCCCAGATGTAATGTTTTCTAGGAGAGTGTTATTCTAGACATAGGAACCTGCTTCCCTTCTTCCACTCTCATGAGTGCCCACCTTTTGCGAACATGACTCTGCTCCCTGGCTAGCCCCTCACCAACCCATACTGGCCAAGAACAATTTCCAGGAACCCATTTAGGTGGGAAGGCCAGGAAAGGTGGTGTATTTTGTTAGAAACAACATTGTTCCTTTGGGAGGCAGAGGCGGGCAGATCACTTGAGGTCAGGAGTTTGAGACCAGCCTGGCCAACGTGATGAAACGCTGTCTCTACTAAAAATACAAAAATTAGCCTAGTGCAGTGGTGGGCCCCTGTAATCCCAGCTACTCAGGAGGCTGAAGAAGGAGAATCACTTGAACCCAGGAGGCAGAGTTTGCAGTGAGCCGAGACTGCGCCACTGCACTCCAGCCTGGGTGATAGAATGAGGCTGTCTCAAACAAAACAAAACAAAAAGAGCATTGTTTATTCATTCATTTATTTCTGTTTTCTTTAATTATTCATGCAATGAAATATGTTGGTTATCAGACACCATGCTTGGCAGACTCAGGGGTTATAAAATCATCCTTGACCCCACGATGCTTATGGTCTTGTTGGGGAGAAGGATGTAAACGTAACAGAGGTACTACGCAAAAAGCTCCACACTAGAGGACTGCTGAGAAAACTGGGCAACACACTTTGTCTGGGAGGTTAGCAAAGTTCTTCATAGGGGACAACATTTGAGCTGGATTTTAAAGCATGAGTAGGATTCGTTAGGTACAGAAGTTTAGAAAGGCCATTCCAAGTAAAGGAAAGACTAGAAGCAGGAAAGATTATGGTGGGCTTGGGGAAGAGCAAGAGGTAGGAGGTGACTGCTGCAAGAGAAAAGCCTAGAAGACTACAGTCAGATCGGGATGGGCCTGTGGGACATGATGAGGACTTGGTCAGGATCCTCTCACAGCACTGCTCAGAACCATCCAAAGTTCACAGAGAGGAGTGACTCAATGTGATTTGCACTGAATGGATGTCAAAGCAGCTGGAGCCAGGCCCGTGGGGAGGTGAGACACCAGCTGCTCCTGCGGATGTCAGCCGATGCGCCTCGTGGCCCTCCAGCCTGTCCACGTGCTAGAAGCCCCAGTGTGCCTTAATTTATCAATGAACCAATTGGCCATTTTATTTTATGAGACACCCCTGAATAAGGCATCAGGGAGTTGACTTCCAGGAGGGCAAGTGACCCCTCCCGGACAACACGGAGATCATCGTGTGGGGAACTCAGGGTGAGTCCACTGAGGAGCTGCTCTTTGGCTGCATGTGACTGGAGTCCTTTCTGCCGGCTGTTGCCTAACACCTTGATTTCTAATAAGTCTAACAGAGGACTCAGAGGAAGGGTCTTGGAGTCTTCTGGATTTGCACCTCATATTTCCCTACAGAAGATAAGCAGTCTATGAATTCAATTGTGGGAAAATTCACTGTGGTCAGAGAAAGTGTCATAAAATCTCTCAGATGAAACAGAGGCATGAAAGTTTCCAGAGATGGAGATGGAAAGAGAGGACGGGGCAGGTAGGGCAACAGAACTGAACAAAGATGTGGAGGCAGAAGAGGGCAAGGCTTGACAGGAGCCAGTAAATAGATCAGCCCCCTTGGAGTAAAGTCAAAACAGCCAAGATATGTAGGGCACTTAGGTGCTAGGGCATTGTAGATATTATCTATAATCTTTGCCCCACTCCTATGAGGAAGGTATAAAATTATTCTCACTTTATAGTTAAAGAAATTGACATTAAAAGAAGTTAAGGACTTGCTCAAGGTAAAGCCCCTCTGGCTGGAAAGCCCACCCTTTCCGCTAATCCACACTGTGTGTAAGTGAGTCCCAGGACAGAGAGCTGGAGATGTGTACAGGCCTGCGGAGGTTGAAACAATCATGTTTTGGCAGTGAGAACTACCATTGCTTCTACTGACAATGATGACGATGATATCATCCAACACTTACTGCTCACATGCTATGTGTTGAGTGTAACACTGGGCATTTTACATAACTGATCTCATTCAATCTCTATTCCATTCCCCTGAGGATATAATGACCACCACCATTTCAAGAGTTCAGAATCAGGCTCAGTGAGGTTGACTTTATCGAGGTCATATTGCTAGTGTGTTCCAGAAGAGGATTTGGCCCCAGTGTGTTTCACTGGTACTCCAGAGCCCAGAGGAAGAGGGGCTTTCACCTTCTCCCTTACTCATTGTGTCTCAGAGTTCCTGAGGAAGGGAGTGCACCTTGGCAATGGTGGAGGGGTTGGGGGCAACAAGGAAAGGACCAGAGCGGTACATAAGATATGCAGAGGCCTCCTGTGGTCCCTGGAGAAAGCTGAGTAAGGCAGGAGCCTGGGAAGGGAGGGCTAGCAATCCTGTGCAGACGGCCTTGAGACAACCTCTTATGTTCATTGTATCCTTTTAGTGCCAGCACAGCACCCACCTAGTGCTCAGTGTGAAAAGAAGTCAGGGAAGTTTGCTGTACGGCATCCCTGAGGTCCAGGCCAGGGAGAAGGTCAGCATCCAGTACTGATGGTGGAGAAAGATCTGTTCCACCGGGATGGATGAGCTGACTCGCTTATTGAAGAGGCCATGTTTAATTAAATTAAGTGGTTAGATTAAGTTAGATTAATATTAATACATGCACACAGTACAAAATATAAAGCCAAGGAAGGATGCACTGTGAACAAACGCCCTCCCACTGTTATCTCTCAGGGCCTCAGTTACCCTCCCAAGAAGCAGCTGCTGTTGCTGTCCGGAGATGATCTATGCATCAGATACTAAGCATATGAGTATGTATTCATTTTTAAACATAAATGCTGAGACCAGTTTAAAATGATATTTACTTCAGGGGTTTTTTTTTCTATATCTCTACAAAAGACATTTTGCACAACATTTTAACATTTCAGATGTTTGCACTGATTGCATTTTTCTAGAAGCTGGGGAATTACTCATTTTGCGCCTACAGACGAATGCTTCTCTTAAAGCTCAGTGAAGTGTCTGTATGTGAAAGGAATATGGAAACTTCACATAGTCTTTTTCTTCATTGAATAAATAAAATATATTTGGAAAGCCATCTTCAAGCTTAAGGCTTTTTGCAGCCTAGTCCCTAGGAAATGGTTTGAAAGGAGCTATTATGCTCAATTGTGTTAATCTCCCAGACCCTTGCATAGAATTTTGACTTTTCAAATGTTAGCAGCGATTACTTTTTCTAGAAGCTGAGGTATTATATTTGGAGAAGCTACTTGAAAAATAATCTTACAGTTTAGTTTTAAGCTGTTGTGTCTCTTCATTGCACCAACTGTGTGTATAGGCAATCACCCACAGTTACAACAGCCACAATAGCATTACTAGGTACTGTCAGGGGAGGTGTTTGAAAAAAATCTAATTTTAGTCTTCATCTTGAGTTTTGGGGCAGTTTTTGTGCCTTGTGCTTCTGAAACTGTAATTGTCAACAACGTATCTTTGAGAGCAGGGGAAAAATACTCTTTTGTTTGTGTATGATTATAACAGTATAAAATGGTAGCATTTCCATGCAGTTTTGAAAAATGTCCTGTCACTTGCTGATTTATTGATGAGTACTGCTTCCACAGATGAAACGATAGGAATTGTTGAAGAATAAACTGCTAAGCGCCCCCTTCCCTGGGCTCTGGGCCCCCTGCTCCAATTATAAGCACATACTCCAGGCTGAGATTTCTTGTCTTGTGTTCACAGGGAATTCACATAGTAAGGAGGTCACCGGACTTTCTAATATTGAAAAACTCAGTCTCAGTAGCAGCAAAAAAAAAAAAAAAAAAAAGATTGAGTTACACCATGTTTGACATTATGGCCCTGCATGTTCTATCTCAAATCATGCTCACAATAATGCTGTATGATAATATTTTTATTCTTTTCTATTAATATAGGAGAAAGATACTCAGGGAGGTTAAATAACTTGGCCAAGATAACAGCAGCTTTTTAAACAATGAGATTTTAATAAAGGACTGAATGACTACAGTATTATTCCTCATTTCCTCCCAAGCCAGAGATTTAGGCTCCCGTACCCTGGGGCATGAAGGATCCTTCTTCAAAGTAGTTATTTGTCATTAAGAAAGGAGCCATGGACTTGGTATTTCCATTGGCTTCTGTGCCTCTTTCTCCTCCTGGTAAGATTTTTACAAGGATGTTTGAGCACAGGGAAAGTGACTTCTCACAGGATGCGAAGATCCATGTACCCTTGTGAAGCAACCTTATATCTTCATTTCAAAATCCCATTTTGTCCTGTGGTTTTACGTGAAAAACGCTCTGAGTCCTGTTGGAGGCAGTGTAAGATGAGGGGGTGGCTGGCTTTGGTGTCTCTACTTCGGTTTGGAGAAGGGCAGATTTGAAGTGAGCCTTTCCGCTGGTGGAGAATGTAATTAGCACCTTCGTCCTAATTGCAACCAGAGTAGAAGGAGCCAGGGCAGGCTCAGAGGAGAGATGGAGGTAACTGATCTTCCCGGGGATACCTCTGATGCTTTCTCCAGTTATCTGACACCTGGCTTCACTACTAGTTAGCAGTTTGTCCTTCATTTTCTTTTTGCTCTGAATTCAAGCTGCTAATTGGAAAACAGAAGCTGAACTATTAAGTATGCTATTACCTTGACAAAGAATTGTATTTTTTTGGTATTTTCCCCTAAGGAAAATGTCAGCCTGAAAGTGAGTAGAAAGCACTTTGTAATCCTACTCTTCACATCTAAGATCATCTATGATTGAAGAAAGCCTCTCTCCTGGACCTTAGTCACCACAAAGAAGTTCCATTGCTCACCTGGGTACAGGTGTTACCCCTAGGGCAGTCAGAGTTTGCAGAAGATTGAGAGAAGTATTGCTTCATTACTTGGAGACCCAGCATGGCATATATTATGTAGGTGGGCATATCCAAGTACTCAAATAGACCTCAAGGTGGTCACTGAAAAAAACTGCTGGGTTTGGCTCAGATCTTTGCCAATCCTTCCCCATCTGCCTGAGAAATCAGGCTCTTCAGATACTGCAGCATTGCTTGCTCTCACAGATGCCTCTCAATCTGTTCTGCTTTCCCTTTTCTCTATAACCACAGCGTTGACAATCTAATGGGGATCATGTCACAGTAAACTTCCTTTTTAACCTTTATAGCAGCATCCTTCAACTCTAGTGTTATGCCAGAAGGCTGTGTTGTTCAGCAATTTTAGGCAAAATTTGCAAGACTATGGAAACTGCATCTATTATAGATCCAGTGCAAAGCTAGCTGTGAAAAAGTGAGAGTTGCAAACAGCATTAGACCTTTGGATAGTAGCTGTGAGCACTTATCAAAGGGTGCTGACTTTGTGAGCTCAGTGTGGAAAGGGATGCTGGTTCCATGTAGGTCTTTACAGCTGATAATCACTATCTTCAGGACCATCTTTGGGGAAAAAAAATCTGACAGCCATACAAATCTTACATTTTTTATAGCACTTCAATCTTTTTTCAAAGTACTCTCACATCTATTATCCCATCTTGACCTCCCAAGGAAACTGTGAGTTGGGCACAGCAAGTATTTCTATCCTGATTTCACAGATAAGACACAAAGAGGTTAAATCACACAGTAAGGCAGGAGACTGAGGCTAAACATCCATGTCTGATGTTAAGACTGCTAGTCCCTCTATGAAAAAAACACACCCTTCTTTTTAATCTCTGCAATTTAGCTTCTACTGCTATCACTCTACAAGAATCACTTCCTTATTTTCCTTGTCAGAGCTCCCTTAATTAATTATTTAAATTGACAAATCACACCTGTATATATTTATGGTGTACAACTTGATGTTTTATTATTATTATTATACTTTAAGTTTTAGGGTACATGTGCACAATGTGCAGGTTAGTTACGTATGTATACATGTGCCATGCTGGTGCACTGCACCCATTAACTTGTCATTTAACTTGATGTTTTGAAATATGTACACATTGTGGAAAGGCTAAATGGAGCCAATGAACATTTGCTGGAATCCCTTTCTTTAAAGCGGTGTTTCTTGACTCTACCTGCCTCTTAGCATCGTCAGAGTCACTGAAACATAATACTGGTGCCCAAGTCTCACTTCAGACCAATTGAGTCTGGATCTCGAAATTAGCTCCCAGGCATCTGTGTATTTCAAAGCTCCTCAGGTGATTCTGATGCACAGTAAGGATCAAAAACCATTGCTAGAAGCTTACCAATGGCAACCCTCATGTCAAATTTCATGACTTTTTCTTTGCTGCTAGCCTGGGGCCATTTGATACTAATTTCTTCTTTAAACTCATTCCTCTTTTGGCTTCCATAAAATGACACTTTCTCGATTCTCTGTTCTCCGATGGTGCTTTCCCTGTTTCAGTTTTTATTTGTTCACCATCTTGGTTGTGTTTTCCCAACTCAGCCTCACCCTTTTCTTTGCATGGTCACACAGGATACAGAAAATAGTATGGAGAGTTGTGCAGAGGATCATTTCTTTTCAAGGGCTTGGATATTCGATTGCATGCTGCACAAGGGCAGAGGCTTTATTCTAATCATGGCTGCAGCTCTAGAACCTAGGACAGTGCCAGATACACTCTCAATAATGGAATGAATGGTCACATCAATGTGACTGAATCTCATCTCTGTGTATAAAGTCCTGCCCTGCATTCTAGTTCTGCCCCTCTAATGCCATCTCTTGGATGTACCATCATCTTCTCAAAACCAGCTATTCAAAACTGAACACCTTCCTTCCTCCTACAAACTTGTTCTTTTAAATGTTCTCCATCCACTTTGCTGCTTCCAGGAACCTCATCTTCCCAGTTCTTTGGGTCAGCTTTGATTCTCCCTTCTTTGTTATCCTGCCTTGTGTTAGGGTCTATTTAGCTGATTCTGCCCTGCCTATGGCCCTTGGTGGGAAGCAGTGCTGGGCTGTGCACCCATGACTGTGGTCCGCCCACCCATTGATCAATAGCCTATGTGGTGACCAAGAGGAAGACTCCTAGTTCCCTCTGGAACATGGAGGCAGAGAATGGAGAATATTGACTGGCAGATATGGAGGAACTACAAGTATGGCCTGTGAGCCAACTCGCTTGGACACTGAATGGCTTTCTAGATTCATTTCCAAATCTCAAGAATCCTTTATAGAAACTCAGTTTTTCTTAAGGCTGATGACATGAAACTCAGTTCTGGAAACACCCATCCATCATTAATTATATTAACGTTAATACTAATATTTCCTCTTTTGAAAATAATGTATATACCTATTTTCAATTTGCCTCTTCCTTTATTTTTGGACCAACTAACAGAGGTCCTAACTGCCTCCTGCCTAAACCTGCTAATACATTTCTAGGAGGTGTATTTGATCCTTCTTATCTCCTGATTTGCTGCCCCTTCTGCCTGAACTTCCTAACTTCCTTTCTCTAGCTTCACCATCTGGGGAACTCATATTTGTCTTCTTAGAAAGTTTTGTTTTATGAGGTTAGGGAGGAGGAATGGCCAGGGATTAAGTAACAGAATGGGTCTGAAGTCAACCAGAATCAAGTTAGTTCAGGGACCAGTGAACAAAGTTAATGACCTAGGAAAAGTTACTTAACCTCTCTGTGCGTCAGCTGCCTCACCACCAAATGGGAACTTGCAGTAACTATGACGGGACGACTGAAGGGGTTCAGTGATTTAATGCATGTGATGCACTTAGCATTGTGTCGGGCATATACTAAATGCTGAAGATGTGTTCACTTTATTATTGGCGTCTCCTCTAAGCAACCATCCCCAGTTTCCTGCCCTCATTCTCCACTCTCCAATAAAGAGTTAGAATTAGGCATTTCTCTTGTCTGCTCTCATTAATGATACATTTTCCCCTTAATTTACAATTTAGGATTAAGCAGTCTTTTGCACACTGTGTTTCACAATTGGATCATTGCATTGAAGCTTGACTCATCCACAAGTTCTGCATCTTCTATTACCTCAGAACACACTGAGCCTCCTGATTGGTACCTGTAACAGGCACTGTCAGTGGATGCTCCAACACCCATCTTCCCCTTAAGATCAATTTCTGGGGCTGGGTGCGGTGGCTCACACCTGTAATCCCAGCACTTTGGGAGGCCGAGGCTGGTGGATCACTTGAGGTCAGGAGTTGAAGACCAGCCTGGCCAACATGGTGAAACACTGTCTGTACTAAAAATACAAAAATTACCTGGGCATGGTGGTGCATGCCTGTAATACCAGCTACTTGGGAAGCTGAGGCAGGGGAATCACTTGAACCTGGGAGGTGGAGGTTGCAGTGAGCTGAGATCATACCATGGCACTCCAGCCTGGGCAACAGAACGAGACTCTGTCTCAAAAAAAAAGAAAAAAAAGATTAATTTCTGGTGAGTCTAATCCCACTATCCTAATTCCATATTCTTTCCACATAGTCTCTCAGTGGAGCACAAGCCCCTTCTGGCCGACAAGATGTGCAGGGAGGTGTCTGGGAGGTTTTCTGAGAAAGATGACCTCAGTTTTAAAATAAGACCCAAGGAAGAGCAGTCCCTCTTCTTCCCCTGAACATTGTGTTTGTTGGGAGATCTGGAACGATGGCACCCATTTTGTGACCATGAGGGGAGACAGCTGAGGACAAAGCTAACACCGAGGATGATACAGTGAAAATGCAGAAGGAGCTGGGCCCTTGAGGATGTCGTGAGCCATGGAACTAACTGATCCTGCAGCTTCCATTCACCACAACCTCTAGCTATGTGAAGGAAAATCAAATATTCCATATTGTTTAAACCAGATGAGCTGGGGTTTAATTTGGCCAGAGACATTCTGACACAGTGCCCATGATATGTTGTTTAAGGTCTGATGTTTATTTTTTAAAAATATGGTTCCCAGTCCATGTCAGCTGGGACATCTTGCAGAAAGACATTTCTAATGGTAATGGATGAGAGCAGTAGGGCATCGCCTCATCACCCTACACTTCTTCTCTGCCCCGGCTTCTACCTTCTGCAAACCCAATAGGCTGAAGATCTCCAGCCCAACTGGGAAAGGGAGAGGGAGAGGGAGAGGGAAATGAGAGTCCACGCCCAGGGAGCAGGAGCAGCAGGCAGTGGGGAGGAAAGAAGGGTGGCAAGAGAACCAGGAGCAATGACTGCCATTCCCTGGGGCCCCTGGAGATCAGACCTGCACCATGTGCAGGTGTCACCACACTGAATTCTCACACATCTTCCTAACAGCCTACAGGTAATGACCACATCCCCATGTCATCAGTGCAGAAACTGAAGGTCGGAGAGACTAAATAACTTGTCTACTGTCACAAAGTGTGGAAGTCAGGAGTTCTTCTGAGATTCAGGTGTTTGAGATCCATGAACCCCTGAAATCATAAGCTCAGTTGTGTGTGTGTGTGTGTGTGTGTGTGTGTGTGTGTGTGTGTGTGTATGTGAGTACTTTTCTGAGGGGGGAGCATCTGTGATTCCCTGAAAAGCTTAAGGCTCACCGCAGCAAATGGGGGAGCTGGGCTTCAACCCACTTCCATCTTCCTCCTGAAGCCCAGGTTCTCACTTGTACTCATGTGTTTCCTGCAGGGCTTAAGGCTCAGGCCTCCTTCCCAGCACAGCCTTTTCTTTGACTACCCCTATGGCGCTCCACTCTGCTTAATCTGTGAGCACCTCCCAGGTGTTGCCTGCAGTTCAATGGGCACAAACTTTCAGGACAATGTTGTAGGTTGAATTGTGTCCCTGCCCAAAATATATGATGTTCTAACCCCCAGTACCTGCGAATGTGGCCTAATTTGGAAATAAGGTCAGATGTAGTCAAGTTAAGATGAGGTCATACTGGATTAGGGTGGGCTCCCGTCCAGTGACTGTGTCCTTATAGGAAGAGGGGAATTTGGACACAGAGGCACGGAGAGAAGAAGGCCGTGTGATGATGGAGGCAGAGGTTGGAGCAATGTGGTCACAAGCCAAGGAACCCCAAGAACTGTGAGCCACCATCAGAAGCCAGGGGAGAGGCACAGAACAGATTCTCCCTCAGAGCCTCCAGAAGGAACCAATGCTGCCAACACCTTGATTTTGGACTTTTAGCTTCCAGAGCTGTGAGAGAATAAATTTCTGCCTTTTAAGTCCTCCAATTTGTGGTGATTTGTTCTGGAAGCTTTAGACAGTGCCACAGAGAGGAAAACTACGAGCAAATGACACAGTAAGAGTTGCATTTGACCTGACACCAACATGGTCTCCCGATCCCTCTGGAGAATACCACGAGGCATTAGTTTCTCCTCTCACCGAGCAGTGAACTGAACCCTGAGAGCCAAGCAACTCACCCATGTCTCTCAGCTGCTGAGTGGCAGAACCAGGGTGCAAGCCTGTGTCTCTGGCTCTGAGACCCATGCTCCACACAGCCCACCTCTTATGGATGGGGTGGAAATGGGGTGGGATGAGAGCAGGTAGGGAGAGGAGGGAAGAAGAAGGGGAAAGGGAAATAGAGAGGGGGTGGGGAGAGTAGGAGGTAGAGACCGCTGGGGAGAGAGAAGGGAAGGTGGAGGGAATAGGGGAAGAAGATGAGAGAGTGAGGCAGCTCTAGGCAGTTCCCTCCCCCACTCAATCTTAGCAAAGGACAGAAGCTCCCCACAGCATCCCAGGGTACAAGGCCCCTTAGGTAAGTCACTGGTAATCTTGGCAGGACTGGGTTCTATGGAAGGGTGTAGGCAAAAGCCCCAGTAGGATAGATTTGGGGGAGAATTGGAGAGATCAAGAATAAATAACTCTTTCAAGGATTTTTGCTGTAAATGGGGGCTGAAAACCAAGGTGGTAACTGGAGGAGTATACGGAGTCAAGAGTGGAATTTTTTTAACATGGGAAAAATTAAAGCATGTTGGTAGGCTGTAGGGAGTGAACTAGCAGAGAGTAACAACATGATGATGGGGGAGAGGAGAACCACTGATGCGATGCCCTAGAGTAGGCAAGAGCAGATAGGGTCCATTGCGCATGCACAAGGGCTGGCCATCTTCCATGGCAGCAGGAGGGGAGTCATGTTGACACAGACTCTCTGGTGGTAGAAGACGTGCAGCTGAGGAAGTTCTGTTCTGGTTGCTTGTACTTTCTCAGTGGAGTCATCAGATGAGAGCAAGAATAAGGAAGGTGGTACCCCTGCAGCTTTGGGAGAGAGGAGGAGTGACACAGTCATCCAGATGAGTGGGGCAGTGGAGTGACTGGACTGTCAGGGTAATACCTGCATGTCCCTCCAAAAGCTGTTCCAATGATTCAGCCAGAATACACATACAAAGTGCTTAGAACAGTGCCTGACATAACAAACACACAACAAATATTAGCTCATATTTTTTATTACTCTTCCTAAATTATTTTAATCTTCAAGAATAACATCACAGGGTGGACTGAAGCCCCAGATGGTCTCCACTTTTATGTTTCCTGGGATCAACCCCTGGAAAACAGCCCCTTCATCTGAAAACCAATGGAAACTTTGCCTGCCCAGGACATTTCCTTGCACATGTCCAGAAAGGAGCCGATCTGGAAGTCAGCCTTTGCTGGCAGCAGCCATGGCAGCAGCACACTGTGCTCTGCTGAAAGGAGAGACCACTTAAATGAGGTAGCTCTTTATTGGTAATGACAGTTCCCACTCACCTCGGGATTTCTTCAGGACCTAGTGTGGCCCTTGTGCTCCTAGTTTCCAGTGACTTTAGGATGATGCCACATGTGGTACAAATAAGAAAGAACGGGCCCGGCCTGGTGGCTCATGCCTGTAATCCCAGCACTTTGGGAGGCCAAGGCAGGCAGATCACGAGGTCAGGAGATTGAGACCATCCTGGCTAACATGGTGAAACTCCGTCTCTACTAAAAATACAAAAACAAAATTAGCCGGGCGTGGTGGCGGGTGCCTGTAATCCCAGCTACTCAGGAGGCTGAGGCGGGAGAATGGTGTGAACCTGGGAGGGAGCTTGCAGTGAGCCGAGATTGCCCCACTGCACTCCAGCCTGGGCGACAGAGTGAGACTCTGTCAAAAAAAAAAAAAAAAAAAAACACACACACAAAGAAAGAAAGAAAGAAAAAAGAAAAAAAGAAAAAAAAAGAAAGAACAAACAGCTACAGAGTGTGCAGACTTGGGGGATTTCTGTGCAAGGGTCCTTATTGTAAACTTCCAGCCATGAGAATGGGTTAGCTGATGAATAAAGGTAAATCATCCATGTGGTCACAGGAGCAGGGTGACTGGGGAGATGTCGGGGAAGATGGTGCAATTTACTGAACCAGGAGTCCAAAGGCTTGGGATGTTATCCTGGCTCTGCCACAATGAAACAAGGCACCTTGAATGATTAAGATTCCTTTTGGGTAAACAAGAATGATGATGAAAATGAAGAAGATGAAGATGGTGATGATAGCTTTACTCTGGCTCTAATGAAACACAGTCCCTACAATTCTGAACTCTATGCTCCAAAAGGATGGGGATTGAAGGAGGCGAGATTCCTGTGACAGCTGTCTCCTGGGTGCTCTCCCATAGGCCCTCTCCATTCTGGACTGCCTCTGTGGGCTTCCTTGCCCTCTGGCTCTAGACTGGATTCAATCATGCAAGACTCCAGCTGGAGATCAGAAGCCGGGAGTAGCATGAGGTCAGATATTTAGATGCTAAATCTAATGGCCCATCTTCAGTACTGAATTTACTGGGCTGTGAGCATAAATGGACATTTGTGATCACTCCCTCTTTGAAATGAGTTTGTCTCTGGATTTAGGGATTTCCTGCTACTATGGGCTTTCCTGCTCCCTCACTGACTTTTCAGAATTATTTTTTGAATTGTCCTCATTTCTCCAACCTCTCAGCCAGAGGTCTGAGGACCCCAGAGTTCAGAATTCAGTCTATTTTCTATTTATACTCATTCCCTAGATGAATGTAACCATGGCTCATTCAAAGCTCAGGACTTTAAGCATTTATACATGCTGAAAATTTCCAAACTTATATTTCCAGCCTGCACCTCCTCATATATTCCTGACTTACATTTTCTTCTTAACACTTATCACTAGCTGATATTCTAAATATTTTATTTATTTTCTCACAGACAAATGTAAACTATACAAGGCCAGAGTCTTCTTTTAAAAACTTTGTACTAGGGAACATTTCAAATATACAATAAACCCCTGTATCCATCATCAGCTACAACAGTCACCAATTCCTGGCCACTCTCATATAACTTATACCACCCCCTCCACCAGCATTGGATTAATCTGCAGCAGATCACAGCCATCATATCATTTAATCCATAAATACCTTTATATGTATCTCTTAAAGATAAAGACACATAAAATACAGCCCTAGTAATTCATTACTATCATCAAATATCTAGTCAGTGTTCAAATTTTCCTAGTAGTTTCATAAACTTTTTTTTACATAGTAGCATGTAGTTAGAAAAATAAATCATTTAAAAAATGAAAAACAATTTTTTTCTGTAGTAAATTATACAAAACATGAAATATACCGTTTTACCCATTTTTAAGTGTACAGATCAATACCATTGACTACATTTGCATTGTTGTGCAACCATCACCACCATCTATCTCCAGAGCTTTTTTTCATTATCCCAAACTGAAACTCTGTACCCACTGAACGCATCATTTTTTTTTTTCTTGGAGACAGAGTCTGTCACCCAGGCTGGAGTGCAGTGGCACGATCTCAGCTCATTGCAATCTCCGCCTCTCAAGTTCAAGCGATTCTCTTGCTTCAGCCTCCTGAGTAGCTGGGACTAGGGATGCCCGCCACCACGCCCGGCTAATTTTTGTATTTTTAGTAGAAATGAGGTTTTGCCATGTTGGCCAGGTTGGTCTCGAACTCCTGACTTCAGGTGATCCACCTGCCTCGGCCTCCCAAAGTGTTGGGACTGTAGGCATGAGCCACCGCACCCAGCCAGTGATTTTTAAATAGTGAGTTTGTTTGTATCAGAACATGTAAGACTCATAGATTGCATGTGCTTGATATCTCTTTTTAGTTCATAGATTTCCCTTTTTCTCTTTTCCCCCCCTTTACAATTTACTATTGAGGAAATTGGATGTTTTGCTGTGGATCTCACTGACTGCACTGATGTCATTTAACATATTCCTCTGTATTTCCTGCAAACTGGTAGTTGGATTGCAAAACTTCTTCAGATTCAGGCTTGTTTTTTGTTGTTTGCCTGGCGTACTTTATAGGCGGTGCTGTGTCAGAAGTCCCAAGGTGTCTTGTTGTCTCCCTTTTGGTGTGAGCTGCCATTAATGATCATGACCCAGATCTTTTAATTCATTAGAGGGTTGCAAGATGATGATAATCTATTTTTTTTCACTTATGTGGAATACTCCTATACCATGAAACATCCTATCACCAACTATGGAGTTACTTTGAGGCATAGCTCATTTAGGGACAGCTGGTTTTCAGAATAATACATCTAGCATCTTCAAAATGTGACCACTGAAAAAAACAGGAGAGACAAATTGAGTAGCCCCCAGGCTGAGGACTGGAAACAGTGCTGAGGTTGAGGACAGCCAGGCTACTGACAGCAAGCACAGAGGGTGGGGGGCAGAGGAGAGTCCTGCTTCTCTAACCCAGCTACTTGCGCTTTCCACTGGTCGGGGATGTTGTGTGTGCTGGGGTTATTTTAAGCCACACAGTGAATGTGGTTCATCTTCTGGGGGATATCAATTTTACTTGAAGAGTGGGGGAAATGTTTTCTACACTAAAATAAATACAGAAACTTTATGGAATAAGGTAGAAAAAGCACATGCATTTTAAAGTGAAAAACAGATTTTTCTCTTTTGCTGTAGGTCTTTTTATGCATGATTTTCAGACCTCAGGGATTTGTCTTCTATCTTCTGCTTGTGGGAAGCGCTGCACCAGAACATTGCTTGTGGGTCTGTTCAGCCTGAAGGGCCACAGGCCGAGGAGACAGGCCAACTCTAGCCCCGGCAAGCATGTCAGAGAAGCCGACTTGGCCTCCAGCACAGCACCCTGGGCCAGGAGCACATTCTGGGTGTCGAGGTCAGTCTTTACTGGGGAAATCTGATCCCACCCAGGGGTGCGGTTTCAGCTTCCCCTCTCTCTGCAAGCAGCTCTTGCCTCATGGTGTCACTTGCCCTGGGAGCTGGGACTAGGGAGAAGTTTTCCATTGTTGTAGAGCCAGACCTTTTTCTGGGGAAAGGGGGGCTCTTTTGGACATGATCAGGCCTTATTATTGGCAGTTTGAGCAGGATATCTGCCTGTGTGGTGTAGAAGGTTACAGCAGGAAGGGACCTGCCAAACGCTCTACCCAACTTCGTTGTTACATATGAGGATCCTGGAGCCCAGAGAAGCAATTGATTGGCCTGGTCAGCGAAAGGATAGATTCAAAATCCCATCTTGGCTTCTCAGTACAGGGTTGTTTATACTCCCCAGATGCCTTTCATTTGAGAGGAACTGAACGCTCCATCTGCTCCAATAAGGCCAGGTCTTTCTTCAATGGACAGAATTTACAGAACTGCCTTTGCTAGGGATCTAGGAAAGTAACTCATACAAAAATGTATGCACAAAGATTTTTATAGCAACATTATGGAAAATAGTAAATACAGGGACAAATCGAAAGGCAGATTGTTTATATCCATTGTGGAACAATCATCTAATGTAATAATGTATATCATTAAATATCTTCTTGAAAAGAACATGCACTGGTACAGGTTCTCAGTTATGGGTACATGGCTAGTGGAAACAGCAATGTGATCTCTGAGTGCTGGACTTTGGGTGGTTTTTATACTTTCTTTATAATAATTTTCTGTACTTTTTAAATTTTCTACAATGAACATTCATTATATTACTTTTACATTAATTACCTCTTAAAATACTAAAATTGTCTTTGACTGACTGTAGTTACTAGTTAGTGGTGGTTGCCAATATGTTCTGCTATTTCTGAGTTTTCTGGTTAGCCCCACACCTTGCCTCTAATTTGGCTTTTCTTTTTGTTGGAAAATGTCCTTTAGTAGTTTATTCAGGAAGCATGTGAGTGGTTAAAAAAACTATTAGTTTTTTATATTTAACAAGTCTTTATTTTGCCCTGACTCTAGAAGGTATATGGTACTTAGCAAGGTATATGGCTTTTATTACATTTTCCTACAACACTTTGAAGATATTGTTCACTTGTATTCTGGCATCCATGCTGCTGATGAAAAGATTGAGGTCAGTTTAATGAGCATGTCTTTGTGGAAAATCTTTTCTTTCTCCCTGTTTCTCATAGCTTTTATGATGTTATCTTTAATGTTCTGCAGTTTCACGATGCTATGTCTAAGTGGGGTTTATCTTTGTTTATTGTGCTTGGCACTTGGTGTACACTTTCAGTCTGAGGAGTCAACATCTCTCAACAATTCTTAGCCATTTCCTCTTTGAATGTTGTCTTGCCATCAGTTCTTCAGTTCTTCTAGAATTCTGATTACATGTGTTTTCAAATTTTTCAATCTATCCTCTGTTTCCCAACTATTCTTTTACCTTTTAAATTGAGGTAAAATTCGTACACTGTGAAATTGAGGTAAAATTCATACACTGTGAAAATTCGTACTGTGAGGTAAAATTCGTACCTGTGAAACCACAATCCCAATCAAAATTAAGAACATTTCCATCTTCAATAACATTTTCTTATGCTTCCTTTTAGTCAATTCTCATTTCTCATAGACAACTGTTCTGATTTTTTTCATCATAGGGTAGTTTTTTCCTCTTCTCAAACTTTGTATAAATGGGGTGCAGCACACCAACATGGCACAGGTATACATATGTAACAAACCTGCACGTTGTGCACATGTACCCTAAAACTTAAAGTATAATAATAATAAAATTTAAAAAAAAACTTTGTATAAATGGAATCATGAAGCATATATCTTTGTGTTTGGTCTATTTCATTTGAAGTGTTTTTGAGATTCAACCATGTTGTTGCATGTATTAGTAGTCCATTTTTTTCCTTTTCCTGAGTAGAACTTTATTGTAGAAAAATATCAAAATTTGTTTAATCAAATTTCCTGAATCGTGGGGGCTGGGGGTTGGAGGGAGAGTCTGTTCTATTGACTTTTTTTTTTTTTTGACTATTAGTCACATTTCCTGTGTCTTCACATGCTTAATGATTTTTGATAGCATGTTGGACACTGCGATGATATGTTGTGGTGACTCTGAATTCTGTGACCCTCCTCTGAAGAATTCTAACATGGAGTTAAATCACTGACTGATCACTTTGAACATGTGGAGGCATGGTTTTGCCTTTAGTAAGAGGGAGTGTCTGTATAAAGCTCAAGGTGTTTAGCAAGACTTCCCAACTTGATAGGTCTCACTCTCTTGGGGTGGGCATCCGATATCTCTGCTTAGTTATTTTACCATTTCAACTTGATTTTTGCTTGTCTTTTTAGAATCCTTATTGTGAATATGCATTTTAGGGGTGAGCCAATAATTTAAGGGGAGTTTGTATGCAGATTTTTGGCACCTCATGCCATGGCTCCCTCCTTTCCAGGATTTCCTTCTCTAATTTCCAGCTGCCCTGGAACTCTATCCTCTGACACCTGAAGTCATTAAGACCGCAGCTTTCTGCTTGAGATCTAGTGACTCTTCACTGTATGGACTGGAGTCTGCTCTCAACTGAAAATGGCTATATGTCATCCAACATGGCTTCCGCCTTTCAAGGGACATATCTCTTTCAGATTTTGCCGCTTTTGGTTGTTCTTCAGTGTCTTCAAGTGTTTGTTTTAATATTTTTTACAGAGTTTATAATTGTTATGTGTGAGAGAGTTAGTCTGAAACAAGCTACAATACTATTACCACAACTGAAACTGTCCCCTTAACCATTTTTAAATGTCTTCATCCTTTTCTTTCTCTGTTGTATATTATGAGCAAATTATTTTGTCCTATATTTAAATTTTCTAATTATCTTTTTCACCATATCAAGTTTAGAGCTATCTCATCCATTGTGGTTTATTTTTCAAGATTTCTACAGTTACCTTTTATAATCACCTGTTTTGATTAATTCTGCTTTCTAATTTGATAATCTCTTATTACTTTTAAAGATACTATTTCTTTCATTGTTTCAGGATATTATCACAGAAATATTTAATAAAAAACCATTTTCTTATTGCTCAATTATTTTAGTTTTTTGTGAAGTGATTTCATCTCTCAGTTGTTGATTTTTCTGGTTAGCTTTCTTAGATTATTTACATTTCGGATTTTGGACTATTAGTTTGCAGACTCATTTTGAGTGAGGCGGAAGTTTTCCCTCCCATCCTCTATGGCTAACTCTATCTAATACTTTAGTAGGTATCTCTACTTGCCTCCTGGGGTATCTCAATCAGAACTAAGTGTTGGAGTGTTGGCTTGGGGATTCCAACCCACAATAATATTTCTGATATCTCAAAACTTCTCAGCAAGTTATTAGGCAAAAAATACTTCCCATCTTACATGCTTGTGTTGGAATCTGACTAATGGTCCTCACAAGCGATGGGGTCTATGTCCACTCGCGTTGATCCTAAACCAACCTTTGTGACTGCCTCAATCAATAGATTATGATGAGGTGACACTGTGACTTCTGAGTCAAGACCATAGAAATGCCATGCACTGGCTGGGCACGGTGGCTCACGCCTATAATCCCAGCACTTTGGGAGGCGGAGGCTGATGGATCACTTGAGGTCAGGGGTTCAAGACCAGCCTGACCAACATGGTGAAACCCCGTCTCTACTAAAAATACAAAAATTAGCCGGGCGTGGTGGCAGGTGCCTGTAATGCAAGCTACTCAGGAGGCTGAGGCAGGAGAATCACCTGAAACCCAGGAGGCAGAAGTTGCAATGAGCCGAGATTGTGCCACTGCACTCCAGCCTGGGCGACAGAGCGAGACTCCACCTCAAAAAAAAAAAAAAAAAAAGAAAGAAAAAAGAAAAGAAATGCCATACACTTCCACGTTGCTCTCTTGGGTTGCTCACTCTCACTTTTGGCACACAGCCACCATGCTATCAGGAAGGCCAAAGTAGCCCTCATGGAGAGAACACATGTAGAGGGCAACCAACAGCTCAGCTAACGTCCTGAATTAGCATGAACCTCCAGATATGTGAGCAAACGTGCCTCCAGGTGATGACTCCAGCCATTGAGTCACCTCCAACAGAGGCTCTAGACATTCTTGCTATGCCCTGTCTGCATTCCTAAGCTACAGAATAAATTAGCAAAGTAAAATGACTTGTTTTACCCTACAGAATTGTTGGGTGATTTGCTATGCAACAGTAATAACCAGAATGATCGTTCTGTCTAGCAGTTTGGACCTTTGGAACACCCTATCAGAACTAAATAATTGTTGGCTTGAGAATCCCAGCCCACAATAATATTGCCAATATCTCAAAAGTGTTCATCGAGCCAGTGGGTGGCTTGGCCCAGGTCTTGGTTGTGAAGCTGTGCCTGCTTCTCTCTGCCTCCCTAGGTGTGCACAGCTTCAACTCAGCATCAGCCCCTGGCCGGGGTAGCTAGAAAGCTTTTTTGTATCCCTTTCACAAGCAGGGAACCCCCAACCCATCTCTGGTTTCAGGGTCAGCCTCACCTCGTGGAACTTTGGGCCCCTTTATCTCCACAGGGACCACCCTCTTAGTTGACTGAATATGTAGCCATACCAGACCAATCTAGTTAAACTTTTATGTGACAAAGCTGTGAATTGTTTTGCAGTTGCCACAGACCTCCACGTTGAAGCTCATGTAACTGGAACATGCCCAGATGAACTAAGTATGAAACCATGGGCAGAACCTAAGTGTTAAGATGGAGGTGCAAGAACTGAATTAAGAAGGAGACACTGAATGACAGGATTCAGGATCCAATCAGATGGAGCCCTGGTATCATCTCATTATAAGATCCAATCAGATCACATCTCATTATGCTATGCTTGTAATACCAGTCCCAGCTCCCAGCTCAGGGAGACAGATTTGAGCATTTCCTTCTGTCCACTGCCAGTTGACTTGCAATAAAGCTTTTCTTTGCTCAAAAACTGATGCCATGGTATTGGCTTCACGTCAGGCAGCTGTCAGCTCATTGGTTGCTTGGTAACGAGTACATCCTTTCGAACTCAAGGCCCAGCAAGCCTGGTGCTTTAACCATGTTTCTGTTTTTTTCTGTTCCTGGTCCGTGGGGATGTTTTGTGTCTTTTAAATTTTTTAAATTAGATTTCACTTTTTCTGTCATCGTTGTGTTTGAATAGAGGTGGGGTGGAGAGAATGCACACCATAAATTTACAGCACCATTTTAGCTGACAATCCTTCTACATGACTCATAAAGTCAGGAAAAAAAAATCAATGAAATCAATGCTATACCACCTCTACCTCTCAACTCTGTACTCTTTGCCCCCTTTTTAGTGCACACCATTCCCCTCTTACCTGACTCCTGTGTCTCTCCACTGATCTCTGTCACCAACTGGGAAGAAATTGGGTGGCCTTATTTGCTTATACTAAAAAGTCAGGGAGTGCAGCAGACAGAATAATACCTTTCCCGAATGTCCATGTCTTAATTCCTAGAACTTGTGAACACACTACCTTATAGGCAGAAGGGACTTCGCAGGTATGATTTATTGAAGGATTTTGAGTTGGGAAAATTATCCTGGATTATCTGGGTGGGCCTGATGTAATCACATGATCCTCATAAGAAGGTAAAGGTAGAGAAGGAGATGTGACAAAGGAAACAGCCAGAAAAGGTGATGTGATGACAGAGAGAGAGAGAGAGAGAGAGCAAGAGAGAGAGCACTATGTTGGAAGATGCTATGTGCTGGCCTTCAAAATGGAGAGAGAAGACCATGAGTCAAGGAATGCAGGTGGCCTCTAGAAGCTAGAAAAAGCAAGGAAATGAATCCTTTCCTAGAGCCTCCAGAAAGAATGAAGTCCTGCTGACCCATTTTGGACTTCTGAACTCTAGAACTGTGAGAGAGAATAAGTTTTTGTTGTTTTAAGCTGTAAGACTGTGATAATTTGTGACAGCAGCAATAAGAAACTAGTACAAGGACTGAAGGCTTAACCTCTCTAGAAATGTTCAAAATCTAAAATCGGTCCAAAAGAGAAGGGCATTACTTAACTCAAATGAATGGCACTGTCATAGTGGAAATCCAGTTGTGCAGATGGCTCCATACCTCACTTCCAGTGCCTGCTCCAGGGATGTTCTGTGTCTTAATGCCTGGGCTTCCTTCATCAATGCCATTGCTTTGGAATAGGTTTTATTTCTTTAGAAGATGTCTTCTACAACGCTATTGAGCTAGGAGGGTACTAGTACTGGAGCAGGAATTTGTTTTAGAGTCAGAATAGACACAGTAGAGGAAACAGTGTTTGAAAATTCATGAGGCTCTCAGCCTGCAGTCAGGAGGCCTGACTGGGCCCTGGGTGCCTCAGGGGGAGATGGCAGGTTGATGGAGGGAGGCACCAAAGCCCATGGCGAGCCCAGCAAGGTCTTGCCCTTCAGTCCTACGAGCCGAGGGAGGTCATGTGGTGGCCCCTCTAACGAACTGCACGGAGGAACAAGTTGCAGTAGGAAACAAAGGTGATTTTGCTTCAGATTCTTCAGAGATAGCAATATGTCAGCAGCCCCCAGAGAGGCTGAAAGTAAATGAATCAGTGCTAGAAAGTGAAGGATACCATCCGCACTGAATGGTGAAAAGGACTCCTGAACAGTATCTTCATTGATTTTTTTCTGTAATTGACACAGCATCCTGGTTTGCCTTCAGGCTTCAGAAGGAGAAAACGGGGAGCCCATGTACACAGAGCTTCCTCGTGTTGGAATTTAATAAAAAAAAATTCCCTGGAATGAACTCCCTTTTCTTTCCCTTCATCATTCCTCTTCTTTCTGTCTCTGCTGTCTCTCTCTTCTTCCTATTTCCTTCCTTTCTCCCTCCTTGCCTCTCCTTCCCCAGGTCAATCTCTCTCTCTCTCTTGCTCTCTTTCTCTCTCTCTCTCTCTCTCTCTCTCTCTCACACACACACACACACACGCACTTTCCTTTTGTTCAAAATAAGAGCTTACACAATAATTACCACGATATGGGCAACCTGCTTTTGCTGGATGTGACATCGAGGACCTTAGGAAAGAAAAAAAATAGCACATTCCATCTTTCATGTTGGCTTAAATCTCATTTGAACAGCAGCTCAGTGTTTTTCCGGGAAAATAAAAATATATCACTTACAGTTGCTATATCTGAAAACTGCCCTTTGGAGTAGAACGCAGAGAGAAGGCCTGGGCTCCCTTTGGGGGCTCCACCACACAGGAGATGGAAGAATCATCCCCTCACCTGCAGAGCCACCCCTGTGGGCCTTGGTGGGCAGAGCCTGGTTCCTGCCTTGTTGCTAGTTATGGATTTCACAGATGAGGAAAGCGCAGTTCAGTCAGATAACTTTAAGGAGAGTCTCCAAAATGGACCCCTATGTAGGACCAGCCTGATAGCTGAATAGGAGCATTGTTCCTAGAAGCTGCCTTGATAAAGCTGGGAGAAAAAGATCATTGAGAAGGACTGTCTGCAGATTTATCAGCAGCTGCTGGGATGTGCCCAAGGAAAACAGTATTTGGTGCTAGGGAAGGCAGATTGCCTGATAATCTCTCTTTGTACCAGAAATGTTTGCCTAAGTGTGCTCAGAGGCATCAGACAGCATTTCAGACATTTTAGCATAAAAATATTCCATTAGGCCAAAAGCTAGTCTTGGCACAAAAGGGGTTCAAAAATTAAAATGAACCTAAGAGTGTTTTTTCTGCCTTTTGTTTGTTTGTTTTATAGTTGGCCTCAAATTTGCCTTTGGTATCCATATTCACATATTCAACAAATATTTATACATTTCTTGCTATGTGGCAGGCACTGTGTGCTATGTGGTGAATATGATAGTTAGCAAATCTGGTGGAATGTTTTCTTTAGTGAGGGAGATACACTTTGATCCAAGACTTTTACAAATGTAAACTACCAGCAGGGTAGGGGTTATGGAGGAGAGGTGGTGGTCACAAGAGGGATAACAGAGGGAACTGGCTTGTCAAGGAGGTCAGAAAACAGTTCCCTGAAAATGTAATGACTGGAAGCTGAAGCTGGAAGCTGAAATCTGCAGGAAGCATAGGAGTTAATTAGGGCAAGAAAATGGGAGAGTGTCTAAGAATAAGGTAAGAATGTGCAAAGGCCCTGTGGCATGGTGGTTTCAAAGAGCTAAAATAAGCCACAACTGATTGGCTAGCATCAGGGGTGAGGAGAATGGTAATAAATAAATTTGGAGAGTCAGGCCAGGGGCCAGGCTGTGTTAAAAATTTTGGTCTTTATCGGAAAAGCTTTTGAATGGCTTTTAAGCAGTGTGTGTGTGTGTGTGTGTGTGTGTGTGTGTGTGTGTGTGTGTGTGTGTGTGACACAGAGAGAGAGAGAGAGAGAATAGGTGATGTAGAGAAGTGGATGGAATCCATAGATATTTGGATTTCTGGCCTGAGCAAACTCATGGATAAAGGGTGGTAGCATTTGCTGATGCAGAGAACCATGGAGAAGGAGTGAATGTGGGATGAACATGAATTTGATATGAGTCATGTTGGGTTTGAGGCATCTTTGAAAAACCTACATGAAGATGCTGGGTTAAACCTCCCCATGCTCACAACCCTTGTTGTCTTGGGTTGTTCTTCTAAGTGTCCCTGGCTGGCAGGAGACCTGCCCTCCACAGGGGCCAGCCTGCTAAGCCCTGCACTTTTGCCCTGAGCAAGGCTTCTTAGAGGGGTGTGCCCTCTGCATAGTTCTGTGTCCTGTTGGAAAGGGGTCTGAGAAATTAGCTGAATGAAGGTGGCAATGACTCTGAAAGCCACTGTGAACCTCCTCATAGGTACTTGTTGTTTAAGAATGACACCTGAGCCTCTCAAAGTTACAAAGCCCTTTCTCAACCACAGGACTATTGACATTTTGGACAGGATAACTCTTTGTGGGAGGCTGTCCTCTGCAATGTAGGATGTTTGTTTAGCAGCATCCCTTCCTTCTACTCACTAGTTGTGACAATCAAAAGTGTCTCCAGATATTGTCAAATGTACCTCGGGTCGGGTGGAGGCAGAATTGCTACTGACTGGGAACTGCTGCCATATACAATTTCATTTGGCCCTTATCATATCTAGGTGGGCAGAGCAAGTTTTATCATATGAGAAAACTGAGGCTTAGAAAGTTTAAGTTGTTTGCCCAAGATCACACAGCTACACATTCGTGGAACTGGGATCAGAGCCTAATTCTTTTGACTCTGAATGTGGGCCCCCTTCCATTTTTTTTTTTAAACAGTACTGCTTTCTAGTTAAGGCATAGCAATAATGATGAATTTCCTGTCACTGTGGCAAACTGCTAGGAGAAGATATTTTCTGCTTCTACCTAGGTAGCCCATTAGTTAACTTCATCAAATGAGGTTGACACCACAGAACATCCCAAATGCTAATGACAGAAATTGATGGTGCTAAAATGCTGCTGTGTGTGGTGATGGTGGGAGGATCAAATATCACATTCGGTATTCAAAATTCTAATAAGGGAAGTGGATTAATATTTGTCATTGACTCATTTTTTCTTCACAACCACTCTGTGGTATTGTGGAGGTAGGTATCATGAGTCCCATTTTATGGACAAGTAAACTGAGGAACCTTAACATAAGTTACATGCCCAAGGTGGCTCAGATAGCAAGTGGCCAAGCTGGGATTGAAACTCAGGTTGGGGTAAAGGTAAATTCCTGAGTGCTCCTGAATGCAACCCTGCTGATTCCTCATGGGGTGCATGGGTTGAACCAGATGGCCTTGAAGGGCCCTTTTAATGCTCCCATTTAATGATTTCAATTACAAAAACACTGTTAGGGGTGAAAAAAAGCATCCAATATAATCCTAATGTGAGTGGTCTGTTGCTTTGTGCTGTTTTTCCTTGAATACCAGTGGTACCTCTGTGGATGTGTGGAATACTGATATGGGTTGGCTGTGTCCCCACCCAAATCTTACCTTGAATTGTAGCTCCCATGATTCTCATGTGTTGTGGGAGGGACCCAGTGGAGGGTAATTGAATAATGGGGGTGGGTCTTTTCCATGCTATGCTCATGATAGTGACTAAGTCTCACAAGATCTGATGGTTTTATAAAGGGGAATTTCCCTGCACAAGTTCTCTTCTCTTGTCTCCTGCCATGTGAGATGTACCTTTCACCTTCCACAATGATTGGCAGGCCTCCCCATCCATGTGGCACTGTGAGTCCACTAAACCTTTCTTTTGTAAATTGCTCCATCTTGAGTATGTCTTTATCAGCAGCATAAAAATGGACTAATACAAATACTAATGCCCATTTTTGCCCGGTCTTATTAAAAAATCAGACTCCAAATAAAGCAGTAAAACAAAGCTTGTGGAACTTTCTTAACAAAGAGACATTGGTCCACTCCACTCCTTTTTCCTTTATAGCAGTCTGCTTTGACCTGGGGAAGGAGGTGGGATTTGCTGGGGAATAATTAGAAGTGAAAAGATTTAGAAGTGGCCTAAAGACCCAAAAGCAGGACAGACACTGGGCAAACTCTTTGGGTGGGAGGAGGCTTTCCTAGCCTCCCATGACCTCCTTTCACTCTGGGCTCCTTTGTTCCATACTCCCTCCCTCCCCCTGGAAGTGCACAGTGCCCTAAATCAGAGGATTGCTACTCCAACTACACATTAGAATTGCCCAGGAGACTTTAAAAATATACACCGGGTCCCCCACAAGATGAATTAATTCAGAACTTTGGGACTGGGGCGCATGATTCTAATGTCTCACCAGGGCTGAGAACCATTGCCATCTTTATCAAACTCATCTGTCCTGGCTTCCATTCTTTTTGGGGACTTGATGAGAGTAAGCTGTTAATGTGTGAAGCTGGATTAGACTAAGATGTTAGAAGTTACAATCGTTTAATGGGTCAGTATTTGAGGTGATGTATTTGTATCTTTATAGGAACCTTCGTCTATTCCTGCCTGTTCCTTCCCTGCCAAACTGCAGGTAATAAAGGACCATCACTGTTAGAGTCCCCGCCAGACTCCTCTGGCAACATATGGGGAGCTCCTCACCACCAGTGAGGTGGGGGTATCTGGGGAAGGTCTGATGCTCACATAATGGGCTCCCCAAATTGCTCCTATTAGCCACTTCTTCCATTGCACTTCTGAGCAAGAGCCATGGCTATCCACGTGCTCAGCCCTGATCCAGACAACAGACCATCCTGACTGAGGCAAACCTGGCACATCAGCCTAGAAGGGCAGAATTAGGTTAGCTGCCAAGGATGGAACAGATCTCACATAAACAGTTTTGCCCCCTTCTTTCCCATATTAACCTAGCCCATACCACTGGACTCTGCCTCAGTTTCCCCACCTGAACCTCCTGTTCCATATTGAGCCTATAACCTTGCACTCAATCTCATCCAATCTCCTTGTGGATTCAGCTCTGTAAACAGCCTCCACCAACCAGATTGAGACTTCTCAGACCTGCAAGGAGACCACTTGGCCATGCCTCTTGGCTCCTGGCCATTGGTTGGCTCACTTATATCCTGGAGACAGACCCTCAGCCAGGTCTGTTTCCACAGTCCTTGCCATGCCTACCCCTGATTGCTGACAACATCTCCCCCGGCCCATCTTCACAGCCTACCAGCACTGGATATGACAGAGGGGCAATCATGGATCATAACATTCAGAACTAGGGCTTCCATTTGCCCTTCAATATTAACACGTCATCAAAGGAAATGGGAGAACCAAAGTAGAGCCACATATTACTATGAAGAACAGAATTTGGAAAAAGCCAGTGGTAATCAACATGATGAAATGAATGAGAGGCACCAGTAAAACGCAGACCTAACTAGGCCAAGTTGAACCATGTGTCTAAAGCCAAACTAAATTAAAAACAATAAAGCTTCAATTAAGAGTCAGTCTGTTGAGTAATCTACAGAGTTGAAGGTCCACTAGGAGTCAAGTACTGTTATGCACTATATAATGACATTTTAGTCAACAATGGACTGCCTATATAGTGGTCCCATAAGACTAAAACGAAGCTGAAAAATTCCTATCACCTGTGCCATCTCGATGATCCTGACTCTGTGTAGACCTAGGCTGATGTGTGTGTTTGTGTCTTAGTTTTTAACAAAAAAGTTTAAAAAGTTAAAAAAAAGATTTAAAAATAGAAAAAATGCTTATACAATAAAGAAGTAAAGAAAGTATTTTTGTACAGCTCTACAATATATTGTGTTTTAAACCAAGTGTTACCACAAAAGAATAGAAAAGTTAAAAATTTCAAAAATGTATAGAGTAAAAAAGCTAAGGTATGCTAAGAGTAATTTGGAATTGAAGAAAGATAAATATTTTTAAATAAGTTTAATGTAGTCTGAGTGTATGGTGTTTATAAAGTCTACAGTAGTGAACAGTAATGTTCAAGGCCTCATGTTCACTCACCAGTCACTCATGGACTCACCCAGAGCAACTTCCAGTCCTGCAAACGCCATCCATGGCAAGTGCTCTATACAGGTATACCATTTATTATCTTTTATGCTGTATTTTTATTGTACTTTTTCTATGTTTAGATATATTTGGATATACCAATACTTACCATTGTGTTACAATTGGCTATAGCATTCAGTACAGTCACATACTGTACAGGTTTGTAGCCTAAAAGCAATACGTAATACTGTGTAGCTTAGGCATGTAAAAGGCTGTATCATCTTTGTGTAGTACACTCTACGATGTCCACACAATGATGAAATCACTTAATTATGCATTTCTTAGAGCATACTCCAGTTATTAAGTGACACATGACTATATTTGGCTAGAGGAAAAAGCTTTATGCTTTGCCTTGAGGCCGTCACACTGGGGCTGAGCCACTAGGCTGCTATTTGGATTTATCTCCCACACTGCTTAGTCCAGTGATCCTGTAAAATAGCTGTTTGAGTTATGTGGTCCATGGAGACAGTTGGATTTCTCACTTTCCCAGGAGCTGCGTGGTGTTGCCCTACAGGGTCCAGGCTTCCCCTGGGACAAGGTTGGAGAGCAAAGTCCAAGCACAATAGGGCATGTAATGGCCAATATGTGTGAATCCCTTGGTAAACATCTCTTTTTAGGAGAAAGATAAAATTCCCTTGTCAAAAGCATGGGTGGGAGTACACTAGAATCCCATTAGGTGCTGCAAGGGGCCAGCCGCTTCTTCTAATTGCTCTGATGCAGAGGGGTCTTCTCTCCTGATTCTTGTTGAACTTGTCTGTGGTTCCCAGTTGCATCTCAACATAGCCCTGTCGGGGAAAACAGAGCTGTTGAGTCAAGTCTCCTTTCCTCCCTGTCCTAATACCACTTGCCCCAGGAGCCTTCCACTCTCGTTCTGTTTTGGGGCTCCTAGCACTGAGTAGAGGTGGATTGAAAAGTGTGTTGAGACAGGAGTGAACTGTTCCACCTGTGCTAGTGATAAATCTCCATTTTAGCCTAATTGAGCCTCTAGTTATATATTCCAATGACATGTTCTTTCCTTCACACCCCTACCTTACCTCATAACTGAGAAAACTGGTATCAGAAGACAGGAATGGAAAGTGTGAATTAAGGGCAGTTTCAGCCATGTCCTGATATTCTGCCCCATCCCTCTGAGTAGCTCCACAGCAGCAAAGACCATGGCTGGGTATAGTCATCATTGTATCCTCAATGCTTACGATAGCACTCAATACACAGAGGACTCCCAATAAGTGAAAAGCAGCCTATACATGTAAAATATAAAGAAATGTAATGATCTCTGCATCTCTCTCTATTTCTGTAATTCGGAATAGTTTTTTATGATTCCAGAGATGGTGGCTTGTGCCCATTGTTCGTCACCTGTTATAATGTATGGAGGGATGCATGAATGAATGAAAAAAGATTGATAGATAGAGGATGGATAGATTTCTTCTTGTTCTTTGATTTGAAAATATGGAGATAGTTGCATCAGAGCCTCTAAAGTTCATGGTTTTGGAGTTATTGGATCTCTTTAAGGTCATCTGGAGATAGTATCATGAATAAGCTAGTGTTTGTGGCCTTTTTCTTCAATAAGGTATTTTGTCTACTCCAGGGACCTAGTATTCTCACTATCTTTTATGGGTATTTGCATTCGATGCTTAAAGGAACAAAGTCCTACTGGAGGCATTTCAGATAACTGTCAGTATATAGGGAAGTATGATTTTGAGCCTTTTGAGTCTCCTCATATATAAAGGATGAAACAGAAAGAGGGGCTAAATCCAAGATACATTTTTAATGGAGACCCACGATGGCCTAATGGCCACTTGGATGTGGAGAGCTGATTAGAGGATGGTTTCCTACTTGGGTGGCTGGGTGTATGCTGACAATATTAACCAAGGTAGGAGTATAGGAGGAAGGTCTGGTTTGAAGCCTGGTGAGTGCAGTGTTGAAGTGTGCTGGGAGGTGTAATTAATCTAATCGACTTTGGTAAACTTGCAGGATATTTAGGTGGAGAAGACTAGTAGTAGATGATTGGAAATGTAGGTCTGGAGGCCAGAAGGATGTGGAGGGATGGAAAGAACAGTGGGGAGTCAACAGTGGGAAATCAGAAGCCAATGCTGTGGGAAGAAATGAGACAATACAGAAAGAGTAGTTGATAATTGGCTTCCATATGTTGACCAGCTGCAGTGTGCCAAATAATTTATCAATATCTTTACTTGGAGTCCTCAGTGATACCTATAAAGACCTTGAGGCCTGAAATCACTTTAAACTCTAGTATAAAAGTGAAAAGACAAAAGTATTAAGAATATCTGTAGCCACAAAAATTGGTTACAGAATAAGCAACATAAAAAAGTAAATTCTGACATTAATAACAAAATGTGAAGGCAAAAGAGTGAACGTGTAGAATTACTGTATGCAATTGAAATTAAATTGTTATCATCTCAAAATAGACTGTTACAACAATGAGAAGTTTTGTGCAAACCTCATGGCAACCCCCAAAAAACCCATAGCAGATACAAAAAAGATAAGGAGAAAATAATCAAAGTATATCACTACCAAAAACTCCATCAAATCACAAAAGAAAACAAGAGAGAAAGAAAGAAACAAAAGATTTACAAAACAGACGGAAAACGATGAACAAAATGGCAATAGTAAGCTCTTACTTATTAATAATTACATTAAATATAAGATGGATTAAACTCACCAATCAAAAGACATAGTCATTGAATGGATAAAAACAACAAGATTCAATTATCTCTTAGCTACAAGAGACTCACTTTGAACTTAAGAACACACATAGGGAGAAAATGAATGGATGAGAAAAGATATCCCATGCAAATGGTAATAAAAAGAGAGCAGAGGCGGCTATATTTATATCAGACAAAATAGACTTTAGGTCAAAAATTGTCACAAGAGACAAAGAAGGTCATTGCATAATGATAAGAGGGTCAATCCGATAGGAAGACATAATAATTATAAATATACATGCACTCAACATCAGAGCACTTAAATATACAAAACAAACATCAACAGATCTGAAGGGAGAAATAGATAACAATACAATAATAGGATACTTCAATACCCCAAGTACAATAATGAGCAGATCATCCAGACAAAAAAAAAATCAATAAGGAAACAGCAGATTTAAATAATACTACAGACCAAATGGACTTAACAGACATGTGCAGAACATTCCACCTAACAGCAGCCAAACACACATTCTTCTCAAGCATACACCAAACATTCTCCAAGACAGATAACATGTTAGGTCACAAAACAAGTCTTAACAAATTTAAGATTAAAATCATTCAAAGTGTCTTTTGTGACCACAATGAAATGAAACTAACAATCAATAACAAAAGGAAAATGAACAAAATCACAAATATGTGGAAATTAGAACAGCCATTGGGTCAAAGGAGATATTAAAAAGGAAATTAGAAAATATCTTGAGACTAACAAAAATGAAAAAATAACATAACAAACCTATGGGATATAAAAGAAGCAGTATTAAGAGAGAAGTTTATAGTGATTAATACCTACACTAAAAAAGAAGAAAGATATCAAATAAATACCCTAACATTACACCTTAAGAAACTAGAAAAAAAGATTAAACTCACCCCGGAATTAGCAGAAGGAAAAAATTAATAAAGATTAGAGTATAAATAATGAAGTTAAGCATGAAAAAACAATAGAAAAAAGTCAACAAAACTAAGAGTCAGTTCCTTGAAAATATAAACAAAATTGACAAAACCTTAGCAAGACTAAGAAAAAAAGAGAAAACTCAAACAAATAAAATCAGAAATGGAATAGGAGATATTATAACTGAAGCCACAGAAATAAAAAGATCCTAAGAAACTATTACTAACAATTATACCCCAACAAACTGGACAACCTAGAAGAAATGGCTAAATTCTTAGAAGCATGCAACCTACCAAGACTGAATCAAGAAGAAACAGAAAGCCTGAACAGACCAATAACAAATGAACAGACTGAATCAGTAATCAAAAACCTTCCAATAAAGAAAAACCCAGGATAAGACACTTCACAGGTGAATTCTACCTAACATTTAAAGGAGAATTAATAGAATCATTCTTAAACTCTTCCAAAAATTAGAAATGGGAAGACTTTCAAACTTTTTCTGAGGCCAGCATCACCCTGATACCAAAGTCAGATAAAGATATCAAAAGAAAACTACAGGTCAATATTTCTGATAACATGGATGTAAAAATCCTCAATAAAATATTAGCAAACCAAATTACACAGCACATTAAAAGGATCATACAACATGACCAAATGGGATTTATCCCTGGGATGCAAGGATGGTTCAACATATGCAAATCCATCAATGTGATATACCACATTAACAGTATGAACGATAAAAATCACATGGTCATCTCAACAGAGTTTTGCAGAAAAAGCATTTTGTAGTATTCAACACCCTTTTATGATAAAAACTCTCAACAAATTAGATATAAAGGAACTTACCTCAATGCAATAAAGGCCATATATTTAAAAACCCACAGCTGACATCATACTCAGTGGTGAAAAACTAAGAACTTTTCCTCTGAGACCTGGAACAAGGCAAGGATGCCCACTCTCACTAGTTCTATTCCCAAAAGTAATGCAAGTCCTAGCTAGAGCAATGAGACAAGAGAAAGAAATAAATGGCAACCAGATAAGAGAAAAAGAAGTAAAATTATTTGTTTGCAGAGGACATGATCTTATATGCAGAAAACCCTGAAGACTCCACCAAAAAACTGTTAGAACTAATAAATGAATTCAGCAAAATTGTAGGACACAAAAATCAATGTACAAAAATCAGCTGCATTTCTATACACTAACAACAAATTCTCTAAAAAGGAAATTAAGAAAATCATTCCATTTATAACATCATCAATAAGAATAGAATACTTAGGAATAAATTAAACCAAAGAGGTGAAAGACTTGTAAACTGAAAACTGTAAAACATTGGTGAGAAAAGTAAAGCAGACACGAATGAATGTAAAGCCATCATGTGTTGAAGAATTGGAAGTATCTATAACATTAAAACATCCACACTACTCAAAGTAATCTATAGAGTCAATGCAATCCCCAAAAAAATCTCAATGGCAGTTTTTATAAAAATAGAAAAAATAATTTAAATATTCATATGGAACCACAAAACACCGCAAATAGCCAAAGTAATTTTGATCAAGAACAAAACTGAAGGCATCACACTTTCTGATTTTAAATGATATCACATTGAAACAAATTGTTGCCCATAAATATATACAATTACAATGTATTGATTAAAAAATAAGTTAAAAAATGAGAAAAGAATACATAATAATCATCAAGAACAGTGGCCTGATAGAGAAATGAAAAAAAGATCTTTAAATAAAAAAGGTTAAAAATATGAAAAATTATATTGCAAGTCTCCAATAATCAAAACAATATTCTACTGGCATAAAAATAGACATATAAACCAATGAAGCAGAATAGAGAGCCCATAAATAAATCCATGCATATATGGTCAACTGATGATATTCAACAAGGGTACCAAGGATAAACGATGGGGATAGAATCTGCAATAAATGGTATCTGTGTAGCAAATTGGGTTAAATACTTAAACCTCAGATCTGAAACTGCAAAATTCCTGGAAGAAATCATAGAAAAAAACTTCTTGATGTCGGTCTTGACAATGATCCCTTGGATGTGACACCAAAAACACAGGCAACAAAAGCAAAAGATAGACCAGCGGGATGACATCAAACAAAAAAAAGATTCTGAACAGCAATGAAAATTATCAAAAAATGAAAAGGCAACCTTCAGAATGGAAGAAAATAGTTGCACACCATATATCTGACACAGAGTTAATATCCGAAATATATAAGGAACTCCTACAGGGAGTGCAACTTGTGGTAGCAGGCTAACCCTTGTAGTAGTAGGTTAACCAAGATCACACAACTAACTAAAGACAGAGCTGGGACTTCAACAGAATCTATTGACACCAAAATCTTTGTGCCCTTAAAACCTTCTCAAAACTTTTGGGAAGGGCTAACTTTTGAGGTAGGCATAGGAAGAGGAACTAGTGAAAGTGGCCGAGGCAGAGTTTCAAGGAGGTAGGAAACCTTGGAATTACTGATAATGAAGGAAGAGGACATCCCAAGTGGTGGTACAGGAGGGGCTGTTCAGGGGTGTCTCAAGGAGAGAACAAAAGAGCGAGTGTCACCTGTAATCCCAGCACTTTGGCAGGCCGAGGTGGGCGGATCACCTGAGATCAGGAGTTCAAGACCAGTCTGGCCAACATGAAAAAACCCTGTCTCTACTAAAAATACAAAAATTAGCCAGGAGTGGTGATGGGCACCTGTAATCCCAGCTACTTGGGAAGCTGAGGCATGAGAATTGCTTGAACCCGGGAGATGGAGGTTGCAGTGAGCCAAGATGGCACCATTACGTTCCAGCCTGGGTTACAAGGGCTAAATTCTGTCTCAAAAAAAAAAAAAAAGAAAAAAAAAGAAAGAAAACGAAAAAGAAAAACAGCAAGGGTGACAGAGAGCAAGAGGGGTGAGGAGGGAACCCTGGGTCCACTAGTACTAGTTCACTTGAAGTCATTTTAAGGGTGCATTGGGAGGGATGGAAGCTGCCTCGAGTTGAGAAAGCAAAGATAGCGAGTTTACGTTTCTCTCTCTCTCTCTCTGTGTCTCTCTCTCTCTCTTTTTAATTATACTTTAAGTTGTGGGATACATGTGCAGAATGTGCAGGTTTGTTTCATAGGTATTATGCGTGCCATGGTGGTTTGCTGCACCCATCAACCCATCATTTACATTAGGTATTTCTCCTAATGCTATCCCTCCACTAGCCCCCAACCCCACAACAGACCCAGGTGTGTGATGTTCCCCTCCCTGTGTCCATGTGTTCTCATTGTTCAACTCCCACTTATGAGTGGGAACATGTGGTGTTTGGTTTTCTGTTCCTGTGTTAGTTTGCTGAGAATGTTAGTTTCCAGCTTCATTCATGTCCCTGCAAAGGGCATGAACTCATCCTTTTTTATGGCTGCATAGTATTCCATGGTGTATATGTGCCACATTTTCTTTATCCAGTCTATCATTGATGGACATTTGGGTTGGTTCCAAGTCTTTGCTATTGTGAATAGTGCTGCAATAAACATATATGTGCTTGTGTCTTCATAGTAGCATGATTTATAATCCTTTGGGTATATACCCAGTAATGTTTCTGTGCTAAAGTCAAGCACCAGCAAGGAGGGACTGGGAAATGGAAGTGAATGACAAAGCTTCCACATTCTTCCCAGGCCAGGAAAGATTTATTTCCCATTTTGTTAACATCCCTTTGCTTCAATTTCTGTATCTGTAAAGTGGGGACAATAATAACAGCTGCCTCAAAGTGCTGTGGAGAGTGGAGAGTGCCTGGCACTCTGCATGGTAATATAAGCACTTATTATCATCATGTCTTCCCCCTCCTCCTCCTCCCTGCCTTCTCTTCCTCCTCTCTTCTTCCTCCTCTCCTCCTCCCCTTCCTCCTCTTCCTCCTCCTGTCTTCTACCCCTTCCTTCTCCTCCTCATTTCCTCCTCCCCTTCCTCCTCTCTTCCTTCTGTTCTCCTCCCCTTCCTTCTCCTGCTCTCCTTTCTTCTCCTTCTCCTCCTTCTCCCCTCCACTCCCCTACCTTCTCCTTCCCCCTTCCCCCTCCCCTTCTTTCTCCCCCCTTTCCTCCTTCCTTCCCCATAACATTCTTCTATCTGCATGATCTACCTAGACCTCTCCCCACCCCAGGCCAGCTGTACCTGGGAGCAGGGCACAGGCAAAGGAGCACCGCAGCACTGCTGCTCCTCCCAGCTTGGGTAGGTGGCCCAGAAATGCTGCAGAGAGGAGAAGGACAATTTAGTTCCTCTGCTCTGCCTCTAACTCAGCTTTTTGATTGTTTCCTTCACAGTTTCTAATGACCATGTTATTTTTCTCACAAAAAAACTATACTTGGTCCTCACAGCATATGGTGCACTGACAAAACTCTGTGTAGCAAAGGGAGGGGGAAGGCTCAGCTTCATTTCTGTTCATGAAAAAGGTGTTTTAAGTGTGGATAACAAAACCCTTATCTTTTGTCTGGCTGTCAGTTCCTGAGTCTGTCCCTCTGTGTGGGACAGGGTATAGAGTTCAGGGCTGGACATCAGATGACTCTGGTTCCAGTAAGCAGCTGTGTGATCCCAGCAAATGGCTGTGTGTCTCTGAGCCCAGGTGATTTCCTGTGAGGGCACTTAACTTCAATTCTCATGGCTGACCCCCACTTCTTGGCCCTCCAGGGTCCACTCCAGAGGTCACGGTGCCACACTCCCATCTGTCTGTCAGCAGCTGCTCAGCAGGTCAATGTTGTCAGTCATGAGGGGAACACACTGAGGAAAAGTAGGGCAGGGTTTTTAGGGGATCCCAGAAGGCCCAGCTGCATTCTGAGAGGCCTCCTTCTCATCAAGGAAATCCATTATTTGTACTTGATTCCTTTTGTTTCAAAGCTAAGGTGTGGGGGAATGAGCCATCTTATTTCAAGTCTTTATATCTCGGCATGAATAAACATCAGATGTGTTCCTGAGAGGAGGGCTTTAGGAGGGAGACCACCAGGGCCTGGAGGGGAAGGTGGGCAGAGTGGAGGGGCAGCAGGCCACTAAAGAGGGAGAGGGGAGAGGGAGCAAAGGACTCTCCCATATACCACACAGTTTGTTCAGTCTGGGGGCCAGGGGTCACATATGTTGGCCGTGCTGTGACTGCAACTATCTTTCATTACCAATCGGAGTTGTGGAGCCCAGAGGTTCAGAATGGACTTCAGAGCTGAATGGAAATGAGTTTGAGGTCTCAGAACAACCTACCAGATGAGAGACCTTGTATAGCTTATTAAAGTATTGCTGGGCACCTCAGTTTCCACATCCTCTGTCTTCTTCCTTAGTAACAAAAGCAACAAACATTGGATGACATTCACCATGTACTGAGAGTGTCCTGCACTCACTCAGTCCTCACAACGTTCTATGGTTTGGTCCTGTTATTGTCCTCAGTTTACAGACTAGGAAAGTGAAACTCAGAGAGATTATAGAGCTAATCAATGCCAGACCTGGCATGCCAACTCAGGCAGACTGGCTCCAGTCTGTGCTCTTCAATCTTACGCTTGTTGCCTCTCTAAAATCCTGGTTCCAATCTCATGTCACCCTACACTACCATCCACTTCCTTTCAATGTTGCAGCCACTCACGAACCCCACAGTCATCCCCTTTGTTCCTTGAAGGCTTTACCTCCCAGCTTGCTGTTACTCTCTCCAATAATATTCCTGCCATAATTCCTACTAGACGATCCTCTCTTACCTTAGCCTACCTGATCCTTAATCTCCCTACATCTGATTCATCTCACTCTCCTGCCTACAGTCCTCCCAAGTCATACCTCTGGCTGTCATTATCATCAGTCTTTCAGTTCTAGTCATCTCACTCTGTGACCACCATATCACATCTGTCAGTTCATTCTCTCTGTTCCCCAAATTTGATAATGCTTCCTTGCCCAGTACCTACTATGAAAAGAAAAACCTTAGCCAAATTAAATTTAAAGGCGTTTAATTGAGTAAAGAATGATTCATGAATCAGACGGCCTCGGGAGCCAAAGTAGGCTCAGAGACTCCAGCGCAGCCATGTGATGGAAGAAGATTTATGGAAAGAAAATGGAAGTGAGGTACAGCAACAGCCGGATTGGTTACAGATGGCATTTGCCTTATTTGAACACAGTTTGAACAGTTGGCCACCACTGATTGACCAAAACTCAGTGATTGGCACAAGAATAGGCTATAGTCTGTTTACAATTCTATTTAGGTTATAGTTCGTGATGTATAGAGAAACCTTTAGGCTGGACTTAAAATATGCAAGGAGGCAGCTTTAGGCTAAACTTGATTTAACACTACAACAGGCTGAGCCTACCACTTTCTTACTGTCCTTCACCTCCCCCACCATGTCCTCATTCCCTTCCTCACCCACCTTAAATTTTCATGACCCATCATTCTATTTACATCCTTACAGACATCCTCATCTTGTTAGCTACTCTCTCTCAAAAGCCCAATCCTGATGAAATCCAGCTGTCTCCTTGCTTCACAACTACACAGCTGAACAGGATAGGAGAAATACATGCAACCACACTGACTAGTTTCAGCTTGAATTCATGACCAGTAACTTCCAGGAAGCAGTCTTTCTACATCTTCAGGGTTCACTCATTCCGACCATTTCATATTTCACTATTTTCTACTCTCTCTTCTCAAATTTCCCCATCTCCTCTCTCAGTTGATGACCTGGGCTTGCTATTTCACTGAGAAGGTAGAAGCCAGCAGAAGAGAAACTTGCACACATTTCCATCACCAAATTCAATCACCTACGCATCAGTGCCGAGAAAGTACTGCCTTCCCTCATCTTACCTGGGATGAGCAATCTCTTTTCCTTTGTGGTCCAAAAACTCAATTTGTGCGTTGGATTTCATCCTTTTTCAAGAACATGGTTCTGGAGATTGTCTTTCTCTTTCCTGCATTATCAATTTTTTCCCTCCCTGCTGGGCTAGTCCTATCATCATGTCAACATGTAATTTCTTATATCCTTAATAAAACACAAAACTCACTTGCCCACCTCTAGCCATTGCCTCATGTTTTTGCTCTCCTTTCCAGCAAAACATCTGAAATGTTGTCTATACAAGTTGGCCCTCTGTATCCATGGGTTCCACATCCATGGATTCAACCAACTATGGATCAAAAATATTCAGAAAAAAAATTCACAAATTTCCAAAAAGCAAAACTTCAATTTCCCCTGTGCTGAGTACTGTGCTGAATCCATATGAGTGACGTGATATGTAGGCCTCATATTAGGCATTATAAGTATTCTAGAGATGACTTTTTGGAGGATGTGCATAGTTACATGCAAATATTATGTCATTTTATACAAGGTACTTGAGCATTTGTGGATTTTGGTATCTGTAGGGGGCCCTAGAACAATATCTCATGGACACCAAAAAGTGACTGCACTTGCTATCTAATCACTTTCCTCCATTCTCTCTTGAATCCAGGATAATAAGGCTTTTACCCTCCAACAATCCAAAGGTCTTGCTCTTGTCAAGGTCACTGATGACTTCCATGTTACTAACACCAACAATCCACCCTCAGTCCTCATTTTATTTACCACAACACCTGCAGTTTATTCAGTTTCTCCTTCTTTTCTCTTTGACATACTTTCTTCACTTGATGTCTTGGACACTACACCCTTCTGGCTTCTGTCCCACTTCATGCCTTAGAATCCTGCTATCTGCCCCATCTCGCCAACTTCCAAATGTTGGCATGAGCCACAGGCTCAGTCCTTGGACCTCCTATCTTTTCTCTCTTCCCTTACTCCCTTGATCATCTTAGCTAAGTTCCTAGCTTTCAATATGCTGATGACTCACCAGTTTCTATTTCTACACTGGTTCTCATCCCAAACTCCAGAGTCAGATCCAACAGTCAACTTAATGGCTCTACTCACCATCATTGAAACTCAACTTCTGATCTTCACCTCCAAACTCCCCCATCTCAGCTTCTGGATCCCAGTTGCATCCTTCCAGGTGCCCAGGCCAAAACTTTTGAGTCAGTTCTTTCTTTCTTTCACACTTCATGTCCAATTGATCAGCAGATCCTGTTGGCTCTCCATAGCAGTATATCCAGGACTCAACCATTTCCTGGACTTTGTGCTTCCCTCTTACTACCCTCCCTATTTTGCATGGCAGTCAGATGGTCCTTTCAAAATGCACTTCAGATTCTGTTAGTTCTCTGCTCAAAATCTTCAAATAGATTTCCATCTTAGAGTAAAAGCCAAAGTCTTACATTCAAGGCCCTATGTGATTTGCATTTTTACTTCCTGTTATGCCTCTGACCTTATCTCTTTTCACATATCCACTTGTTCATTTCTCTCTAGCCACAGAGTTCCTTGCTCTTCCCCAAACATGAAGAGAACATTCTCGCCTCAGGACCTTTGCCCTCACTATTTCCTATGTCTGAAATGCTCTTCCCCCAGATATCTGTATGGCTTGCCCCCACCTTCCTCTCAGCGAGAACTTTCCTTACCACCCTAGCTATGATTGCTAACTTGCTTAATTTTTTCCATTGGGCCTATTGTTATTTGATATTCTATATATTTTTCTTATTGTCTCTCTCCCCAAATAGCATGTAAGCTTAATGAGGGGAGAAGTTTAAATATAGTTTTGCTCACTGCTTATTTCTAGCACCTGGGACAATGCCTGGGACATAGTAGTTGTTCAACAATCATCTGCCAAATGAATACAGAATCTCCAAAATGGAGGTTCTTTCATCATTGACTTGCTGGTAGATTCAGTAATATAATATGACTGTCACATATTAATGCTTAATAAGTAGTAGAAATTATTTTTTCTGTTTATTATTTGTTTTTTAATTGAAAAATAAAAATTATATTTATTTAGTGTGTACAGCATATTTTGAAATATGTATATATTGTAGAATAGTGAAATAAAGCTAATGAATATATACATTACCTCACATACTTATTTATTTGTTGTGAGAACAATTAAACTCTTAGCAATTTTCAAGTATACAATACATTGTTTTAGCTAGTCAACGTTGTGCAATAAATGTCTTGAACTTATTCATCCTGTCTAACTGAAATTTTGTATCCTTTGAAAAACATCTCCCCAATTCCCCCCACCAGCCCTAGTAACCACCATTCTACTGTTTGCTTCTATGAGTTCAACTTTTTTTAGATTTCACATATAAGGGAGATCATTTGGATTTTCTTTCTACGTCTTTCTTATTTCACTTGACATAATGTCTTACAGGTTCATCCATGTTGTCACAAATGACAGGATGTCCTTATTTTTAAGGCTGGCTGGCTTGTATTTTGTGTGTGTGTGTGTGTGTGTGTGTGTGTGTGTAAAATAACATTTTCTTTATCTATTCATCTGTTGATAGACATTTAGACTGATCCCTTATCTTGACTATTGTGAATAGTGCTGCAGTGAATGTAGGAGTGCAGTTATCTCTTTAGCATACTAATTTTGTTTCCTTTGGATATATACCTGGCAGTGGGATTGCTGGATTAGATGACATTTCCATTTTTAATTTTTTGAGGCCCACCTCCATGCTATTTTCTACCATGGCTATACCAATTTACATTTTCACCAACAGTATACAAGGGTTCCCTTTTCTCTACATGCTCACCAACACTTACTATCTTTTGTCTTTTTGATAATGACTATTCCAACAGGTGTGAAGTAATGTCTCATTGTAGTTTTAATTTGCAATTCCCTGATGATTAGTGATGTTGAGCACTTTTTTCATATACCTGTTGGCTATTTGTATATCTTCTTTTGATAAATTTCTACTTGGTTCTTTTGCCTATTTTTTTAATTGGGCCATGTGTTTTCTTGCTATTGAGTTGTAGGAGCTCTTTATATATTTTAGGTATTGATCACTTATTAAAGGTATGGTTTGAGTAGCAATTATTATTGATCCCCATTTCAGAAAGAGGAGAAAAGGCAATGATGATGGTGAACATATTCTGTATTGACTGTAACTTTACATTTTTGAAGAGCTTGATTAAACATTAGTTATGTCATCAGGACTATAAGTTACACTTTGAAAGAAATTTAGTAGAAGACCTTAGAGTAGGTTATGAGGAATGGCAAGAACTAAACCATTTAATAAAAGTTAAGAAAACTTTTATAAGAAACAAAATCGAGATGCATGGAGGACAATAAGTTTCTCAAGCTTGCATCATAAGGAAGTGGTGGTAGGGATTTGAAACAAAGTTTATCTGAGGCCAAACTGTGTTCCCCAGTTTCATGCCCCTGTCCACTGGAGCATGATGGTCCTCATGAAGGAAACGGGTCAGAGGCAGAGCTAGAAAAGCATCCCTTCTCCAGGCTATCTGAGTGGCCCTGGGGAACCTACACATAGCCCGTGGCCACCCAGTTAACCTGGAGAAGGGATGCTTCCCTAGCGCTGCCTCTGACCCTTTTCCTTCATGAGGACCAGCATTGAGACAACTGTGGTCAGTTACCTGTAAGACATTGAGAATAATCAAGAGCTCTGTTTGCCTTCAAATTTTCCTTCTATCCAGAAGGATCTCCCAGAAGACTCATGAAAGCATCCACAAAAGAAACAGTAAAATGGATGCCCATCATAACTGACTCATGAAGACAGGTGCTATAGTTTGGTGTGTTTGAATCCTCCAAATCTTGTGTTGAAATCTGACCCCCACTCTGTGCTGGAGAGGTACCTAATGGGAGGTATTTTGGTCATGGGAGTGTATCCCTTATGAATGACTTGGTACTTTCCTGTTGGTAATGAGTGGAGGGCAGCTGACTTAGGTACCCTGAAGGAGAGGAAGTATACAGAAAATGAACAAAGAAAACCAAAACCAAGAGTAGAAGCAAGTTCTCAGGCCAGGCAGCCATAAAAGTTCCCATTCTAGCACACATTCATGATCATTCCGATTAGAATTCCAAAAGAGACCAAAAGGCTTTTCTTAATATTATTTGTATTCGCTATTGAAGCTTTGAGGCCAGAAGCCATGCCTTATTCATCTAGCATGATGCTCAGAGTACAGTGGGTGCCCAGGAAACCTGTAAAGAATGAATAAATTATTCAGAGCTGTGTCCTTATCAGGAAGTTGGAGAAAGTGGGAGCTTTTGGTGCTCATTTTCAAAGGGTGTGTTGGGATGCAGAGGTATTGTCTCTGTGAAGCTGGTTTTGGGGAGGGGTGGTTACGGATCTGAAAGTATTTTGAAAAGCCTATTTAGCCAGAGCCTGTTTGCGTGCTGGGGTGTGAAACTCTATGAATGTATTATCAGCAGGGCCTTAGATAGGTTTGTGTGATTTGCTTTGGCCAGAAACAGGCTCCTTCTTCACACATTCCCTGGGGGCAGAGAGACCAACAGGCCCACCTGCTACTCTAATGATCTACCCACACACCCACAATTAATGCAGGAGATGTTATGATATTTAAAGGAATAGTGTCAGTTTTCTCTAAAGGCGTAATGTCCAAAATGGTAGCCTCTAACCAAATGTGGCTATGAGCACTGGAAATGTGGCTACTGCAGATTCAGTTGTGCTGTGGGTATAAAATAACCACCAGATATTGAGGACATACACAAACAAAATAATGTAAAATACCTCGTTAGTAATTTTTTTATTGATTACATGTTAACATGATGATTTTGGGAAATGTTAGGTTAAATAAAAATTTTGAGTAATAATTATTATTCTTTTTAATGTGGCTACCATAAAATTTAAAATTACATATATGTCTCACATTTTATTTGAACTGGACAATGCTACCCAAAAGATACCCTGTCTGGATGTCCATTTCTTGAATGCTTGCATTTCACTTAGGTCTTGAAGAAATTATAAGATCTGAAAAGATGGGAGAATGGAATTCTACATGGGAAAAATGCACACACTTGGAATCACAAAGTGTGTTCACCAAAAGAGGGTAGACCAGCTGGCCTCAAACCCACCCCTAGGTCTCCCTGCATTTGATCTTATTCTTGGAAGACTCATGTGTCAGTTTCACTATTATTTCAACAAGCTGGTAAAGAAAGTACAATAATGGCTGCTAACATTTACTGAGAACTTGCTATGTGCTAAGGGCTGTGTTAATTGCTATATATACATTATTGCATGAATGAAGTAGGGACCTGACTATCTCCATTCTACAAATGAGCAGAGCAGATGGATGGCACACAGAAGGATAAATGGGAGTCACAGGAGGTGGAGGATGAGGAACATGGAGCAGTCATGGGTGTTGCCACAGTTCCTGGCTTGGCAATGGGTGAACACTGGGCCCACAACCTGGTTGGGGGTGGCAGGAAGTACTGGTTTACCTGATGTCCTTGCAGCAGATGCCTGGCAGAATGCTTATATGGTGCATGTGCTCATTAAATATTGTTAATTCTTCATCTGAGCCTTCTCTCTTTACCCTTCTCTCTTTACCCTTCCTTTAATTCTGCCCCCTTCCTTGTTCCCATCACTCCTTCCCAGGAAAACTTCTCCATATTATTGCTGTGCAGTGGACAAAGAATGGTCATTAGCCTCAGGTGCAGAGCCACATCCCACCACTTGCTGGCTGGGTAACTAATACACACCTCACAGGGTTGTAATGAAATTTAAGGACATGTTGATGTAATGAAACTCCAAGCATACAGAAGGTGCTTAACAAATAATAGCTTGCATCATTATTTATTCTCTTCTTGTGCTGCACCTCTGTGGCTCTCTAGTTTCCAGATCTCAGTTGCAGGGAACGCTGATGGTATGGGGGCCTAGAAATTCGATGGCAGTGATTTCCACGCTGAGTTCCACCCTGACTCCCACCACAGGCCAATTCACTCTTTACTCTGTCTGTAAGCTCCTTGGGATCTGAAAAGAGCCAGTCTCTTCTAGTCTAGAAAAAATTCTTAAGCAATTTCTATAAATATTTTGAGGACCTTTTTGCCTTTTAAATTGCCATTTGTAATCAACAGCCCCCAGCAGCTGCCCTTTGGAAGCTGGTGATCTACTTTGCGTGTCCATGTAGCACACAAAAAGCAGAAACCATGGCAACATCATAATTTTGAAATGTGACTTTCCGTTGGATCCCCATTGTCATGGCCCTCTGACCAGTCATTTGCCATAGGCACAGGGAATTCAACTGGGGCCATTTTCTTCAATGCGAGGTGAAATGCAGCATGCTGCATCGGAGCCCAGCCCAGTGCTGGCAGACCTGGGTTTCAGGTCCAGCTCAGGCACTCAATGCAGGTAGCTTCAGGCAACCTGGGTCTCAACATCCTCACCTTTCCCTCTGGGTCTCAATATCCTCACCTGTCTAACCAGGGAATGGGATGTTATGGTCCCAGCTCTCAAAATCTTTAATGAGAACTCCAGAAGATGGGGACTCTATCCTTCTTTTTGGTAGCTGGGTATTTGGTATCTAGCACAATATCTAGTGTATAGTAAGTCCTCAATAAACTCTTGTTGAATAAACGACTGCCCCTGAGCTGTTTCAGTTGTGACCACCTGCATGGTAGGTGTTGCTGATCCTAAAACATCTCTTGGGAGAGATGAATAATAATAGCAGATGTACAGAGTTGCATTAGACAAGGTCCGACATTCTTGGCATTTTCCCATGTTTCTCATCTCTATGCCATGTACAGACTCTGCCTGAATCTACACATAGCACTAAGTCATCAAAAGAGGGATAACAGTAAAATGATTTCATTCAGTCAGAAACTCCTGGGTATATTGAAAGCGATGAATAGAATGTAAATATTTAGTATCTTTTTTTTTGGGGTTGTCAATTCTTTTTTTTTTTAATACTTCAAGTTTTAGGGTACATGTGCACAATGTGCAGGTTTGTTACATATGTATACATGTGCCATGTTGGTGTGCTGCACCCATTAATTCATCATTTAGCATTAGGTATATCTCCTAATGCTATCCCTCCCCCCTTCCCCCACCCCACAACAGTCCCTGGTGTGTGATGTTCCCCTTCCTGTGTCCATGTGTTCTCATTCTTCAATTCCCGCCTACGAGTGAGAACATGCAGTGTTTGGTTGTTTGTCCTTGCAATAGTTTGCTGAGAATGATGGTTTCCAGCTTCATCCATGTCCCTACAAAGGACATGAACTCATCATTTTTTATGGCTGCATAGTATTCCATGGTGTATGTGTGCCACATTTTCTTAATCCAGTCTATCATTGTTGGACGTTTGGGTTGGTTCCAAGTCTTTGCTATTGTGAATAGTGCCACAATAAACATACGTGTGCATGTGTCTTTATAGCAGCATGATTTATAATCCTTTGGGTATACACCCAGTAATGGGATGGCTGGGTCAAATGGTATTTCTAGTTCTAGATCCCTGAGGAATTGCCACACCGACTTCCACAATGGTTGAACTAGTTTACAGTCCCACCAACAGTGTAAAAGTGTTCCTATATCTTTTACAACAGTGTAAAAGTGTTCCTATATCTTTTTTGTTTAGTAAAAAAAGAAAACTACTTTATTTGAGCTCAAGTGAAGGATCCCAGCAAACTGTTATTTAATTGCATCAGTTTGTAGGTATGCAGCATCCACTGTAAAGGCTGAATGGTCACGGGCTGTGATTATTTGGTTGGCAGGCCTGAGAGCGATATTTCCTTCTCAGCAGCTCAAAGACCTCTATCATGTGTCTGCTGCCCAGAGGTGGACAAGATCAGGCAAGGAGACTTCAAAGACTTTATGGGTGAAGTCCATTAACTTGAATCCCTTAACCAAGCCAATGCCTGTAGACCGTTCCTGTAGGCAGTGAGCTGTAGACCATTCAGTAGGCAGTGAGCTCAGTCTTCTGCCTTTAAGAAGCGATGATGTGCACTGGAGCACTGGTCCAGGGAGATTCTCAGTGTACTCAGAACCTTATAAGTAATCAAGAGTAATCAATAACCCTAGGATGGAAGGTATTTTGTATCTAGAGTGCAAAAAGGAGCATTTTGTACCTGAACTTATGAGCCCTCCCATATATGGTCAAGATGAAGAAAGGATAGCAAGTTGGGTGCTTATATCAGACCTTTTAAACAGACAGGCAGACATAACTAAACCATTGGGAGCAGATGGAACAAAACAATGCCGTGGCTGGAGAAAGAATGACAGAACGGAACTCTGAAGCTCAAAGGCTTCTCTCCAGCTCTCCGTTGCACTCCCCTTCTTGCTCTGTCACTCTTTCTCTCCCTCTCTCTCTCTCTCTCTACGTACACACACACACACACACACACACACACCCTACACATTCTTGTTGCACAAACCAGAGCAGTGAGATACATAAAGCATCACAAAGAAATCATAAAAATTGAAGGGACATCATCCTAATAGGATGATTTTCATCCTAAACCCTGTCTGATTTTACTTTTAATTTATGATCATTGTCACATTTAATTCTTTCCATTTTCTAAAATGCTTCCCCTGGAGATCCCAAGAGGGATTACTTTCCTCTTTCCTTCTTTCTCCCCCTTTCTGTGGGGTGAGCAGACCCAGCTCCCAGGGCGTGCTCTGGGCGGAGCTAGGACAGAGGCAGTGCCCCAGCTGCAGGAGGTCGGGATGTCAGTGGCTGCAAATGCCCAGTGCTTCTGGCGGATAGTGTCATTTTGCCTTAGGCAGCTCAAAGGCTGGAGTAGTGAGACTGTCAGAGAGACCACCCTCTGGGGACACAGCAGCCACTGCAGAAGACTTTATTCCACATCGCTTTTGTTCTGAGTAAAACCAAGTTCCTGCATTGGACATTAGATAGACACTTTAAATGCAGCGGGGTGTGGGGGCGGTGGCGGTAAGGAGCTAGCACTGTGTGATTTTATGTTTAGCTACAATTCTGTAACTAGATTTGCAAAAAATGTCTGAATCTGCTAGAGAGAGGCAGGGTGGGTTTCAGGGGCTAACACTGGCTGGGAGTCTGGGGACCAGACTTCTAGCTCAGTGGCTCTTGCACTAGCAACCTATGTGGCCCTAAGCCAGGTCTGTCACCTCAGCTTCCTCATTGTTAAGTGAGAAAGATGACCCAGATCATGCCACTACCCCCAAGAGACGCTACGTGAGAACTGGGCTCAAGGATCAATTTAGGCAACAGCACTGCCCACTCTAGTAATAGCCATCACTTAAATAGTACTTGGTTTTGATCTCAAAGCATAATAACTATTTAATCCTTGCAGGCAACTATGAAGCACATGCTGTTGTTATTCTTATTTTACAGATGAGGTACAGAGAGGCTAGGCGATATGCCTAAGGTCACACAGCCAGTAAGGGACAAAGCTGGTTTCCAGGCCATTCAATCTCACCTCAGATTCTGAGTTAACCCCCATGTCACCCTGTGCACACCGTGAGAGTCAGTCAGGGCTCTGAGAAGTTTTGCAGCAAAGAGACCCATTTAACCTTCGGTTAAGCCGGCAATTCTCAAACTGATGTGACCAAAGACTTTCAGGAAGCAGCAGGGTGTGATGGCTGAAAGCAGAGAGTCGAGTCAGACATGGTTGGGTTTATATCTTCCCCTTCTACTTAGAACTGTTGTGGCCCTGGGCAGGGGCTAAACCTTTCTAGACATGAATTTCCGGGGCTATAAAATAGGGATAGTGGTGACAACATGGTTGCTGGGAGGAATAAAAGAACCAATGCATGAAAAACTCTTTGCATAGTTCTTAGCATATTGGCATAAGAGTATGAACATCAACTTTTACACTATATATATATATAGTATACACACATACATGGTATGTATATATAGAAATACAGTAAAGATATGTATGTATATGTCATATGTAGATATATGTTATGTATATATATCTATATATAGATATAGATACAGACAAACACATACTCACACATCCTAGTTTACAGAACTAATATTCCTAAAACACATTTTGGGAAGTGCTAGGCTAATACTCTCTAAAATTCTGACCCCCTCCCCACCCATTCTGATTTCTATGTTTTAATTCTAAAATTTCTAAGATCTTATGAAGGCATATGTGGGCTTCCTGTGTGGAAAGAACTCACTTCCACAGAATGCCACAGCTGAGAAGATCCTTAAAGATCGCAGTGTCAAACTTACTTTTTTTATAGAAATGAGGGCCTACAGAGGTCTGATGACTTGTCTGAAGCTACTATCCATGGTGCCATCATTGGAAAACAACATAAACATAGCAACTCATAGAGCTGTAGGATAACGCCTCATCACCACTCTTGCCTTGGGATAAGTGGGACTTAAATCTCAATGAGCTTTTAGAGCTAATATTCACAGGCAGGTCACCCATAGCTTCAGGGATAGGATGCTTTGAGCCTTATTGAAAAGCCACTCACCAGGTTGTCATAGGGTATCTAAGGAACCCCCAAGACACTCTGTTCCAATTAGGCTCCTCATGGTGTCTCTTTGATTGGCATCAGGAATGTGAACATTCTCTAAAACCCAAGTTACTTTGAAAGAAGAGGTTGCAAACTCCTTGGCATTCCTGGCCAACCCTGTAGTGCTGAGGGGTATTGGGCCCTGTTGGAGACACTGCAAATGGTCATCATGACATATTAGGTATTAGCACAGGCCCTCCCTGAAGTCATTCAAGTCCTCAAACCCAACTGTGCTGGTCATCAATGAAGGCCTCTGCCTGAATTAAGCTTTCCAGACTTCTAATTTGACTGGGATCAGAAGCCTGGGTAGGGTCTTGCTCTTAGAATTGCTGCTGGAGTTTCTTTCTTTCCTCCCTACCTCAGTCTCCTTGTCCATGTCCAACTTTGGTCTCCAACATGGCATCTCTCTGCAGCTTCACACCTGGCCATGCTGAGTCCTGCCTCTGGCTTTTGTCTGCTGTGGCTAGCCTTCCACCAAAGGTTTGCACCCCACTTTCATCCTGTTTTCACCTAGGCGGGACAATAAACTGACTTTAGGCCAATGTGATGTGGGAGAGGTGATGTGAGCCATATGCAGGCCTGGACTACATAAACCTCCCATGAGATTCCTGCCCACATTTTCCTCCATTTGCTGGCTGGATGTTGAGGCTCCAGCTGCCCGTAATAGGCATGCATTGAAGATAGTGGAATTCTGGGTAGCCTGGGACCCTGAATGACTACATGGAGAAGAGTCCTGCCCCTTAGCCCCACTGCCACAAGGCTTTTATGTGAGCTAGAAATAACCTTCTATTGTGTCAAGGCACTGATATTTCAGAGTGTTTGTTAATGTAGCCAGCATTCCTCTAATACATATTCATATTTCTTCTACCAGTCATATTCCTTACTCCTGAATCCAGCTCCAAGTCTGACCTCTTTTGTCTGAAGTCCTCCTAGCCTCACTGATCTCAGTGTGCTCTGTCGCCCACATTTCTTTTGCTCACATCTTCACACTCAGGCAGTTCCCACTTTGCTATGCACGGGCTTGTGGTGCTAATTGAAGAGGACAGAGACCTCATTCTATACTCATTCTGCATCTCCCAAAATGCCTAGCGTCAAGCCCAGCAAACAGTAGGCACTCAATCAATACTTGTTGATCGATCTGTGAGAGGCTGGAATGATCCATATCAAACTCCAAGCATCATCTGGGAGCTCGCTGATTAAACAGATGAATCTTGCAACCTTTCTTTAATGCCACCAAGGCAGCCTTTGCTCCTTAGCCTGGAGACTCAGACTTGGGAGCTCTCCTTGCTGGCCAGTTCCTGGATGGCTTCCCAGGATCCAAGGCACTCCAGGCCACTCTCTGATGGCCAAGGCATCCATCAAATGACCTGCTGACTGCAGGTTATTCTTTGTTCTCTCTACTCCTTCTGCTTAAAAACAACAACAACAACAAAAACCCAGGCAAGCCCCTCTCTCTCTAGGGCCCTATTCCCCTCTCTGCCTATGTAGGGAAGAGTGGAATAGAAGCATCTTCCAATTACTATAATTGTATTTAAAAATATATATTTATGTTATAAGGCCTCATAGAAGCCTCATGAGAAGGGGCCCTGGCAGCCCAAGTACAGCACTAGGGGGCTTAAACGTCAGTTAGCAGCGTACTTTGAACTGGCCTTTTCCATTTAGGCCACCCTTCTCTGAATGCTGCAGCAGCTGACAGGTTAGTGAAGAATTCAGGCATACCAGGTAGCTGGCATCTTGGTTATCAAAAGTTTCTTTGAGTCACTATACTCCATTTTATTCATTTCTTTTAGTTATTTTATTACTTCTTATAGTATCAGTAATTTTTGTTTGATGAAAAACAATTCGAGAACATGGAAAAGAAAAATGAACATTATATGAATGAACATTACTTGAATGTTCATGAGATCACCCCACTGCACTCCAGCCTGGGAGACAGAGTGAGACCCTGTTTCAAAAAAAAATTCTGCCTGCTTGTGTGATTATTCTCTTGGGATAAATTCATAGAAGTAGAATTACTAGTTGAAGGAAATGTACATTTTAAAGTTGTATGATACCTATGGCCAGAGAGGTCACATCAATTTACCCACCAGTATTCTAGCTGGTTTGAAGTGTATTCAGTCAGACTGGCTTGTGTATGTAGATACAAATGGATGAGAGGTGGGATGGGGAGAAAGAAATAAAATAGTTAATATATTTTTAAAGCTGTTTGCCTTAATTCAATCTGCTCTGGTTGAAATTCTGCTGCTCTTTGAAACAGACCAGTGGGTTTAGGTCCAGTTTTTATCTGATATGAGGTTGCAAAACATCTTATGTTGTACACTTGCATGAGTGTAAAGGAAGTGGATTTGTTTTCAGCATAATTAAAATGGGCAAAAACAGCATGTCCTGGATAGCTGCATGTTTGTGGTGTGCAGTGGTGTGCGTGTGTGTGTATGTACTTATTCACCCTATGGTTCATAGCCATTTGAGCCAAGGCCTGGTTGTTTCAATAGGAGAAAATAAGAAATCTGCTTTTGAGATGCTCAAGGGAGAGAAAAAGCAAGGTGAAAAGTGGGCCGTTTATCTCACCAGGAAGAATGTTAGAGCCAGGAAGAGCCACATTAGGGAAACTGGCTTTTGGGTGTGTGCAGATGTATGAAATTCTTCTACTTAATATGTCAAAAATCTTTTTTCATGGTAAAAAATAGAAACCATTAATCTCTCCCCCACCCCCAGCCCCCGCCGTGCTCCATTTTCTTGTCTGCCTTCCAACTCCCATGCTGCCTGTCTTGCTGGCGGATGGTGAGTGGGTCAGTCAGCCCCTGCGGTGGGCATGGATGTCTCGCTGCAGGGAGGACTTCCGCCCTGTGGACCAGACCCTTCCTACAGCCTAAGTTCCTGTGTCCTGATTTGCTTGGACCCTGAGGAAGGAAAGGAGCTGGTTTATTCATGAATCCCTGAGTAGGATTGCCTCTGGAAGCAGGGCACTAGCTGTCTGGTGGAGAGGATGCAGCTTCTGGTCAAACTCTTCCCTGGCCCGTCCCATCAGTCTTCCAGATTATGGGTTTGAGACAGTGTCATGCAGGGAAAAGAGAATCAGAGTTGAGTCAGGAGTTCTGACTCTGCCAATGACAGGTTAGTGACTTTGCCCAAGTCATTTAACCTCTCCGAACCTTAGAGTTCTATTATGTCAAAAGGATTGTTTATGAAGATGGATAAACTGATCCTTCCAGATCCACTGACTCTTGATGTATCTTGCATGAATTCTCAGGTAGAAGTTGCTCTCCCATCACTCCTTCTCAGTACCCTCCCAGCACATTGTTTATATGGCTTTCACTGCCCTAAGTGATGACAGTTTTCATGGTTTATGCTCTCTGCTGGACTATTGTTCTAGTTAAGGTACTGCTAGTGGCCATGACAATTAAAACCCCCAAGTTTTAGAGGTTTACAATAGAGATACATTTATCAACCACTTGATTGATGGGCATCTTCATTTAGGAATCCAGAGACCCAAGTTCCTTCTATCTTGTGGCTCTGTCATTCCTTAGACCGTTGGAGTTGTAGAAATCCAGCCAGAAAATTGGATGAATGTGTGGAGGAGCACAGCTCTTTCTTAACCATCTTGGCTATGAGTGGCTCATGTTACTTCTGCTCACATTTCACTGGTGAGGACAGTCACACAGTTCCACCTGATGCAAAGGAGGCCACAAGCAGCTGCACCCCAGAGACAACTCTACAGGACAAAAGGAGAAGAACTGTGAACTTTGATGGATAGCTCACAGTCATCTAAGACCCCTGTGAGGGCAAGATATTGTTCTCCCTATGTCTCAGCACCCCACATGGCTCCTGACACAGATGTTCAGTATAATAGACTTGCATCATCTGTGTATTTCATTTCTGTAACTTTAGCTGCATAGAGAAATAGAGAAAGAAAACAATCTAAATAGTGCCTGCAACTCTGCTGCCAATCCCAGGCAATGGGTATATGTCAAGAAGAACAGGCTGCAAACTATAGGCTGTGGGCCAAACCCTGCCCACTGCCTGCTTTTGGAAATAAAGTTTTATTGGAACATGGCCATGCCCATTCATTTACTTATTGCCCATGGCTGCTTTTGTGCTACAGTGGCAGACTTGAGGACTTGTGACAGAGACCACAAAGCCTAAAATATTTGCTCTCTGGTTCTCTTCAGAAAAAGTGTGTGGACCCCAGCTCTGGTGAGAGAGGGTGAGACAGGAGACTCAATTCATGGTTTTCTTTTGTCTGTCTCTGTCCCCTTCCCTGCTTAGAGTGAGCATCTTGTGGTGCTGGGTGTGATCATCAGCCCAGCGTTTAAAGCCACACGTTTGTACAGCATGGTGTCTAAACATGAGCCAACTCTGTGAATGCATAGACCGTGTATGCTGCACAATTACTTAAGGAATTCATAAGGGCAATGTTGACCTTATGTACTTTCTTCAGAACCTACTGCTTCTCATAAAATATGACTCTATAGTAAAGGCACATTGAATGAGTGCTTAAGTGGATATGCCAACCCTTTGCAAAGTTAAAGGGATACTACAAACCACAGAATTACTGTTACTTTTGTTTCTAACTTATATTTCAAGAAACAGATGCCCTCCATCTCAGCGGTCCTCAATTTTTTTGGCATCAGGAAGACAAATTTTCCACTGACCAGGTGGTAGGTGGAGGGAGAGATGGTTTTGGGATTATTCAAGCACATTACATTTATTGTGCACTTTATTTCTATTATTATTACGTTGTAATATATAGAGAAATAATTACACAATTCACTATCATGTAGAATCAGTGGGAGCCCTGAACTTGTTTTCCTGCAACTAGGCAGTCCAATCTGGGGCTGATGGGAGACAGCGACAGCTGAAGTGTGTTGTTTATGTCTAGCCTATTCCATCATCTCATTTTGGTTGCTGTCACTGCAGAAAACCCTGCCTCACAAAGATAAGATGTTGGGAATGGAAGCAGGCTTTTCAGTGCTTCTGTGGCAATCTCAGGATATTCTACTTTGACTTTAATCCAGATCGTATGGAGATTTGAAGTTGTCTCAAACATACTTTTAAGGCCACCAGATGCAGCCATACAATTGAAGTACATCAACTCACTTGCCACTATAAAGTCTGCCACCAGATGCAGCTTAAATGTCACTTGCCACTCACTGATAGGGTTTTAATATGAATCTGCAAGCAGTTGATTTATTATGGTCTCTGTGCAGTCAAACCTCCCTACTATTGTTAATCTGTGTGCGCAGCCACTTCCCAGCACTAGCATTACAACCTCAGCTCCACCTCAGATAATGAGGCATTAGATTCTCATAAGGAGCAGGCAATCTGGAACCCTCACATGTGCAGGGTTTGTGCTCCTGTGAGAATCTAATGCTGCTGCTGATCTGACAGGAGGTGGAGCTCAGAAGGTAATGCAAGCAGTGGGGAGAAGCTGTAAATGCAGATGAAGCTTTGCTCACCCACCATTCACCTCCTGCTGTGCAGCCTGCCTCCTAACAGGCCAAGGACTGGTACCAATCCATGGCCCAGGGGTTGGGGACCCCTGCTCTATCTGTAATCAAGGAGGATAATCTCTCAACCTCAAATGCTCTGTAGAAGCTCATGTGCTGCAAGTTTTGTGCCTGGTTGCCTTTCTCTCCTTTGGATAGCTCATTGTCACAAACAGAAAATAATAACTTTTTTTTTTAAGGTGGAGCGGTGCATTACATACTTTCCGAATAGCAAATAGTAAGAAAGAATTTGACATCTAAATATGTGGTTTGAAGTCAGAGGACTTCAGTTATTCACCTGCCTTAGACTGAGAAGACAAGCCATTTGGCTAAAGGCTGTGTCTACACAGGTCTCAAGGGTCTAGTAGGAACTGAAAGCTTCATTTGGATTTGGTGGGTCTGCCCTGTTGTGACCCCAAAGTACACCAACTCTCACTGTGGTTTTAATAAGCCTGCTTGAACACACACCCCAGTGAGGCTCAAATAGGGGGCTATGTACTTATTTATATTCTAAGGACATTCCTTTTGATCAAAATATTTTTGAAAACTTTTTAGATTTGTATTTAGAATCTGTAGCACATTCTTTTAAATATTCTCAATTTATTTGGATTTGGGAGTGGGCTTTTGTTTGTATTTTTCAGCTTTTTTTTAAAAAAAGTTTTAATTAAAATATACAACCCTCATTCATTGCTGATGGAAACGGAAAGTAGTATAGCCACTGTGAAAGACGGTTTGGCAATTTTTTAAAAAACTAAACATACTCTTATTATATGATGCAGCAATTGTATTCCTCAGTACTTACTCAAGTGAGTTGAAAACTTATGTTCACACAAAAACCTTCACGTGCATGTTTACAGAAACTTTATTCATAATTGCTAAAACATGAAAGCAACCAAGATGTCCTACAGTCTGTGAATGGATAAATAAACTGTGATACATATGGACAATGGAATATTATTCAGCACTGAAAAGAAATGAGCTATCAAGCCATGATAAGACATAGAGAAAACTTAAATGCATATGACTAAGTGAAAGAAGCCAATCTGAAAAGGCTACATATTTTATGATTCCAACTATATTACATTTTGAAAAAGGAAAAACTATGGAGGCAGTAAAAGATTTAGTAGTTGTTGGGGGCTAGGGGGAAGAAAGGGATGGATTAATGGAGCACAGAGGATTTTTAGAGCCATGAAATGACTCTGTATGATGCTATAATGGAGGAGGGATGTCTACATACATATAGAATGTATAGCACCAAGTGTGAATCCTAATGTAAACTATGGACTTTGGGTGATAATGATGTGTCAATGCAGACTCATGAATTGTAAAAAATTCATCATGCTGGAGGGGATGTTGATAATGGGAAAGGCTGTGCGTGTGTGGCACAGGGTATACTGCATATGCAGGGGCATGTGTACAGAGTTCTGCCTGTGTACTGTGTGTGTAATACTGCGTGTGTAGTACTGCATGTACAGAATTCTCACTCTGCCCCCTGCGTGTGTAGTACTGCATGTACAGAGTTCTCACTCTCCCCCTGCCTGTGTAGTACTGTGTGTGCAGTACTGCATGTACAGAGTTCTCACTCTGTCCCCTGCATGTGTAGGGGCAGGGTGTACTGCGTGTGTAGGGGCAGGGGGCAGAGTGAGAACTCTGTACTTTCCACTCAATTTTTCTGAAAATGTAGTCTACTTAAAAAGTATATACCATACATACAGAAAGTGAACAAATCATTAGTGTACAGATTTATATATTTTCACAAATTGAACACTTCGATTTGTTCACTTTCTGTAGGTATGTGAAACCAACATCCAGATCAAGAAACAGAATACCACCATATCCCTAAAAGTCTCCAAATACCCATTTTCTGTCATCGACGACTCTGTATAAGAATAATGATTATGCTGACTTTTAACAGAACTTTTGGTTTTTCCTGTTGTTTGAGTGTTATACACATGGAAGCAAGCAGCATGTCTACTTTGGAGTCTGGCTTCTTTTGCACAACAATATGGTGAGATTCATCCATATTGTTGCTTAAAGTTGAGCATGTTCATTCCCTTTGCTGGATGGTGTCTCACGGTGCAGCAGAAAGCTTTTAACCTGACTGTGAAGACACTTCCCATGGGGCCTTCTGGATGTGGTTTAAGCAACTGAGACTGTCTAGGTCCTTGAAGTGAAGTAAAACCTTCATTGAGAAATAGAAGTTTTTATATCTTTATTTATCAAGTGAGTCCAGTTTACTCCAAGGCACGTCACATGTCCCCAGGCTCACTGATGAAGCTCAGAACTTACCTCTGTCCCCACAACAAGCTATGGCTTTGCTTCTACTGGGATGGGCCATCATGCTCAGATCTGACGTTGCCAAAAGCTGGTGAGAGAATTCAGCCAAAGCCAGTTCTTCAGCAGAGGAACCAACAGTCCTGTGAAGTGAGGATGATAATAAAGAGATCTTTTGCTACTTCTTGCAATTTATTTTACCTCTCTATGCCTCAGTGTTTCAATATGAAAGTGGGGAAATCTACATTCTTGGTCTTGTAAGGAAGCTATCTTAGTCTGCTTGTGCTGCTCTAACAGAATCCCCAAGGCTGGCTAGTTTATAAAAAACAGAAGTTCATTTCTCACAGTTCTCGAGGCTGGGAAGCCCAAGATCAAGGCACCAGCATCTGGTGAGGACCTTCTTCCTGTATCCTCACATGACAGGAAGGCAAGAGAAACTGAAGGCTGACTGAAGCCTCTTTTATAAAGGCCTTAAGGTTATTTACCAGGGAGTCCTCATGACCTAATCATCGTTTATAGGCCCTACCTCTTAATGCTATCACATTGGCAACTCCTGAATTTTGGAGGGCACACATTTAAATTATGGCAGAAGGCCGAGCACAGTGGCTCAACACCTGCAATCCTAGTAGTTTGGGAGGCCAAGGCAGGTGGATCACCTGAGGTCAGGAGTTCGAGACCAGCCTGGCCAATATTGGGAAATCCTGTCTCTACTAAAAATACAAAAATTAGCTGGGTGTGGTGGTGCATGCCTGTAATCTCAGCTACTCAGGAGGCTGAGGTGGGAGAATCGCTTGAATCTGAGGCGGAGGTTGTGGTGAGCCGAGGTTGCAGCACTGTACTCCAGCCTAGCTGAGAGAGTGAGATTAACCTCTCAAAACTGAAATGAAGTAAAATAAAATAAATTATAGCAGAAGCTATGAAAAAATGAATTAGAGTGATGAGAGACTTCTGAGAGAATCCTAGAAGCAAAAAATATGTGAGTGCTGTTTTTAATATTAGAAGTTCTGTGAAGATTAATTTTAAAAAGGTTGCAAATACTCTTGAAGATCTCTGAGCATGGCGTATTAATTTCTGAATGTGCTGGAACCTCCCCATATCATGCCCTTCTATGGTACCCTGATCACATGCACTATCCGATCACACAGATAACTCTGTGATTATCGTTTCTTTTTTTTTTTTTTTTTTTTAAGAAACAATAATTTTGAAACAGGGTAACACAAAAGGTAAGGGAGCTATTAGTAGCATGTATGTCATGAAGCACCCTGTAGATCACTTATATTAAATTCCAAGTCCTTTTATTAAAAAACACAAATCTTTTCATTTTTGTGAAGAGCTTCCTAAAGACTAGGATGGTTAAATAAAAGGTAATCTGGTGTAGAAGGGAAGCATGAAAGAATTTCCAAAGTATGTTGCTCACCCCTCAATGTGGGCACAAACTACCCTAGGCATGAGCATTGGGTTGACATTGGTTGGCTTCTGTAGCAGATGCCCATAGCCCCTTGAGTCTCCTAAAAGCCAATGGCTTCCTCCTGCAAGCAAACATGATTCTGCTTGAGGGCTTTCCCTGCCACTGGAGTGAATTGCTCAAGAGCCCCCCTCAACCCAAGCCAAATGAAAGTTGGTGGTTAAGCTTCCTCATTCCCTAAGTAGGATAATTCTGAGGTGTGTCCTACTCGCTGTCCCAGAGGCCCTCAAAGGCATTGGGCCTCAATTTCCCACAGTGGCAACCTGGGCATTCATAACTTTATTGGCTTCCTTTGCTTACTTTGCTCAATTTCCCACTAGCCAGTATACTATGCTTCCTGAGAACACTTCCCAAATAAACTGCATGTTCAAAGACTCTTGTCTGAGGGATTGCTTCTAAGGAAACCCAAACTAAAACACCTTTTTTTTTGAGTGATATATTTTGGTGCCCAATCTAACCATTGAATATAGAGTCGTGTTCATAAGGAATAAGAAATGAAAAAGAAAAAGTTGGAAAATTTTCCAGTGTCAGACTTTCCCATCCTTGAAGCTTGCATGGGAAGAAATCAGAAAAGAAATGCCTGGGGAAAAAGTTGACAGAATCAGAAATCTCCAAGTTTGGGTGTATCTATGGAACACAGTTGTGTTGACAATAGAGTTTGGTGAATTAAAAAATGATTCCTGTGATGAGAAAATTAGACTTTCCCAATAATAAAAATAATCATTCAACATGAATTTTAAAAATCATCACAGTTAATCCTGATGCAAACCCAGGACTAAGACCTACTACTCTATTCATTTAGGTTTATGACATTAAAATGCCATTATGATAGCACTATTTATTGTCTGTTTCTGTGAGCCAGACATTGTGCTACGTCCTTTGCATATGCTATCTCATCTAATTGTGACAACAACTTCTGAGGTAGGAATTACTTTTTTTGTTACCTGCATTTTGCAGATGGTGGGTCTGTGTTGAGTAGTTAAGAAACTTGCCTGAGACTGCACAGTTTCCTGCTTTGTAACTGAAATTCAGGCTGAAATTTAGCCTCCTGCTTTTCTCAGGCTCAACGTGTTTGTATACTTTCTCTCTTTCTTAGTGAAATTTACCAAAGATTGGTCTTGTCAAAGGACAAGCATTGTTTTTGTTGATTAATTTATAATTTCTTTTAAAATTATTTTTACTTCCTTTCGTCTACTTTCCTTGGATCATTTTGTTGTTGTTGTTTTTGCACTTCCTGATTTGAAAGTTAAGTTCATTTAACTTCAATCTTTTGTGCTAATAAACTTGTTTACTGCTATTCATTGGCTTCTAAGTACCACTTTGGCTGCATCCCATAAGTTTTGTCATGTAGTGTTCTTGAGTTGTAAACAGTTTGTAATTTTCTTGTATTTTTCATCAAGCTTGGGAGTTATTTGAAAATCTGTTTTCAGATGTTTTTTGTGGTTATCTATTTGTTGTGGATTTCTAACTGTATTACATTGTGGTCAGTAAATACTCAACATAATAACAACTTTTTCTTTTTGGTCTATTAACAGAACAAGGGAAGTTCCAGAATTGCCAATGGGTAGAAGGGAATTCTGCACCTGTATTGGCTCCATAGCTTTTACCTAAAATTGAAGAAACATCAATTGTTCATGTTAAAGAATGGGAGGGATGGCTGAGGGGGATTATGAGAAAACCAGAATCCTTCTTCCTACCCTCAAGCCTGTCACTGGTACAGACCATTAAAAATAATTTTTGGCCAGGCACGGTGGCTCACGCCTGTAAACCCAATACTTTGGGAGGCCGAGGCTGGCGGATCACGAGGTCAAGAGATCGAAACCATCCTGGCCAACATGGTGAAACCCCATCTCTACTAAAAATACAAAAATTAGCTGGATGTGGTGGCCCACGCCTGTAGTCCCAGCTACTTGGGAGGCTGAGGCAGGAGAATCACTTGAACCCGGGAGGCGGAGGTTGCAGTGAGCCGAGAGTGCACCACTGCACTCCAGCCTGGTGACAGAGTGAGACTCCATTTCAATAATAATAATAATAATAATAATATTTTTATATTCCCTCCCCACCTTTGTATTTCCTAGCTTGGTGACTTGGTCAAAATAAATCTTTAACATATGTTGAATTGAACAGTTACACCCATCATAAAATAATTAGCACTATGTACTAATATAAGACACATCAGCAGAGAGAGCAAAAAGAATTAGAGACAAGATTGGGGTGTCCAGGTGTCACCAACTGCCCTGAGGGAGGAAGTGATGGTTGAACAGGGCCCTGCAGGAATAAGATGAGGCAAAGTGGAATGGAGCAGGGTGCTTTCCATGCAGAGAGAAGGATCAGCAACCTGGTGGTGGTGGCAGTGCAAATCATGTTCATAAGCATGAAGGGAGAAATGTAACAAGTAGAGTTTGACTGCAGCAAAGAGTTCATGCTTTAGAGTAATGGGAAATCAGGGTGACTGAGCAGGATAGGACCAGCATATTCAGGCATTTTAAGTTTAGAGCAAGACCTTTAGTTTCATATGGAAACAGGAGTTACCATTGATGAGGCTTGACAAATGTGTTAAGGGGGTTAATCTAGCAGAGATGGGCCACATGAATTAGAAAGGAGAGAAAAGAGTGATAATGAAGATGATGGTATAAGTATAGGGGATGTTAAGAAGGAAGAATTGGCAGGACTTGGGGACTAATTAAATGTGAGGGTTGAGAATAGGAAGGAGACAAAGATGACTCCTTGGTATCCAGTCTGGTTGGCTGGAAGATGTTAATGACACTCAAGACCCAGGATAGTAGGTCTTAAAGAAAGACCATGAGTTTGGTTTTAGATATGTCGAGATGGAGAACCTCTGAGGGGAAAGGTTTGAAAATCATCAGACTGGAGAGAGAGAGGTGGCAGAAAGGTTGCAGAGAAAGCTGCAAAAGCCAGGGAGATAATTTTAAGGAAGTCTGTGTGCCTGTGTGTGCACCTGTGTGAATGCATGGGAGGGCAAGGGTTGGTGGGGGAGTTGTCAACTGTGTCAAATGCTATTCAGAAATGAGAGCAGGGTGGTTAGACAAAGCACTTGAGATTTAACCTTAAAGAATACAGTTTTGGTTAATGTGATGGTGACAGACAATCAAGTTGATCAGGTCGCAAAGATTTAGGGAGAATAGGCAGCAAAGCAGGGGAGGCAATGGACCTAAAGGGCATAAGTCACATTACTTTGTGTAACTAGCTTGCCCTTTAATTTCCTTGAAAGCTTTAGACAAAGATCTTAGAAGTGAAAGCGGCCGTGGAGAGTGAGGTGCTGGGAGAGGCCGGGAGTTTAGCCTGCAGAGCACCTGCCACAGAAACCGAGGAGGGGTTTCAAGATGTTCAAATGGAACTCCCTGGGATCATGGCAGAGAACAGAGGGCTGTAGGCCATTGAGAAGTTGGGATAAGAGGAAAAATGTTAAGCCACTGAAATCTCCTAGGCTGCCAAAAACTGGGTCTTGGCAGTAGTGAAGACCACGAAGGAACCAAGTTGGGTTGAACGTGAGGGGAGTAGACTTTGAGTGCTGAGTGGTTGATAAAAGCTGGTGGACTCAGCAGCATCTCATCTTTGGAGAAGATGGAGTAGGAGGGTGAGGCAGCCCTGCCCCTGTGGAAGCCAGGGATGTAGTAGTTTGGGGGTTTCTGTGGTGATCAGAAGTAACCACCGATGCCTCAACAGTCTCCATTTGTTGGAATTTCTTTCTTGAAAGGCCTTGTTAGCTCACTGAGATTGGGGTAAGAAAAAGCTCCTCATTTTGATGGGCCTGAAAGTTTAAACTTTTTTTTTAGGTCAAACTCAGCACGGATGTGAAACTTCATTAGCTGTACCTTAGCTCTGAGAGGAAACCTCACAAGACTCAATATTTATAGCTCAGGAAACTCAGGGCTCTTCCAGAGGGAGTACGTTGGATAATGTCATGTCTCTGGAGGGCTCTGAGGTTTTTAAGAAAGTGGGTCTTCACTACTTTCTGCTGAGCCACTGGGATACACCAGGCCTGTCTGTTACGCATGCATGCTGGTGCTTGTTGCAGACAAAAATATGCTGGTCTGAGGGTGGGAGGTCTTTTTTTGTTGTTGTTGGAGTCTTACTCTGTCACCCAGGCTGGAGTGCAGTGGCACGATCTCGGCTCACTGTAACTTCCGCCTCCGGGGTTCAAGTGATTCTCCTGCCTCAATGTCCTGAGTAGTGGGATTATAGGTATACGCCACCATGCCTGGCTAAATTTTGTATTTTTAGTAGAGACGGGGTTTCACCATTTTGATCAGGCTGGTCTCGAACTTCTGACCTCATGATCCGCCCGCCTTGGCCTCTCAAAGTGCTGGGATTACAGATGTGAGCTACCGCGCCCAGCCAGGTCTTGGTTTTACATTTAGCTCCATGCACTTAGCCAAGTTGTTGATCCTCTCTGCACCTCGGTTTTCCTCATTTGTAATATAATGGGTGTGGCTGTGGTACGGACAAGTAACCTAACAGAGCTTTATGAGTTAATGTTTGCTGCGAGTCAAGAATGAAGCTGTTGTCACCAAGAGAGGGGAATGAAGCAGCCTGTCTGTTTTGCGGGAGGACTCTGGTGCTGCCTTGGGGCGTGTGGGGTCCGGGCCCAATTCTGCCATTGTTAGTGGCAAGTCACACTTCCCCCAGACCTGTCTGTCAGACTTAAAAATAGATGGTGCAAACTACTGCTTAAAAATACACAGGAAGTACTATGGGGTCTTTTTATATGAGACAAAAAGCACAGGACTTCGGAGCCTGGTGGAATTAGCCCTCTGAGATTTCATGGGACAAGGACCATATGAGTCCTGGGAGTGCTTGCACCGGGGGATTGGGTCCACCACTCCCTGTGGAAGGAGGCCCTGTGCTTCTCCAGAGAGGCGTTTCAAGTGTCATTGTGTGACTGGCCCACCAACCACAATAGCCGGGCTAGATGGTGATGCTAAAGCAGTAACTTTGGATTTTACTTTTTCAGCCAGAGCATTTTTCTACTAGAAACACCAAGTACTGAAGTGCTTCATAGATTCCAGTGAACAGTTTGCAAAATAGGTAGATGCAGCCTTCAGCAAAAAATCAAAGTGCAGTCCAGAAAACAAAGGGAGAAATTGTCTTTTATAGAGAAAGTTCCTACTTGGGTTCCCACTCTGATTTACTTATGCAAATGAAGGATGTAGACTTGCTTAGTTCTGAATGGTTAATGCTGAGTTGTGATTGGTCGTTGTAGGTCACTGAACTACAACCTACTGGTTAGTTCAGGTGGTGTTAGCAGGAACAGGCAGCTATAAAAGTATCAAAGTTATGCAAATGTGGGTTGTCTGGGAACTCACGGTATAGAATAGAGCTTGCTCTATTTTGAATTTAAGTGCAGTTAACCACTCAGAATTCATCTTTTTATTATTATTATTATTATTATTATTATTAATTTTTTAGAGATAGGGTCTCACTCTGTCACCCGGGTGGGAGTACAGTAGTGCATAGTTCACAGCAGCTTTGAAATCCTGGGCTCAAGCAATCCTACTGCCTCACCCTCCTGAGCAGCTGGGACTACAAACATGCACCACCATGCCAAGCTAATTTTTAAATTTTTCATAGAGATGGGGTCTCACTATGTTGCCCAGGCTGGTCTCAAACTCCTGGTCTCAAGTGATCGATCCTCCAGCCTTGGTCTCCCAAAGCACTGGGATTACAGGCATGAACCATTGTGCCCGGTCAGGATCCATTTTGAAGGACTGGAGCTTTCAGGGTTCACATGTGCATATGTGTGGGTGGGGTGGGGGAGTGTACATATTTAAAGAAGATGCTCTTTATAATCATATCTATAGAAGCTTGCATTTATATGATGGGATCATTCTAAACATGGGAGAGAAAACTTACTAGATCCTGGTCCCATTCATTTACCACTCTTGTTCTTTCCTCCCCTTTGTAGACAAACTTCTTCCTTTTTTGGGAGGGACAGAGACTGGCTCTGTTGCTCAGGCTGGAGTGCAGTGGTGTGAGCATGGCTCACTGCAACCTCCAACTGCCAGGCTCAAGCCATCCTCTGACCTCAGCCTCCTGAATAGCTGAGACTGCAGGCGTGCATCACCACACCTGGCTAATTTTTTTACTTTTTGTTGATATAGGGTTTTGCCTTGTTGCCCACGCTGGTCTCGAACTCCTGAACTTAAGCGAGCCTCCCAGCTCAGCCTCCAAAAGTGCTGGGATTACAGGCATGAACCACCATGCCCAGCTGGTAAACACACTTCTTAAAAGCCTTGCTCTGCTGCCTTTGGCAGCACACATACTAAAATTGGAACGATACAGAGAAGATTAGCATGGCCCCTGTGCAAGGATGACATGCAAATTCATGAAGTGTTCCATATTTTTCCCTAGAAGTAAACCTAGGCAATACCATTCAGGACATAGACGTGGGCAAAGACTACGATGAAATAACCAAAAGTAATGGTAACAAAAGCCAGAATTGACAAATGGAATTTAATTAAACTAAAGAGCTTCTGCATGGCAAAAGAAACTATCATCAGAGTGAACAGACAACCTACAGAATGGGAGAAATTTTTTTGCAATTTACCCATCTGACAAAGGTCTAATATCCAGAATTTACACGGAACTTAAACAAATTTACAAGAAAAAAAACAACCCCATCAAAAAGTGGGCAAAGGATATGAACAGACACTTCTCAAAGACATTTATGCAGCCGACAAGCATATGAAAAAAAGCTCAACATCCCTGTTCATTAGAGAGATGCAAATCAAAACCACAATTAAATACGATCTCATGCCAGTCAGAATGGTGATTACTAAAAAGCCAAGAAATGGCACCAAGGCTGTGGAGAAATAGGAATGCTTTTACACTGTTGGTGGGAATGTAAATTAGTTCAACCATTGTGGAACAGTATGGAGATTCCTCAAGGATCTAGAATCAGAAGTACCATTTGATCCAGCAATCGCATTACTGGGTATATACCTGAAAGGATATAAATCTTTCTACTATAGAGACACATGCACACGTATGTTTACTGCAGCACTATTTACAATTGCAAAGTCTTGGAACCAACCCAAATGCCCATCAATGATAGACTGGATAAAGAAAATGTGGTACATATACACCACCATGGAATACTATGCAGCCATAAAAAGGAATGAGATCATGTCCTTTGCAGGAACATGGATGAAGCTGGAAGCCGTCATCCTCAGCAAACTAACACAGGAACAGAAAACCAGACACTGCATGTTCTCACTCATAAGTGGGAGTTGAACAATAATACATGGACACAGGGAGGGGAACAACACACCAGGGCCTGTTGGGGGGTGGGGGACAAGGGGAGGGATCTTACAGGATGGGTCAATAGGTGCAGCAAACCACCATGGCACACATATACCTATGTAACAAACATGCACGTTCTGCACATGTATCCCGGAACTTGAAGTTAAAAAAAAAAAAGGCTTGCACATATTTGCTGTTTCTAATTCTTTACCCTGCCTTCATATCTTACCTCTCCTGGCTTCTATCCCCATCACTCCACAGAAACACTTCTTGCTGAAGTCTCCATGTAGCCACTGGATAGCATTGCTCAAAAACTACCCCAGGCTCTCGTTCCTGTTTCACCTTATACTCTCTCCCTGGGTAATTTCACTTTTACCCTGGTTTTGTTAACCCTCTAACTTCAGATGACACCCAGACTTGAACCCCAGCATGCCCACCTCTTGGGGTCAGAATGGCTTTCCATTTCTAGTGCTAGTCCCCCATGGAAGACATGAAACATACATGATTCTGTGTGTGTGTGTGTGTGTGTGTGTGTGTGTGTTTGAGAGAGAGAGCAAGAAAGAGAGGATCTCACATCTCACTCTGTGGCCCAGGCTGGAGTGCAATGGTGCCATCACGGCTCAGTGCAGCCTCAACCTTCTGAGCTCAAGTGATCCTCCCGCCTCAGCTTCCTGAATAGCTGGGACTACACCTGGCTAATTAAAAAAAAAATTTTTTTTTATAGAGACTGGGTTCCACTATGCTGCGCAGGCTGGTCTTGATCTCCTGCCTCACCCTTTCAAAGTTTTGGGATTCCAGGCATGCGCCATTGTACCTGGCCCACCAATGAGTTTCCTTTTAAAAAAAATTAAATGATCTCTCTTTTCTAGTCAAGCTAGCAAAATTGAGATGGTACTTTTAATCAAGATAATCCAATCTGTTATGTTAGGAAAAAGCTTGGCCCCACTCTGAAATAGACTATGATCTAACTGGAAAGGCAAAATATATGGTATATGAAAGAAACCATACCATATAGTTGTATACTATATGGCATGTGGTATACAACCTGTGTGAGAATATACAGAAGAGGAGAGGCCATGAGCAATATATGACATTCAGTTACTTAACTGAATCTGATGAAATGAGGTGCTAGAGTCCTTCCCGTTACACAAAGATATGTCTTAAAAAGAGGACCCAGCATTCTGTAGTATTCTATCAGAAATTAACACCATCACCAGCTCTCATCAAAATAACACATGAACAGCACATCTGAAAGCTATTTAGCAGAACCACTCAATATTATACGTGAGATTTGAAGATGGCCACTTTGAAATTGCCCCTTTTAATCACAGACTGGAAGTAGCAAGATGTAGGAAAAATCATTCTTGCCTCAAATTAATTAGGATTCTCTCTGGTTGAAAGCTTTTTCAGTGAACGAAAAGGAAAAATAATTAATGCTGCATAAAAGATGGTGATGAAAGAGGGCAAGGTATGAACACAATGACTATTTAAACCACTCGAAGCTTGCAAAGACTTGGAGGATTTCTTTGGGGATGCTGGTCATGGTGACCCACTCAGGAAGAGAATTCCTTTAACTCCTAGGCTAGTGGCTGCGGGGACCTGTTAGAAGGAGAAGAAGCACTATAGCAGTCACAGATTTTAATTTGTTCAATGATTGGTTCTGTAAAAGAAGACTGGCCCAGGGCAAACCTGAACCAATGGAAGCTTCCTTCCCAGTCTACTATGTCTGGTGTTCAAATACCTTTCTGTTAACGCTGGGGTCCTGGTCTCACTGTGGAATTTTATTCAGACCTAGCTGAACCCCTAAACCTTCCTGCCAACCTTCTTTCCTTCATCACATGCATCTGTTGAATGTCCCATCTCCTCAAGGCCTTCCTCATTCCTGATTGTCTGTGTTACGTGTTTTCTCTAGGCAAACTGGTTTTTATTTGAACGGGGACCTTCTGCAGGTAACAATGCAACACAAGGGAGTTGCCTACAGGAAGAAGTTTTAGACACCTGTCAAGCATGGCCCCGGTAATCATAGATGCCCAGTGTTGGGAGAGGAGTGTTGGCCTTGGTTTCTTCCTCTATAAAGGACAGATCATGATGTCTATTTCTCAATGTTGAAAAGATAAGAGAGAATAGATGTCAGCCCAGTGCCTGAAACAAAGTAGAATCTTCCTAGATATAAATTGTTGTGGTTGTATAGATCACAGACTCTGCCTATGGGAATATCATTCTTTTAACAAAAAGGCTTTAGGTTTGGTTGAATAAGCAGTAGTGATGGGAAGATAACTAGTTCTGCACCAGACAGTCATACACAGGCCTGCTCAGTGGTTGCACATCTACGTTGGCACCACCCAAAGACAGTCCCAGGAACATATCTGCATGTTCCAATGGAAGGAGTAATTGCTGATTCAGGAGTTAGCGTGGCTGGTTCTAGGTGATTCCGCCTCAAATTGTCTGTCTGATCTAGGGTAAATTATGTTTCCTATGAGAATTAAATAAGCAACTGTATATGTGAAAGCATATTATATAAGCAACTATATATGTGAGAATTAAATAAGCAACTATATATGTGAAAGCCTTTGAAGAGTATAAAGTGCTGTATGAGCGTTGGATATCACCACCAGTTGGCCTCACAGTGTCTTGAGGGAGGCCAAATATGTTCCAATGTGCTCAAGTTCACAAAGGGTCTGGAAAGTACAAGGGAAGTGAGATCACATGGGTTGTCTGGGAAGATGTCGAGACCTTGTCTTTATGAGGTTTTGCAGAGACTATTTTTCAGACCTGAGTTATATAAATAGAGTCCCTCTTCCTACAGACACTCCCATTTTCATACAGAAGTTTCATGAAGCTGCCTCTCTTGGATCAGGGAGGGGAAGCACTTCATTTTCCTTTCCCATCCTTAGAAACGACATGCTTCCCCCAATACTAACCCCTTCTTACCGTTTAATGCTTTTTCAAGAGTGATCGGAGGTGATAGGGATGTTTTTAAAATAATGCCTGTCAGTCAGCTCTGGAAAAAGGATCCCAACTGCCAGAGGTTTTCTCAGCTAAGAATGTTGAGGAAGAAGGAACCCAACTGCTAGTTTTCTGAGCTAAGAATGTTGACTATTTTAACACGTTTTGTCTTCAGTATTGGATCTTCACTGGAATTCTGAGGCAACAGGAGAAACTCTGCCCCATCTTCAGGCACATTGCTCTGCCACCAGGTTTTGGGACAGCATGTTTAGAAGCGGGGAGACTGATGACAGTGTTCACATTTGTTTCACCAGAGGAGCTCAGAGATATATTATAACTATGTGTGCATCACACAGTGGCCTGGCTCAACATCAGCCAATGCCCAAGGGGAGGGCAGATTCATGAACAGATATCACCAGAGTACTTTTTTGCTTAGCTTTTGTTTTATCATTTAACTAGTATTTAGTGGGTGCCTGTTATATGCACAGCATAGAGCTGGGCTCTGGGGTGGGAATCAGGGGCTAACGGGACATGACGACCTTCAAGAGATGGCAGTCCACTGGAGAAAGCAGTCATGCAAATAACCAGCATACCAGACAGGATGGAAGACGTGCAAAACCTGCATAAGAACCCCAGTGCTGTGGAAGTGCAGAGGGAGGAACAATTAATCCAGATGGGCAATCAGGTATGGCTCCAGGAAGAGGAGACATTTGAGCTGGCCTTGAAGGATGAATTAGGTGGGAAAGATAGAGCAGGTGGGAAGTATCTACTGCATATGTGGACAAGAAAACCTGGTCCAGACTAACAGTGTAACTTGGAGCAGATGGGGTGGGGGCTGCAGCTGGTGATTGTTGGCCTGGAGAAGGAAATGGGGCTGGAGAGACAAACAGAAATCAGGGCTTGGGAGGGGTGTCTTGAGAAGTAGGCTCCCACCTAGGAGGACCTTATCTATTTGCTCATGGCTGTTTTCAAGACCTGGCCAAAGCCTGGCACAGAGTGGGTGTCCAATAAATGTTTATTAAATGTGGAAATGACTACTGAGGTGAGGGGTTATGAAGTTTTATTCATGCTTTGGAATAGCAACTCTGTTGGTACAAAGAGGTGAAAGAATACCAGTGAGGTCTCCGGGGTGGTGAACATTTGGTGCTAATTGCCCAGAACACTCCTTCTCACCTGGCCACAGGACTCCTTCTTGAGCAGAACCTGTTCCTTTTTGTCCAAACAGCCATGCCTCTGGCCCAGTGATTAGTGCAGAGCTGGGAGTTTACCTCCAGCTAAGCCAATGAGAACCTTCCCCAGGACTTTTCTGCCAGAGTTATGTCAATCCCTATTTCCAATGGGATTGTTCAGCTATGGGGTTGTGAATTTGGAGCTACCAGAAATCATCTTGCATAGCATGAGGTCAGAGAGCAATATGTAGAGCTGAGAGATGGAGAAATTGAGCTCTGATAATATCATTTGCCATTCCTGATCCAGTTGTGCCTGAAACCTCCCCATGTCTCCATTATGCAGGTTGGTAGTTTCCTCTCTTTAGCTTGAGTCACTTGCAGATGGAGTTTTGTCCCATGTAACCATGGTAGTGCAATCAATCAGGAGGCTATTTCAAAAGTCTCCATGACTGCCACAGCTTGACAGCAAGATAAAAAAGACTTTGAAATCTACTGCAGAGGCACCTTATTGGATATTTAACCAAGGAGCTGCATCTTAACCAAAAGTCTTAGTAAACTTAAAGGTATTTTTGTTGACAGTATATTTTCATTTTGCCTAATAAGTGCAGTGCCAGGGACCTAGTGTACATGTGGTGTGATGAGATGGGAAGGGCTATCTTTTGCAGGTGGTCATTTTTATTCCTGCAATTCCTTTACTTACCCCTCACCATTTCCATCCCTATCTTTTTTAGATTTAGTCTTCTAAGAGCTCAGCTTCTGATATGAGCCACCTATTTCCCCATTGTTCACCCCAAGAAGGAGGTGGAAACTTTAGGTTGGAGGAGGGAAGAAGAAATTGATGAGAAAGAAGACGGGGAGTTAGGCTCAGGGCAGGGCACCTGACTCTTCCTTCTTCTTGAAACTCCTTTTAAAATTTGGAAATCTGAGAGTGGAGAGGACTCATGTGACTAACTTCCAAGACAACATCTGGGGACCCAGCAAGGGTCATAGACAAGTTCCCCAAACCATCAGGGTGGGAGAAGGTATGTGGAGAGGAGGACATCGGCTTAAACTCTGGGTTCTCTGTGGGAGAATGAGAGCTGGCCAGCCTGCAAAGGATCTTCCTGTGGCCAGAACCAGGGAGGATGAGCCACCCACGATAGCTGCAAAGGCTGAGAGAGAGAGAGAGAGAGAGAGAGAGAGAGAGAGAGAGAGAGGCCCTCCACACTCGCTTCTACTGGGACCACAGCAGCATTGCACAAGGCCTGCTCCCTCCTTTCCTGGAGTGTAGGATCAACTCCAGGAGGGCACAAGAGAGGGTGGGAAATCCTCAATGGGACTGAGTTTTAAACCTGAAATGGTTGAGATATCACCAAATTCGACAGTATTTTCCCTGAATTAATAAGACTATGTTTCTGGCCATCTGGTAGAAATAAGGTACTGAGAGAGAAATCAAATCCTGTTAGAGGGGAAAAAAGTGATACTTTCTCATACTTGAATTTGTGACTTAGAAAATTTGTACCCGCTACATATACTTTTGGGTACTAATCTTTAGTGTCAAAGTAAAATCTTTAGTTAAAGGAAAAGGGGAAAGGAGTTGGGCCAGGAACACAGTTTACCAGCAAGCTTTCCCCTTCGGTGTGTGTGGCCTTCAGCCAGGCCTCACATGTGTGACCATCTTTACTGTCAGGCTTCTGTCTAGTGGGAGGCCATCCTTCCCTGGCAAGAGGGGGCCAGTCTGCTCGCCAGTGCCTACAGTGTTAGTTCTAAGAGTCAGTCATTTCTGAGGGACCCTGAAGCCTTTGCCTGAAGAGACACCACCCCCATCTCTGATTTTAAAATACAGATTTGCCAGGATTGATTAACTTGTGCAAATAAAACCACTTAGGCAGTTAGGCATTCTTTCAGTTAGAAATGCTCAAATTTAGGCATGCATCAAAATCGCCTGATGAGAAGGAGAGCATGATGGGTGATGGTTGAGAAAATCAGATTCCCAGGCCTGGCCCCTGAATATTGATTCTGACGTAAGTGATCATTTGTACACACTTTGAGAAACTGTGCTGAGGGTATTGTATGCCACTCAGATTTCCTTAAAAATCTCCCAGAATGGACAAGTAACTCATTCAAATTCTCTCTTGCAGATTAGTCCGAGGGGCAAACCAAAGTTTTTAAAGGGGAAAAAATCATGTAAAAGGTAGTTTCTCTAGAAAGTTGACAGCCACTAGAAGAATAAATGTGCCTGGAATAGACATGACATCTTAATCATTGGTACTGAAGAGCTGTAATGCCAGACTATAGAAAGCTTAAATCAAACTGTAGCTCTTTTTCTTTTATTAAAGAAAGAAAGCCCAGGAGTACAATGCCAGAACAAGAACTAATTCTGGAAGCTTGCTGGTATGATATTGTCAGTCACACCAGTGATGTGGATAAAAGCTTTTAGCACATGAATAATTTCAGTGAAAGGGCTTTATCGCTTTTTATTTGCTGGGCATTTACAGGAGAATAAACATGCTGGTATATATTATATATGGAGTGAAAGTCAGCAGCAAATGAAAGCAAAGACCCCCAGACCCAGTTACCAGAACAGACTAGGGTTGCTTAGCAACCGGGCAACTGGAGAATTCTCTCTCCCTTTCTTTCTTTTGTTTTTAGATTGCAGTAACCTTTGATCAATTTTGGCTCTGCAACAAAAGCTTGGATATTTTGAGAGAAATGTACCTGCTTATTTGTAGTAACAAGGACATAGACCGTGACACCAATTTCTGTCTCGTATTTCATGTTAAACAGCAGAACAGCCTCAAATTCCTTTTAAAAATCTTGTTGTTGGTGGGCTGGATCTCTGATGAATCAGAAGTTTTATGATAATTGCTTTAAATTACTCTAAAAGATGTTTACTGTCTGTCAGTTGCCCTTGGTTCTTCTGCTCATTGACCAACTTTAGAAGCCTAGGTCTTGGTTCCAAATCCACTTCCTGAGAAGCAGCATCTGAATCCCAAGTCTTAAATCCTCCAGTTAAGGGAGACTTTAAACAGGCATTCCTTTCAAAGGCATCATGGAATTAGGGAATACTAAACTGGAAAGGGTTGTTTAAATCATCTCTTCTGGTTCCTTCCCTCTTTACAGATTCTTTCAATTCAGTTCTTACAAGGCAACTTGCCAATGTCCACGTGCTCTGCTACCAACCAAGAAAACTCATAGATCCTTCTCCTTGGGGAGCTTTAAAGGTGGGAAGAGCAAGGAAGGGTAGAGATAATGATCCAATTCGATTCGTAGCCCAACACAGAAGGAAAATATCTGACAGTTTGCATGTAGTATGCCACTGGAGATTCCATGGGATAGAGCAGTTACTGGCTTCCAAGGATCGAGCTGCTAACAGTTTGGGTTCTAGAGGTCGAGCTTATTTCAATGAAATTAACTTTCCTCAATCAATCAGTCAAGGACTCCTGATAGGTTAATAGTGCTATTTCCTTAGTTTGAAAGAGATAAATGCATGGGATTGTGATGTGAAGGAGGTAGAAGGGAGAAGTCAGGAAAGGTGGGAAGTGTGCCTTTCTGAACTCTGTCGTTCTTCTTCTGCAGGATCTTCTATCAGACTCAGACAAGTGGGGTTAATGTGAGCAGTTCAATTCCTTTCCTCTTTAAAAAGGAAGGTGAAGAGGAATCTGTAGCCCCAGATGCCTCTTGGTCTTGGGTCAGCTTTGGAGTACACATTGCCTGGGTGAGCAAGGCTAGTTTCATGGCCTCTCCATGGCTCAGTTTAAATGAGGAACATAATTCCCAGAAGAATTTGGAAATATAGGTGTAAAAAGAATGGGTTATAGGTGTAAAAAGAATGGCCTTGGTGTTACTCTCCCAACATTGTCTAAAAAATCTGGGTATGGCAACATCCTTTCACATCTAAGGACATCAGGCACAGGGTAAAGGAAATCATTTTTCCAAATCAGCTTGTTGAATATTGTGGGATCTGGAAGGACTGGAGGAGGGAGGTCTGTCTGGCCCACACCTTAGTTTTCTTCTCTGAAGCCCCACATCTAGGTGCATCTTCAGTGCACTTTACATTGCAAGCACACAGCAGCTCTTTGCACTTTGCTGAAAAGAGGATGAGCAATGCTCTCCTGCCCTGCTGATCCTCGAAGTTCAAGCCTGTTCTTGTTAGGCTGGCGTCTAGCACCTGTCACTTTCCTGTCTGTCCTCAATTACTCCCACCTGAGCAACTGCCTGGGTGGGGAAGCACTTTGAACTTAAACTGTCTTTGTGTTTGCGCCTTCAGTTGAGCTTTAATTGCAGTTCTCCACCTGCTTCTGCACTCCAGGAAACCCCTGGGAACCCTCTCATGGCTCATTTAGAACTTGGAGAATCCTAGGGAGCCTGGTCAAAAACTCAGGGGCCTGGGAAAGAAGAATCCGCTGTTCATTTCTTTGTGGGTTGCCACCAACTCCCTAGCAAGCTGATTCCTGCATCCATGAATAGTTTAACACAAGTGAAATTGCATTTTAATCACTTTCCTCTTCAGAAGGATTTAGGATTATGAGGCTACTGTTGCTAAAACACTTTCTCTCTTCTCTTGCTGCAAAAGGAGTTGAGAGAAATAAATAGGTCAGTGGAACAGTGGAGCTGTTGAAAGACTCACAGACACACAGGGTAGTCACACAGGGCCATGGTTATGAGTGATTGGGGTAAACATTTTACAGCTGGGACTGTTCCATTCTAAGGCCTAAAAATTTATAGTGAACCTAACCTAGTTACTGACAAGAACTACTCCTGATACACTCTTCAGGCCCTGGTTGATGCCGGAGCTGTTCAATTTAGTGTGAAAACAATTTAGTTTAGAAAATAGTATCAAACAAATTGGTAATTCTGTGGTGTAGGGGCAAATCAGAGGCTTGGCTGACTCAATTCTTTGCTTTTCCCCCAAGTTGAGTTAGAATCACGTAGGGGTCACTTGTAAGCCTTTGTATCTTTATCCTCAGTTATTAATTACATATTTAGGGAGGAAGAGGTCAGAGAATTGGCATAATGAGGAAAATGGACTACAGAGAAGATGACAATAGAGAGGTACATTGTCTGGGGTTCAGATACCTAGGAATCTCTGTTGAAAAGTCTTTGAATGGAGTGTATCACTCAAGATAAACATTTCCTGTAATTTTAGCTCCATCAGATGTTGAAAATAACATTTGCTTAAGGAACCCCCATGGAATTAACCATTTGGGTAGAGTATGTCCATCTTTAATATATTTATTGTCTTTTGGTTTTGACCATTTGTGTGGACTTACAATTTTGGAAATTGACATTTAACTAAAATGTCAATTCCAAAAGCTTAGGTTCATCGTCACAATTCAAGTGGAGAAAAGTAACAGGGGATGACAACACAAGTGAGTTGCCATCTCTGAGTTTTCCTGTAGAGTCTTCCACAAAGTACCTGAATTGGTAGGTAGCATGTGGAGACCCAACAAAAGGAGCCCAGGTCTGGGCAGTCCCTCTGGGTAGCACTCCCCTCTGATTTCAGATCCATAGACAAGAAGGACGTGGTTAGCACTGAGCATCACCAAGGCAACCTCGGTGGATTCCACAGAGCCTGAAACATCGGGAGTTGGTGCATAACACACCGTAGGAGGAAGAGGCATTTCAGGAGGACATCAGGCAGCCTGGGGACAGCTCAAGGTGGATTTGTGAAAAGTGCATTTCCAGTCCCCAGTGAATATGAGCCAGAACATTGTTGTCATTTAATTTCTCTATCAATTCTTAAGAACTTTAGGAAAGCAAGACTGTTTCTGAGATGTGTTTTTCACATTTGTACCCTTCGACCTAAAGGGAAAAACATGAGAAGGAATTAAGGCTTTTTCCAGTCCCCGAATTTTCTGACTCCAGATACAACCAGTAGAGAGAGAGGACAAGTTTTCTCAGCCCTCAGAGGACACGTACAGAGAATGTATGGACTCTCCCCAGACCAGGGGTAGTCCAGGAACCTGTGTCTGCCACAAAATGTGATGCCATCTGGGCCCCTGGGACTCTGTGAAGACTTGGAGCAGACATCATCACGGAGCCGCACTCTGCCCTCCAGCTTCCAGCAACTCCGTCTTCTCAACTTCCTTCATTTCTCCCAGGAGGGGTTGGCCTCATGTTTGTGTAACTGGACATTCCAGCCTTATCAGAGAACTAGACAAATGTTTGTCTTTTAGGGACTTAATATGTACAGTGTACTTAATTGTCTTAGTCTGTTTGGGCTTCTGTAACAAAGTACCATAGCCTGGGTGATTTATAAGTAACATACATTTATTTCTCACGGTTCTGGAGGCTGAAAGTCTGAGATCAGGGAGCCAGCATGGTCGGTTCTGGTGAGGGTCCTCTTCCAGGTTGAGGATTGCCATCTTCTTTTTGTGTCCTCACATGGTGGAAAAGAGGGTGAGAGCTCTCTGGGGTCACTTTCACAAGGCCACAGATCTGTTCACGAGGGATCCACCCTTGTGATCTAATTATCTCCCAAAGATCCTACCTTCTAATACCACTATAAAGGGAGTTAGGATTTCAACATATGAATTTAGGGAGGACACAAACAGTCAGCACATTGCAGTTACGGTACAAGGGTGACAAACCAAAACACAGAAGTCTCTCAATTAATCAAATTTATATTTATTCATTAAGAATCTAATTTCATCCTAGGCTCTGGTGTCAGCCTGCCAAGACTCAATCCTCCATCAGCTACTATCCGTAGATGAGTTACTTAGGATTTCTGTGCCTCAGTTTCTCTATCTGTAAAGTAGAGTAATAACATCATCTACCTCATAGAGTTTTCATAAGAATCAAATGATATGATATACATATAGGGCTTAGAATAGATCCTGGAACATAAATGTGTTCAGTAAATGTGTTAATATTTATATTGTCATATTATATATTGCTTCTACATATTATTGATGGACACAGTTAGTGTGTTTCAGTATTCATTGGGGAAGGAGTAGAGAACGACTTTACTTCCTTTAACCTGGTAATTCCACCAATCCTTTTCACAGCTTTAGTTACTCTCCTTGGTGATAAAATAGTTACATTATCTCTTTCAGGGCATGGTGATATAGTAAAAAGCTCCGTGGTGGTGAGGCCTCTTCTTTTAAGGCTAGAAGTGAAGAAAACAGAACCCAATCTTAATCATTTGAGAGTCTATTAAAGAAATCTTTGAGACTTCCTTTCAGGCCAGCTTGGTGTCAGTGATATTCAAATAATTCTGGGAACTGGAGTGGGAGTCTGGGCATTCTATGTTAACACCTAGCTGTATTCCAAATCTTCTAGTGCCTGACTAGGAGGGTTTCTGCTGGAAGTCACCTTAGATGTGGGGGGCGTTTTATCCTCAGATGGATAACTCAAGGGCCGGGGGGCCCATGTAGAGGGACCATAGAGAACCAGCTAATTAATGGGGTAGACACATTAATTGAATTTCTGGGGCAACTGAAGTTTCATCATTCAGTTCACTTTAACACCTAATGTTTTCAAAACTTTCCCAAGCCTCTAGGTTTTCTTTGGGCTTTAAAAAATCCAGGCTTGGAGCCAAAGTTACATCTTTTTTAATGGAAAATGAGTTGAACTTAAGAAGCCCTGTTCTGAGGCCAGGGCTCACTCTCCATTCCTTTGGGCAAAGACGCAGCGACTTCTCTGAGCCCCAGACTTGTCATCTGCCAGATTGGGGTAATCATAGCACCTGCCTCATATTTGCGGGTAATCATGCAGCTTAGAGGTAATATGCTTAGCGGAGTGCCTGGAGCATGGTCAGTACCATGCAAATGTTTGCTATTTGAATTATTAAACACTTTTATTCAAGAGGGAACTATCCAGTTAAAGAAAAATTCTAATTAGGTGGGTTCTGGTTAATTGAGAGTCCTCAGTAAATAGGCAAGTTTTAAAAAAATGCATTTATTTCTAACCCCAAGAGAAAGAGAAGGTATGACACAGTGAGGTTTAGAAGTATCGGGCATTTAAAAGGTTTCTTCTGGGGGATATTCTTCTTCCCAGAAGAGGGTTGTATCTATACAGACACTTCCGAGGTACCAATTGATCATGAAGGTGAGGGCTTATCTTGTCTGCAGCTGTTATTTGATGCTCCCAGGTTCGGGTGTCAGGCAACCTTGCACCATGACTTGAGAATTTTCTCTCCCCCTTTGCTGAGTTCTGTAAAGAAGAGCTCTTTTGCCCTAAGAGCAGGTCCCTACAGATGGTTTAACTTGTAGCTCCTCCCAAGTTGGACCAAGCAGTTTATCCCAGCAGAAGATTGTAACCTCAAGCACCTGCCTTAAAGTTAGTCACTAGGGGCTAGCCCATAGCAGCTCAGGGAGCATGAATTCCTGGGTCCTGGGGGCCTCTATTCTATACAGTGCCCAGAGTCAATATGGCTGCCTTCCAGGTTCGTTAACTGCTATTAGGGGGACACAGAGAGGTGAGCAATCAATGCCTGCTTATTTATGATACCCTTGTTCTTGTCATTCTTATTACTATTTCGATGTGTAATTTGTTCTGGTCTGCTCATAATTATACAGAATGTCATCCTTCATATATTTAATAGTTAAGAAAGAAAATTTTAATTAAAATTGGAACTTTTTAAAAGGGAAGTAACAGAGCAAATTCTCAAGGGAAATAAGGTTGATCAAGACATTCATAGATTTTCAACTCTAGGGTGGATCACAATGAATTGAGTAATGGGGAGATTTAGAGAGTCTCGCTCTTCCTGTCAGTGTCCTCAGCTTTATGGCAAAGAAGGTCAAAGTATATTGGTGTCCTGATGGGAAGCACAGTTTTGTGATTGAATAGGCCATTGAATGCTGTATCTTCTGGTGTTGTGAAGCAAGGGCGTTTTAAAACATGTTGTAGCATGTGAACAACTGATTATTCTTTGATGAACACACATATTATTTATTGGTTAGTACTATACAGCATTTTCATCGCTCCACTGCTTCATTTCTCATCAAAGGGGTAAAAAAGTCCATGTAGGAAACAGAATCTTGACTAATTAGCAAGGCATGGATTTCCGCCCCCATAAACTCATTTATCAGATATGCTTCTATTTTAATCAGTTACCTTAAAAAGCAAATACTCTTTATCAGACATGTCTTTATTTTAACCAATTACTTTATTGCATTTTTATTACAAGTGCAAAGGTTAAGCAAAGTCAATGCCTGCCGTCTACAGGGTCCTTAGTCACAGCAAACACTGCTGATCAAGGAAGTTTGGAACCAAGGCTTCTTATTGTTCAAACTGTCATTAGTGCCTAAGTAATTATTATAAATGTCTTTTATATGTCAACCATTACGTTGAAAGTCTTCTCAAGTTCAAGCACATGAGGAGGAAATCACCTCCTCTTGGATTCCTCTGATAATCTTGTAAAAGATTATTTTCTCAACCCTAAACAAATGTGTTTAAAATGGTCTTTTGTGAGCTAAAGCTTATGGTACTACCTTGTCATAAAAAGAAGTTGTTAGAAGCAAAAGTATTACTTGCACACATGTTGAAATTATTTGAATTTAATTCTTTAAATTTATGTGGCTATTTGACTATTTGTCTTAGACCAGCCTTTTGCTCATTCCAGTAACCACACATACCACATAGTTCACTGATGCAAATCTTCTGCGATAAACAGGAGATGGGGCAGAAAAAATAAATGGCGATATTTTAAGGGTTTAGAGCACTCCTAGTGTTCATTCAGACAATGCTTGCCCCAAATTCTAATCTCCCTCTGATTTTGTCCCATTTTGTAATGAAGACTGGGAAGTGGTGAGAGGTCCTGGGCAGTGGGGGAAACAGGTACAGCCCTGTGGACCACTGAATGGACTGTCTTGAGTTGATAGCATTACTTTTGGTCAGCATGACAGAGTTCTGATGGCTTTCACCACCAGCAGCTCTGTGATCTTGGGTAAGTCACCACACCTTTTGCAGCCTTAATTTGCTCATCTGTATTTCAAAGAGTCCTGCTGGATGAGTATTTCTCCAAGTCCTGCCAATCACCATCACCTAGAGCTTGTTAAAAAATGTGGCCTCTGGCCTAAAAGCAATGGCAACAAAAGCCAAAATAGACAAATGGGATCTAACTAAACTTAAGAGCTTCTGCACAGCAAAAGAAACTACCATCAGAGTGAATAGGCAACCTACAGAATGGGAGAAAATTTTTGCAATCTACCCATCTGACAAAGGGCTAATATCCGAATCTACAAAGAACTTAAATAAATTTACAAGAAAAAAAACAAACAACCCATCAAAAAGTGGGCAAAGGATATGAACAGACACTTCTCAAAAGAAGACATCTATTTAGCCAACAGACACATGAAAAAATGCTCATCATCACTGGTCATCAGAGAAATGCAAATCAAAACCACAATGAGATACCATCTCAGGCCAGTTAGAATGGCAATCATTAAAAAGTCAGGAAACAACAGATGCTGGAGAGGTTGTGGAGAAATAGGAATGCTTTTACACTGTTTGTTGGAGTGTAAATTAGTTCAACCATTGTGGAAGACAGTACGGTGATTCCTCAGGGATCTAGAACTAGAATTACCATTTGACCCACCAATCCCATTATTGGGTGTATACCCAAAGGACTATAAATCATGCTGCTATAAAGACACATGCACATGTATGTTTATTACGGCATTATTCACAATAGCAAAGACTTGGAACCAACCCGAATGTCCAACAATGATAGACTGGATTAAGAAAATGTGGCACATATACACCATGGAATACTATGCAGCCATAAAAAAGGATGAGTTAATATCCTTTGCAGGGGCATGGATGAAGCTGGAAACCATCACTCTCAGCAAACTATCATAAGGACAGAAAACCAAACACTGCATGTTCTCACTCAAAGGTGGGAATTGAACAATGAGATCACTTGGACACAGGGCAGGGAACATCACACACCGGGGCCTGTCAGGTGATGGGGGGCTGGGGGAGGGATAGAATTAGGAGAAATACCTGATGTAAATGATCAGTTGATGGGTGCAGCAAACCAACATGCCACATGTATACCTATGTATCAAACCTGCACGTTGTGCACATGTACCCTAGAACTTAAAGTATAAAAAAAAAGTCGCCTCTGCCCCCCACTCCAGACTGGAGTATTTGTTTTTTAAGGTAACTGATCATTGGCATGGGTCCTGAGAATCTGCTTGTTTAACTCACCTGCTGCTGCTACTCATGCACCGACAATCTGAAGACCACCAGCTGGACTGTGCTCTTGAAAGGCTCCTTGTGCTCTTGAAACCCATGCTGCTGGTGGGAACAGAGTATGGGTGGCTGATACAGGTGTACGTGTTGGTGGGTGGGTCTGGGCTCAGCTGACAGCAGTAGCTTGATGTGATGCTATTTCGGGAGAAAAGGGGCACAGTCTTCTGGCCTCTGATCAAGGAGTAAAGGGGCTCAATGTCTGGCTTCATCTATGTTCACTTCCCTGAGACACTCCACTTCTTCGGGGTGAGTCTGCGTAAGACTACATGTCCAGGAGGAATGCAGAAACCTCCGGGTGTCTGTTCAGCTGCTTTTAAACCAAATATTCTAACAATCGACTTTATCCACATTATGTTTAGATGTTTGGGCATTCTGTGGACACGGCCCTTTTCTCCAGAGTTCTGAGAAATTTGAACAAAGGTTATCTTTCCTTCCCTCCTTTTGTTCCTCCCTCCCTCCCTGCCATCTTTCCTTCTGCCTTGTTGCTGTCTCCATATGGACATTTCTGAGCTCATTGATTGTCTGGAATGGCAGCTGGCTTTGCCTCTCACCAGGCTGCTCAATGGAATTAGAAAACGAGAAGAGACCTTGCAGTCTCATGAATGTAATGCTTAATTTACTGCAAAAAGAGGACAAGTCCAGTAGGTAAATAACATTCCTCTACACCAAGAGATGTGATTCATTAATTAAAGATTAGCCAACATGAAACTGGGAATGAGGAATGAGCCAGGTCATGCCACGATTTGGGGTCTGAATCATTTCAACAGGAGCCCTCCATGCTGCCCCATACAGTGCAGCCATGCTCCCTGCTGTTTGCCCATTGCTCCCTGCTGGGGCTTCTGGCCAGCATCAGCCCTGCTGTGTTTGTAAGCATTTGCCTCTTTCACTATTTTGTGAATTCAGTTCTTTGGCTCAGAAGTGGGCACAGGGTCTTACTCTTCCTTGTCTCTCCAATGCCTAGCAATACACACAGCACATAGTAGCCTTGTGCATTGGTCTGCTAGGGCTGCCATAATGAAGTACCACAGACCGGGTGGCTAAACAACAGCAACTCGTTTTCTCACAATTCTGAAAGCTAAAAGATGTGCGTCCAAATCTCTTCTTACAAGGACTGTAGTAAGATTGAGTTAAGGCCCATCCTAATGACCTTATTTTCATTTAATTACTTCCTTAAAGACTCTATCTCCAAATGCAGTCACATTCTATGGTACTATGGGTTAGAACTTGAATGTCTGAATTTTGGGGGACACAATTCTAACACCCTTCAATAGATGTTTGTCAAGGATGAAATGAACATACTAGTGCAATAACAATCTGTGTCGATACCATATTTATCAACAGACCCTCTCTTTCTTTATCTCTTCACAACACATATAAATAGGCATGGAAAATACATATTTTATTGGACAATACACAAACAGGAGGATATATTTTTAAATAAAATTGCGGCTATTAATGATCAAACTTGGGATTTAGACCAGAGTCATTGTAAGGGCTGGTGGCTGCATAGACTGTACTTGGGTTTCTTATCTATGTTCTTAAGCTCCTTGGGAGGTTCATAGCAGCCCTTTCTGCAGGGGGAGGATACAGGGAGAGACAAGTTTCCACTCTGTACCACTTTTCTATGTAATATTTCAACTTCTCCTAAGGTGTGCTCAGTCAACTGTGTTTCTGTTGAGAGCCTGCACTACAGTGGAGTTGGGAATTTGAAATCCTGACACAGTTCTCGAGCCCCAGGTGATCTTCCATGAAGCTGGAGCACCTGGAACTGCCCGTGGTTTATCTAAACTACCAATCCACGAAGTTTCTGAGAATCCTTCTCACTCTTACCTATGTCACTGTCACCATCACCTTTGTCAGGCTCTGGTTTTGAGAGTGGGTTGCATTTTCCAACACTTGTTTATGTCTATAATTTGCTTGGGGCCTCCTACCAACTCCAAGAGGTAAGAAAAGAGAGGGTCATTCTTCGTTTTTGTAGATGGAGAGATGGAAAAAGAGATTAAGTGACATGCAAAATTTCCCTGACTTATTTTCTTTCCCCATCTTGCCAATTCCAGAGCACTTTGTCCAGATGATCCTCTCCTGGGTCTTACATCTTCTTACCTTGTATTATCTGCTCCCCTGCAGAGCTCCTTGAAAGCAGGGCCCATATGTCTAACCTTTATGTAGTTGTATGTGCTTGCACATAAGAAGTGCTCAATTATTGCTTGTTGGATGAACCAATGTGCAGTCATGGCCTGCATAACAGCGTCTTGGTCAAAGATGAACTGCATATACATATGACGGTGGTCCCATAAGATTATAATACTGTATTTTTACTGTACCTTTTCTATGTTTTGATACACAAATACCAATGTGTTGCAATTGTCTGCAATATTTAGTTCAGTAACATTCTGTACAAGTTTGTAGCCTAGGAGCAATAGGTTACATGACATAACTTGGATGTTTTGTAGGCTATGCCACCTAGGTGTATATAAGTGCACTCTATGATGTTTGCACAACAACAAAATCACCTAATGTTGCATTTCTTGGAATGTCTTCCCATTGTTTTTTTTTTATTTTTTTATTTTTTATTATACTTTAAGTTTTAGGGTACATGTGCTGTGCAGGTTAGTTACATATGTATACATGTGCCATGCTGGTGCGCTGCACCCACTAACTCATCATCTAGCATTAGGTATATCTCCCAATGCTATCCCTCCCCCCTACCCCCACCCCACGATAGTCCCCAGAGTGTGATGTTCACCTTCCTGTGTCCATGTGATCTCATTGTTCAATTCCCACCTATGAGTGAGAATATGCAGTGTTTGTTTTTTTGTTCTTGCAATAGTTTACTGAGAATGATGATTTCCAATTTCATCCATGTCCCTACAAAGACATGAACTCATCATTTTTTATGGCTGCATAGTATTCCATGGTGTATATGTGCCACATTTTCTTAATCCAGTCTATCATCGTTGGGCATTTGGGTTAGTTCCAAGTCTTTGCTATTGTCAATAGTGCCGCAATAAACATCTGTGTGCATGTGTCTTTATAGCAGCATGATTTATAGTCCTTTGGGTATATACCCAGTAATGGGATGCCTGGGTCAAATGGTATTTCTAGTTCTAGATCCCTGAGGAATCGCCACACTGACTTCCACAATGGTTGAACTAGTTTACAGTCCCACCAACAGTGTAAAAGTGTTCCTATTTCTCCACATCCTCTCCAGCACCTGTTGTTTCCTGACTTTTTAATGATTGCCATTCTAACTGGTGTGAGATGGTATCTCATTGTGGTTTTGATTTGTATTTCTCTGATGGCCAGTGATGATGAGCATTTTTTCATGTGTTTTTTGGCTGCATAAATGTCTTCTTTTGAGAAGTGTCTGTTCATGTCCTTCACCCACTTTTTGATGGGGTTGTTTGTTTTTTTCTTGTAAATTTGTTTGAGTTCATTGTAGATTCTGGATATTAGCCCTTTGTCAGATGAGTAGGTTGTGAAAATTTTCTCCCATTTTGTAGGTTGCCTGTTCACTCTGATGGTAGTTTCTTTTGCTGTGCAGAAGCTCTTTAGTTTAATTAGATCCCATTTGTCAATTTTGTCTTTTGATGCCATTGCTTTTGGTGTTTTAGACATGAAGTCTTTGCCCATCCCTATGTCCTGAATGGTAATGCCTAGGTTTTGTTCTAGGGTTTTTATGGTTTTAGGTCTAACGTTTAAGTCTTTAATCCATCTTGAATTGATTTTTGTATGGGTGTAAGGAAGGGATCCAGTTTCAGCTTTCTACATATGGCTAGCCAGTTTTCCCAGCACCATTTATTAAATAGGGAATCCTTTCCCCATTGCTTGTTGTTCTCAGATTTGTCAAAGATCAGATAGTTGTAGATATGCGGCGTTATTTCTGAGGGCTCTGTTCTGTTCCATTGATCTATATCTCTGTTTTGGTACCAGTACCATGCTGTTTTCGTTACTGTAGCCTTGTAGTATAGTTTGAAGTCAGGTAGTGTGATGCCTCCAGCTTTGTTCTTTTGGCTTAGGATTGACTTGGTGATGCGGGCTCTTTTTTGGTTCCATATGAACTTTAAAATAGTTTTTTCCAATTCTGTGAAGAAAGGCATTGGTAGCTTGATGGGGATGGCATTGAATCTGTAAATTACCTTGGGCAGTATGGCCATTTTCATGATATTGATTCTTGCTACCCCTGAGCATGGAATGTTCTTCCATTTGTTTGTATCCTCTTTTATTTCCTTGAGCAGTGGTTTGTAGTTCTCCTTGAAGAGGTCCTTCACATCCCCTGTAAGTTGGATTCCTAGGTATTTTATTCTCTTTGAAGCAATTGTGAATGGGAGTTCACTCATGATTTGGCTCTCCATTTGTCTGTTGTTGGTGTATAAGAATGCTTGTGATTTTTGTACATTGATTTTGTATTCTGAGACTTTGCTGAAGTTGCTTATCAGCTTAAGGAGATTTCGGGCTGAGACAATGGGGTTTTCTAGATATACAATCATGTCATCTGCAAACAGGGACAATTTGACTTCCTCTTTTCCTATTTGAATACCCTTTATTTCCTTCTCCTGCCTAATTGCCCTGGCCAGAACTTCCAACACTATGTTGAATAGGAGTGGTGAGAGAGGGCATCCCTGTCTTGTGCCAGTTTTCAAAGGGAATGCTTCCAGTTTTTGCCCATTCAGTATGATATTGGCTGTGGGTTTGTCATAGGTAGCTCTTATTATTTTGAAATATGTCCCATCAATACCTAATTTATTGAGAGTTTTTAGCATGAAGGGTTGTTGAATTTTGTCAAAGGCCTTTTCTGCATCTATTGAGATAATCATGTGGTTTTTGTCTTTGGCTCTGTTTATATGCTGGATTACATTTATTGATTTGCGTATATTGAACCAGCCTTGCATCCCAGGGATGAAGCCCACTTGATCATGGTGGATAAGCTTTTTGATGTGCTGCTGGATTCAGTTTGCCAGTATTTTATTGAGGATTTTTGCATCAATGTTCATCAAGGATATTGGTCTAAAATTCTCTTTTTTTGTTGTGTCTCTGCCCGACTTTGGTGTCAGAATGATGCTGGCCTCATAAAATGAGTTAGGGAGGATTCCTTCTTTTTCTATTGATTGGAATAGTTTCAGAAGGAATGGTACCAGTTCCTCCTTGTACCTCTGGTAGAATTCGGCTGTGAATCCATCTGGTCCTGGACTCTTTTTGGTTGGTAAGCTATTGATTATTGCCACAATTTCAGATCCTGTTATTGGTCTATTCAGAGATTCAACTTCTTCCTGGTTTAGTCTTGGGAGAGTGTATGTGTCGAGGAATTTATCCATATCTTCTAGATTTTCTAGTTTATTTGCGTAGAGGTGTTTGTAGTATTCTCTGATGGTAGTTTGTATTTCTGTGGGATCCGTGGTGATATCCCCTTTATCATTTTTTATTGCATCTATTTGATTCTTCTCTCTTTTTCTCTTTATTAGTCTTGCTGGCGGTCTATCAATTTTGTTGATCCTTTCAAAAAACCAGCTCCTGGATTCATTAATTTTTTGAAGGGTTTTTTGTGTCTCTATTTCCTTCAGTTCTGCTCTGATTTTAGTTATTTCTTGCCTTCTGCTAGCTTTTGAATGTGTTTGCTCTTGCTTTTCTAGTTCTTTTAATTGTGATGTTAGGGTGTCAATTTTGGATCTTTCCTGCTTTCTCTTGTGGGCATTTAGTGCTATAAATTTCCCTCTACACACTGCTTTGAATGTGTCCCAGAGATTCTGGTATGTTCTGTCTTTGTTCTCGTTGATTTCAAAGAACATCTTTATTTCTGCCTTCATTTCGTTATGTACCCAGTAGTCATTCAGGAGCAGATTGTTCAGTTTCCATGTAGTTGAGCGGTTTTGAGTGAGATTCTTAATCCTGAGTTCTGGTTTGATTGCACTGTGGTCTGAGAGATAGTTTGTTATAATTTCTGTTCTTTTACATTTGCTGAGGAGAGCTTTACTTCCAAGTATGTGGTCAATTTTGGAGTAGGTGTGGTGTGGTGCTGAAAAGAATGTATATTCTGTTGATTTGGAGTGGAGAGTTCTGTAGATGTCTATTATGTCCGCTTGGTGCAGAGCTGAGTTCAATTCCTGGGTATCCTTGTTGACTTTCTGTCTCGTTGATCTGTCTAATGTTGACAGTGGGGTGTTAAAGTCTCCCATTATTAATGTGTGGGAGTCTAAGTCTCTTTGTAGATCACTCAGGACTTGCTTTATGAATCTGGGTTCTCCTGTATTGGGTGCATATATATTTAGGATAGTTAGCTCTTCTTGTTGAATTGATCCCTTTACCATTATGTAATGGCCTTCTTTGTCTCTTTTGATCTTTGTTGGTTTAAAGTCTGTTTTATCAGAGACTAGGATTGCAACCCCTGCCTTTTTGTGTTTTCCATTTGCTTGGTAGATCTTCCTCCATCCTTTTATTTTGAGCCTATGTGTGTCTCTGCATGTGAGATGGGTTTCCTGAATACAGCACACTGATGGGTCTTGACTCTTTATCCAATTTGCCAGTCTGTGTCTTTTAATTGGAGCATTTAGTCCATTTACATTTAAAGTTAATATTGTTATGTGTGAATTTGATCCTGTCATTATGATGTTAGCTGGTTATTTTGCTCGTTAGTTGATGCAGTTTCTTCCTAGTCTCGATGGTCTTTACATTTTGGCATGATTTTGCAGCGGCTGGTACCGGTTGTTCCTTTCCATGTTTAGTGCTTCCTTCAGGAGCTCTTTTAGGGCAGGCCTGGTGGTGACAAAATCTCTCAGCATTTGCTTGTCTGTAAAGTATTTTATTTCTCCTTCACTTATGAAGCTTAGTTTGGCTGGATATGAAATTCTGGGTTGAAAATTCTTTTCTTTAAGAATGTTGAATATTGGCCCCCACTCTCTTCTGGCTTATAGGGTTTCTGCCGAAAGATCCGCTGTTAGTCTGATGGGCTTCCCTTTGAGGGTAACCCGACCTTTCTCTCTGGCTGCCCTTAACATTTTTTCCTTCATTTCAACTTTGGTGAATCTGACAATTATGTGTCTTGGAGTTGCTCTTCTCGAGGAGTATCTTTGTGGCGTTCTCTGTATTTCCTGAATCTGAATGTTGGCCTGCCTTGCTAGGTTGGGGAAGTTCTCCTGGATAATATCCTGCAGACTGTTTTCCAGCTTGGTTCCATTCTCCCCATCACTTTCAGGTACACCAATCAGACGTAGATTTGGTTTTTTTTTTTACATAGTCCCATATTTCTTGGAGGCTTTGCTTGTTTCTTTTTATTCTTTTTTCTCTAAACTTCCCTTCTCACTTCATTTCATTCATTTCATCTTCCATTGCTGATACCCTTTCTTCCAGTTGATCGCATCGGCTCCTGAGGCTTCCGCATTCTTCACGTAGTTCTCGAGCCTTGGTTTTCAGCTCCATCAGCTCGTTTAAGCACTTCTCTATATTGGTTATTCTAGTTATACATTCTTCTAAATTTTTTTCAAAGTTTTCAACTTCTTTGCCTTTGGTTTGGATGTCCTCCCGTAGCTCAGAGTAATTTGATCGTCTGAAGCCTTCTTTTCTCAGCTCGTCAAAGTCATTCTCCGTCCAGCTTTGTTCCGTTGCTGGTGAGGAACTGCGTTCCTTTGGAGGAGGAGAGGTGCTCTGCTTTTTAGAGTTTCCAGTTTTTCTGTTCTGTTTTTTCCCCATCTTTGTGGTTTTATCTACTTTTGGTCTTTGATGATGGTGATGTACAGATGGGTTTTTGGTGTGGATGTCCTTTCTGTTTGTTAGTTTTCCTTCTAACAGACAGGACCCTCAGCTGCAGGTCTGTTGGAGTACCCTGCCGTGTGAGGTGTCAGTGTGCTCCTGCTGGGGGGTGCCTCCCAGTTAGGCTGCTCGGGGGTCAGAGGTCAGGGACCCACTTGAGGAGGCAGTCTGCCCGTTCTCAGATCTCCAGCTGCGTACTGGGAGAACCACTGCTCTCTTCAAAGCTGTCAGACAGGGATATTTAAGTCTGCAGAGGTTACTGCTGTCTTTTTGTTTGTCTGTGCCCTGCCCCCAGAGGTGGAGCCTACAGAGGCAGGCAGGCCTCCTTGAGCTGTGGTGGGCTCCACCCAGTTCGAGCTTCCCAGCTGCTTTGTTTACCTAAGCAAGCCTGGGCAATGGTGGGTGCCCCTCCCCCAGCCTCGCTGCCGCCTTGCAGTTTGATCTCAGACTGCTGTGCTAGCAATCAGTGAGACTCCGTGGGTGTAGGACCCTCCGAGCCAGGTGCGGGATATAATCTCGTGGTGTGCCGTTTTTTAAGCCCATCGGAAAAGTGCAGTATTTGGGTGGGAGTGACCCGATTTTCCAGGTGCCGTCAGTCACCCCTTTCTTTAACTAGCAAAGGGAACTCCCTGACCCCTTGTGCTTCCCGAGTGAGGCAATGCCTCACCCTGCTTCGGCTCGCGCACAGTGCACGCACCCACTGACCTGCGCCCACTGTCTGGCACTCCCTAGTGAGATGAACCCGGTACCTCAGATGGAAATGCAGAAATCACCCATCTTCTGTGTGGCTCACGCTGGGAGCTGTAGACCGGAGCTGTTCCTATTTGGCCATCTTGGCTCCTCCTTCCCATTGTTAAATGATGGGTGACTGTATAGCACATATAGTAGCATTTATTGAGCAGCTACTTTGTGCCGACTACTGTGCTTTGCACCTCAGCGTACTTCATCTCCTTTAATTCTGCATCTTCTGCAGAGAGTATACTTCTATCTTCATTTGACAGATGAGAAAGCTGAGGCTTATCAAGGTTAAGTGATTTATCCAAAGTCATAGAGCTGGTAAGTGATGAACCCAGAATTTGAATCTGGTAGGTCTGTCTGGTCCAGTTCCTGACTGCTTCATTACCATCCTATATGAAATGGTAGTTGTACAAAGAATCAAGAATAGACCAAACTAGAAGCCAACTTTCCTGGCTCTGAGGTCAGTGCCCAGAGCCCAGTGAAGCTGATGAGCATCCTTGAAGAGAATCCATGGTGCAACATTTTCCACTTTCAAACAGCTCGGATTTGCTACCTCCTACTCTGTGTTTGGCTCATTCTAGTTATTTTTTGATGCAAATTTGCCTCCATTAGGACACACATATACACACTCACACTGTTCAGTTCTGGAAGCTCATTGCCAAGGATGAAAATGAATCTTGATATCTTCAAGTTTCAATCCTTTTCCAGATATTTGTCTCACTCCCTTTTGATCACCTCCAACTCCAAGCAGCCAGCATGAGAATTTGGGACTTTTAAATTGTGTCTTTTTCCAAGGACACAGGAAAATTCCTCAAGTCACTTTAAAAGGCTCAATCTGCAAAGCAGACAGTGAAAAAAATGAACTATCATTTTCCCCCTGGAATTCACAAAAAAAAGGTCTTTTATTTCAGTAGGAAATTTATTGCCAACAGTATAATTATGGCAGAATGGATTATTAGTAATAAAATTCTCAAAGTATATTTCAGAAATTATAGTCGTAAGAAATAGTGACTACATTCCCATTTTCCCCTTCCTCCAATAGCAAGCACTGCTGAGCCCTGGAAGGGGTGTTTCACCCTTCCTTAGCTGGCCCAGCCAAATCCTGCCCATGGGTGTGTTTCCATATCTCACACCTCTGGGAGCCAGGTGTGTGCTTCTGCAGGCCAAATTTGTCTGTAAATTATGTTTTGTTTTCTGTCAGCTGCCTGACAGCTAAAATCATATTTGCTGTCAGAGGTGACAGGGGCCACAATAGTGATGTATTAAACTGCTGCAGAGTATCAGGGGAGCAGGCTGAGCAGGCTTCTCTCGCTCCTCTGCTGTCACCTTCCTCCTCCGGCATCTGGCCTGAGCTAGTGTGCCCAGGGTGCCCATGGACCAGAACAGGGCTGGATGGTCAAGGCCTGTTTTGTGTGAGGGCACCACAAATGAGATGCAACCTCATCCAAGTCATTGAAAGCATGGCCAGATTCCATATGAATCTCTTAACAGGCTCAAGATATTGGCTGGATCCTACCCCTTAATTGCACCGTGTGACGAAGTGCAAAAATCCATCATTGTAATTACTTTCACTGGATTCCAGAGCATTTTGACTATATTCAAATGGATATGTAAACCCACAGATAAGCTTAATTTTCTCCAAATGATGGATTATTTCTTGTCATTTTCCCTATCTCCATCCCCCAACCCCTAGCGTTGTCTATTTTTTCATTTTCAGAGACCAAAGTAAAGTGTCTCTTGACAAGTGATACCCACAGCTATTTTACTTCCCTGCTCACTAAACAGAAACATGGTATCCTTTGATCTTTCCAGCCCATTATAAGCTGGTCTCTGTGTAGTCTTTCCTCTGTGTCTGTCTAAATTTCTCTTCTCTCATTTTCCTGGATTCCTACCATGTTCACGCATCCTGTAGGACTGCATCTGGCTCCTGAAGCATAGTTGTTGGAAACTTAGTGTGTTAGTCCATTTTGTGCTGCCATAAGGGAATACCTGAGGCTCGGTAATTTATAAATAGATTTATTTGGTTCACAGTTCTGCAGGTTGTACAAGCATGGCACCAGCATCTTCTCAGCTTCTGGTGAGGCCTCAGGAAGCTGTTACTCATGGTGGGAAGGCAAACGGGGAGCAGGTGGGTCATATGACAAAGAGAGGTAGCAAGAGAAAAGAAGGGAAGGAGGTGCCAGACTGTTTAACCATCAGATCTCGTAGTAATGAATACAGCAAGAACTCACTCGTTACTGCAAGGATGGTGTGAAGCCATTCATGAGGGATCTACCACCATGACCCAAACACCTCCCACTAGGCCCAACCGCCAACACTGGGGATCAATATTTTACGTGAGATTTGGAGGGAACATATATCCAAACTGTATCACCCAGCCCTCTATCAGTAACAGCTACCTCTTCCTGAGCCCTTATTAAGGGCCAGCCATCTTGGTATGCACTTGATCCCCATCTTCAGATCACCCAGGGTGGAAGCAGGAGAATCAGAGTTTGAACTGAAGCCTGCCCCACCTCCAAAACTCATGCCTGCACCTCCCTGTCTTTGTCTTGAACAATGGGTATGTTAAGACATTCAGCCACGCATCCCACAGGGCTCTGCACTCAGAAAGGACTCATGTTTGGGAGCTGATGATCTGCGGTTGCCAAGTCTTCAAATTCTTAATTGTTTTGTCTTGGAATTTGTCCAGTGGAATAATGGAGCACATGCTGGGGACTTGGAGCCTCAGTCCAGCACAAGGCCACTTCCCATGGCCTCTCTGCCTCTCCTGGACTGGTTCTTACTGCACATTCCCCAGTCCCCTAGCATCTCAGGCCCTGCCCAGCCTCCTGCTCCCTTTCCCTCTCCCCTCCTCTCAACCACTGCCAGCCATCATCTGGGTGTTTCCTCTGGCAGGGCCTAAGTGTGGGTGCAGAGAGGGCAGAAAGCAGGTGTGTGCCCTGCAGCATCTGGGGTAGCAGCCATCCTTATCGTGGCTGGAAGGGCCACCTGCATTTGGCAGATGGCTCAGCTGGGACCTCTCATTCAACTCCAGTTCAGATACTGAGCATGTCCAAGGGCAGAAATTGCAGTCCTTTGGAGACTGCCTATTTCCAGTGGGTGAAGAGCCAGACCTATGGGAAGGGGAAACTGAATTCCCCACCCCTGGCCAGGGCCCCACATTTTCATCCTGCCGTGGGCCCAGCTAATGATGAACCTGGCTCTGCTTAGGTCCAAGGGTTTGTGAGGACAAGTCATAGGAATTAGAACATGGTGATTCAGGGTATGGAGTGAGGACTCTCTTAGGGGAAGGGACTCCAATGCTTCAACCTCACTTAGCTGAATACTTTTTAGAAGACAGTAGAAGTCATATTTTCTATTTGAAGAAAAAAAGATATAAATCAGCAGAAAAAAGAACTTTCTCTATAGACATCACAAACCAGAGAAGTGAAACAATGGTAGTGAACAGATGGGAAAGGGAGAGGTATTAGGCATCAATTTCAAGACACTGAGTGTTGTCCTTTTGATTTGTTAGTTTCTGTAAAACAAGCCCAAGGAGGTCACTGTATGTCAGCCTCTGGCCCAGCACAGAATGATCCTGAAATATTTACAGAGGTGGTGCCCTGGTGCCCCATTCAAGGTCAAGTTCACATGTAGCATCCTGTCTGATGTCCTGTAGCTCCAAGTGTTGTGGATGTACAGAGCATCGGGGCTACAAGGAAAGGGACATGTCCAAACTTTGATTTTGCCCAGAAGAAAACTGAGGCCCAGAGAGCTGTCCCTTACCTACCCACTCAGTGAGGACTGACACCAAAGGTCTCATGGCTGTTTACCTGAATGAACGGTGTAAGAGCTCACAGAGTATTTAATAAGTCCTAGGTGTAGAACTGAGCACTTCATACACATTAGCTCATTTGATCCTCACAAAAACTCTACAAGGAAGGTATTTCTGGTGAGTCTCATCAAAGGTACATTTGACTTGTACACTTCCAACTATGCGTTACCTTCCTGGAGGTTGCCATACAAGATAACCACAACCTGGGTGGTTTAAACATCAGAAACTTATTGTCTTACAGTTCTGAGGCTAGAAGTCCAAAGTCAAGGTGTCAGCAGGATTGATTTTTCTGAGGGCTGTGAGAGAGAATGTGTTATATCTTATCTCCTAACTTTTGGTAGCCTCAGGTGTTCCTTAGCTTGTATATGGCCTCTTCTTGTGTCTTCATCTCACCCTCCCGCTGTACATGTCTCTGTGTTTAAATTTTCTCTCTCTCTTTATTTTTTGTTTGAGAAAGAGTCTTGCATTGTTGCCAAATTTTCTCTCTTTTTTTGAGAGAAGTCCTTACCCTGTTACCGGGCTGGAGTGCAGTGGCATAATGAAAGCTCACTGTAGCCTCAAACTCCTGGGCTCAAGTGATCTCCCTGCCTCAGCCTCCCAAGTAGCTGGGACTACAGGTGTGTACCACCATGCCTAGCTAATTTTTCTGGTATTTTTTGTAGAGAAATGAATTTGCCATGTTTCCCAGGCTGGTCTTGAATTCATGAGCTCAAGCAATATGCCTGCTTTGGCCTCCCAAAGTGCTGAGATGACAGGCGTGAGCCACCGCACCCGGCCAATTTCAGAGGTTTTCAAGGGTAGCTCCCACCAACAGGGATTCTTTCCTTAGGCACTGACTTTAGGATCCAACCCTGATAAAATTGCAAATGTCACTGCCTTGTCCCTATCATGAAAAACGGCAACCCTGGAAACTCAGAGTGATTCAGGTCCTTCCTCAAGATCACATAGTTACTGTATAGCAGGGATGGACTTCAGCCATTGAGGCCAGGCCTAGATGACTCCACAATCTGTGCCCTATTGTCCATAGTTTGCCACTGTGTCAAGGAGAGATTGGGTTCTCTCCCACCCCAAGCTCTAGGACTAAGCTCCTGGAGTCTGCAAGAAGGCTGGGGTGGGATCTGTTTACCCCTTAAAAGGGAGAGTATTTGTTCTTTATTCTAACTCACTTTGTTCTCAGAAAGAACTTGCCATATGCAGGCCCAGCCTGGGGCTGGCTTCCATATTTTTTCTTCTCTTTTGGGGTTTAAAGTTACCTGAAAAGACAGGGAGAACCATCCTATTCCAAAGACAGAGAGATCTCCATTGAAAAGCACTCTAGGGAGCAATATCTTTTTTTTCCACGGATCAGTTCTAGGAATTAGTTTCTGTGAAATCCAGCACTTTCTAATCTTGGACTAATGTCTAAGCAGGTGCCCGGGAGAGAAAACCATGCAACCAAGAATTTAACTTAAAGTCGAGGCAGAGGAATAAGAGGCAGAGGAGAAGGGCCAATAGCTGGACCAAACTTAAAACAGACATCAGAAAAATTAAGCCAAGAGGTGGAAGGTTGGAAACTTTGGGATCTATCAGATGGAAGGATATGGGTGCTGATTTTAAGATCAACCTCATTTTTTGGATCTTCACATAGATTTTACTAAGGAATAAATCAAATCAAGTGTTAATCCATTCTCTGGTTTTCTTTTCTTTATCTCAATCTTTCAGGTTCACAAAAGGTGAGAGTTAGTAGGTATAAGCATCCAGGCAATACGTTCAAATTTACATGTATGTAAAATGACCCCACATACCCAAAGACATTGTTTGCTGAGCCTCTCACATACACAGACGCTGCCAGAGTCCACAGAGCTCATCCTTCATTTGCGATTCCTTTTCGACATATGTGCTTGGAATTCAAAGGAAACAGGATCCACGGGGGATTGATTTATTACCATTTGAAGACTGAAGAGAAGAGGCCTAGGAGCGTCTGACTGAGGAAGCTGCGTGGGAATAATGTAGGCTGGGCCCAGAGAAACACTAGCCACAGAGACCTGTCCCTCCCTAAAGGACAGCCCCAGGGCCACTCCACTTCTACAGGTTCTGAAATGGAGGAGCTGAGGGCTGCCCCATAGTCACATTCACTTTCGTCCCACTGGAGGACAGGGCACCAGCAAGCAGCATCACAGGGGCAGCAGAGCAAAGCATTGACCTTAATGTCAGAGAGAACCAAGTTCAAATCCAGACTCCACCACTTAGATGTTTGACCTCTGGCAAGTAATTTATCCTTGCTTGGACTCAGTTTCCCTAATCTAAGAACTGGGGAAAATAATAATACTCTCCTCTTAAGGTAGTTATGAACATGAGATGAAATCATGCATGTGAAGTTTTTGGCATGTAGTAAGGGCTCAATGAAGGATGCCTATTGAGGCAAATATAATTATGATGGTCTCTGTAAAACAAAAGTGGGGGCTGGTGCTTGTACTTGGGTTTTGCACTGAAAATGGTCCTAGACAATAAGCTGATGGGAGTCCCCAGGGTAGATCAGGATGGACCCAGGAGGCTGAGGTGCCTTCAGTACCAACCTGGTGGTCATGGATCCCTTTCACCCTCTTGGTTGGGAAGTGCTGGCCACTTGGCGCAGCATTTAGACTCTGAAAATGCATGAAAGATGCAGAAGATAGAGCCCATGCTAGACTTGGTGCTCATGAGAGTCATAGCCAAGGTCTCCTCTTGGAAGCCATGCTGAAGTAATCGGGGCAACTTATCTCTCAGGCTGAGTAAAAGTGCAGATCACTTCCCCATTGGAGTCATGGCTTCGGTGACAACAATGGCAGCCTGTCTTCATGGAGGGAGAGGTGGGCTGCAGACACATCGCCCCTGACACTGTCTCCTGGGGGATGGGAACCGGGTCCCTTGGAGATTCCTGGAACAGAATGCTGAGTGATACTTTGCTGTGGCATCAGAAACAGCAACTAGGACCCACAGGTGAAGACAAGGGCTGTAAAAGGACTTTCAAATAAGCAAGTGTCTGGGGGCCCCACTGGCTCACCAAGAGATGGCTCAACAACTCTGCTGCCCCTGTCCCCATCCCAGAGCTATCTCCTCAAACTCCCTTCCCTTAGTCTACATGAGGAAACTACTGAGCAGGGAGAGGCAGAGGAGAGAGAGGAACTAGCAAGGATTTGGAGTTTATTGATCCAGTGGACTGCTGTGATTCCCTCCTCCACATGAGAGATAGAGAGGGATGGGGCTTTTAGAGAATCCCTCATGGAGATCTGCAATGCCTACAGGAAGGGGAGGCCAACATCTCATTTTCTCATTGCTCATGCTGAAGCCATAGACTCACTGATCTTCCTGAGTATAGCTGAGGAGGGGAGAAAAGGCTTGGAGAGAGACAGCAGGTGGGCAGAGAGAGAAGGCAGCAGCGTGGTGCCCTGAGGAAAGGGGCATGAGTTGCATATGGGCTGAGCAGACTTGATGGGAGATAGCCGGGCTTGAGTTCTTTACCAGCTCAAAACAGGAGCTGGCAGTGTGGGTGCCCAGATCAGAGACCCACTTTGCCGAACCCAGAACTCCCTCCATGATTTCCACATGTGCCCAACAAGAGGCCTATCACACAGGGGGTATAATTAGAGAGTCAGTGTCAGTAAAGAGAAGACCCTGAGGTGGGAGGATTGCTTGAGGCCAGGAGTTCAAGACCAGCCTTGGTAACATAGGGAAACCCTGTCTGTATAAGATTAATTTAAAAAATTAGCTGAGTGTTGTGGTGTGTGCCTGTAGTCCTAGCTATTCAGGAGGCTGAGGTGGGAGGATCACTTGAGTCCAGGAGTTGGAGGCTGCAGTGAGCTGTGATTGTGCCACTGCACTCCAACCTGGGTGACAGAGTGAGACCCTGTCTCTAAAAAGAAAACAAAGGAGAAACAGAGAGAGAAAAAGAGAAAGAGAGAGAAGACCATGAACCATGACAACTCCAGGTAAGTGAGACACATTTTTCTCTGCCCTAACAGCTAAAGTAGGGGGAGGAAAAATAAATAATTGTGTAATCCCCTCCCATCCAAGTCCAAAATACCCAGGGGAGGAGAGAGTATGAGTGTTAAGTTGGATAGAACATTGACCTGGATTAGTATGGAGTAGATAAGTCTTTTCTAGTGAAAGAAATCAGGGGGCTACCCTGGGTTAGCTGTAAGGGAGTGACGGAGGCTGGTGGGCAGGGCTGGGCAGAGGGAGGGCTTGGGCTATGGCGCAGTTCCACTGATGAACTTGCAGGCTGAATGGTGTCCTCCAAAATTCATATGTTAAAGTCCTAGCCCCCAGTACCTCAGAATGTGACCTTATTTGGAAATAGAGATGCTGCAGCTGTCGTTATTAGGATAAGGTCATACCAGGGTAGGGTGGGCCCCTAATCTGACATGAGTGGCATCCTTATAAAAGAACACCGTGTGAAGATTGGAGTTATGCTGCTATAAGTTGATGAGCTACCAAAAGCCAGAAGCCAGGGAGGCTGGGAACACATCCTTCCCTAGCACCTTCAAAGGGAGGGAGGTCCTCTTGACACCTTAATTGCAGACTTCTGTCCCCCAGAACTGTGAGACAATACCTTTATGTTGTTCTAAGTCACCCAGATTGTGGCACTTTCTTATGGCAGCCCAGGAAACCAATATGACCAGTCCCATGAGGAGCTCTGAGGGGGCTGGACTGACCCTTTGGGGTGTCTCAGTTGAGTCCAGGGGTCTGTGAACCTCCTCACTGGCCAGTCGTTGGATGTGGACTGCTCCTTACATTTGAGGGGCATAAGCTGGGAGGCAGCTCCCTCTGATCAAGGCTTCTTTCTAGGGAGCTGCTCAACTGTGAGCCATCAGCAGCCAACACTCCCTGCCAAGATTGAGCCTAGGCTGCAAGAAGTGAGGCATCACCCCAGATGCAAAACTTCAGATGGTGCCACATCTAGCAATCAAGATTAATAATAGTTTGATGCAAAGTTATATAAAAATTAATGCAACCATCCATGATGAATAAACATCTTTCAAAATTTTAAGTAAAACAGGAGCAGTAGTACTAATGTTTCCCTTTGCTGTGGGCTGTAATATGGCTTGGCATGGCATCCCCTGAAGCTGGGGATAGGAGTGCCTTGAGCTTGAAGGGGACAGCTGAGTGGCACACCACAGTGTTCACTACACCCAGGAAGAAAGCAAGCCTGGTTTAGGACCTAGGCAGTATGATCCCACAGCCTGAATGCTTAACCACTGCCCTGTACTACCTGGAAGCATCTAGAGGAGGTATTTTAAGGGAAAGAAATGATGGAAAGAACAGAGGCACACACTCAGGAAAAGCGGGAAAGCTCGTAAAGAGTATTGTGGCACAAAATCAGATTTACTTGTTGCTCTGTGAAATGTCAATGCCTACTTGCTTGGGAGGCAAGCAGCCGGGAGCTGGGTCACAGCGTTCTGGCATCTGTTCTACGGGCATGCAGACCCTTCTAGACTCAGCTCAGGAGAGGTGGGTGTCTGCCTTGGCCACTGAGGAGGTTACGGTGCTGCCATTGGCACAATGAAATCAAGGTCATGATGTCAAGGACAAGAGTGTTGGGCTGTTCCTCTCTTGCCATCAATCCAGGCTTTTGAGTGATGTAGGGCTCCTGCCTGGACATGTTCCCAGCTGCTTAAATGACAAATCTGGTAGGTTTTATGTCCTCAGTGCTGGGTTTTTGAACTTGAGTCCGATAGGCTCCAGACTGGGATGGATGGATGGACGATCTCTTCACATTGACCCCTACCCTTCATCCCAAAGGCGGCCTCCCCAAGGCCACCTGAGTAATTCACTCCTCTCCTCCCGGGCCTTGATTTCTGCTCCTCCCCCATCCACTGACAGAACCTAAAACAAGAGACAACCCTCCCTTGCTGAACTGTTATAAATTCCCAGCTTAGCAGATTTCAGGCTGATTGCCTGGGCTCAGTTGTCTCTGTAAATGAGGCTTCTCACTCATGATGGATGGCCCCGCTCTCTCTGAGCACACATTTTACCTGACTGGAAGCACCACGGCTAACTATTTAACAATATTGTTTCTCAGCCAACTCCTTTGGATGGCATTGTCCCTGGGTTGATAATTTCTAATCAATAAAAATTGTCAGCAGGAACTAGGAACCCGCCTTACGGTGAATGACAGAGGATGTGTCTTGGTTTTGAGCTCTGAGGGCCCCTTGCCTTCTGAATAAACATAACACCAAAGGTTATTCTGTGTTCTTCTCCGTCAAACTTAAATTTAGCAAAATTAGGATATGCATTTTCCTTTATTCTCTGTGATCACAAATGTAATGTCAGATTTTTTTCCCAGAGAGCTTTTCACCCCACCTCTACTCCATGTCAAGGTTGTCAGAACCATAATTTATTCATATTTTTGACCTCCGGGGAGGACAATATCCAAAGGGTCAGGGAGTATTATTGGATGTCAGGATGGAAATTCACCGTGCTGGCTCCCTTTACAATGTTACATTTAATCAAGCCACACAAATGTGGCCACTGTAATTACCCCTGAAGGGTTACCCCTCCTTATTAGGAATTACACAATTTTTATGCATTTCCCAACATCCTTAGTGTGGGAAACAGTTGGAGCCTGCTTGGTTTTCTCTGTAAGGAAGCAGAGGTCTGTGATTTCTGCCCCTCTTCTTGGGTCACCACGGTGACCTCCCACGAGCTGCTTTGAGGCCAGGACAGGGGCGAGGGGTCATGGAGCATCCTCCAGTGGGCTGGGCCATCTCCTTTGTGTGGCCCTTTGCCAGGCCACTCTGAGATCTGGCTTATCCTTGAAGGGCTCACGATACAGCGCTTTTACCCAGAATGTCAAAGCCCAGACAACTCCTGAAGCTTAATGATTTTCTGAGAACTGTGCAGAGAGACCTGGGGTTAGGGGGAGGAACAATTAATCAATGCTAAATAATAACAATAGTTATTCTCTGATTCATGAATGGAATAAATCCTTCATCCCTGGCCCATAACAGATACAGTCCAGGCATGCACGGCAAAGCCTGTGAGCTTGTTAGAATTCTTGCCAAGCCGCATCTTGCACGTCTTCTAAAGCGTCCTATTTTCCCGGTCATTTTAAACCACTTTGAAAAAGCTTTCATAAACGCCACAGTATTTTGATTGGTTTGTCCCCATCCTCCTTGAGGCAGCCTGTAGATAAGGTACTGGATCAATTCAGGCAGTGGGTAAGAATTAGGCTAAGGGTTTTGGAGCCAGGCAGACCTGTGTGTATACACTGGGTCCCAGCACTTTCCTTCTACGTAACTTTAATTGTATCACTTAACCTCACTGAGCCTCAATTTCCTGCTTTGCAAAATGAGGGCAGTCATTGTGCCTACCCCTGAGACCGCTGAGATGATGTAATATACTGAATATGAATTGAGGTGGGGAACATTTTATTTTCTTCGAAGTTGTTACAAGAGAGAGCCTCTGATGTGAAAAGAACACCTTGATTAGCTTACTTGGGGTTCAGCCCCCAGGGCCTGGGTATCAACTGTATCCACGCTTCAGAGGCAGACAGAGGCTGCACACAAAGTCTTATATGTCTTACACATGTATCAGTATAGGTCATTTGTATTGTGAGTTTATTTTTAAATTCAAATGCACCTGCTAAAATTTCTGGCAGCTGAGGAGGGAGAAGCCACTCTCCCTGTTGCTTCCCATCTAGAGAGCACAGCAACAGTCTCTCCTGCACTGCCCTGTGCTTGCAATGCCCTCCCCTTATCTGGGCAGGTCTGAACCCTGCCGACCCTTCCAGGTCCATCTCAGATGCTGTTTCTCCATAAAGATTTCTGTAATCCTACAGTGAGAGGGTGCCTCTCAGTTCGGCACACACACTGTAGCTGAAGCTGTCCTCTACTGTGGCACTTGCCACTTTTGAAGAGCACCCTGGCTGCACAGTGGGCCTGTGACATTCACAAGGAGTGTGCCCATGCCCAGGATCTTTGCCAGGGACTATGGCCATGCTGACCCCTCGATTTTGGGCTTTCGGACTTAAGAACTGTGAGAAAATAAATTCCTGTTGTTTTAAGCCAGCCAGTTTGTGGTACTTTGTTACAGCAGCCACAGGAAACTAGGACAGCTGGTTCATGCTGAGATTGTGTGGTGACAGCGATACTTCCAGGGACTCTACCTGCTGGCCAGGGAGGATTCTTTGGGCGGCACTATGGCTGTGAGGGTGTAGAGGAATTGCAGGCCAAGATGGAATCACTGCAATAACCAATTATCCCTAAGGAAGCAGTTTTCAGCCAGGCTTGGTGGCTCATGCCTGTAATCCCAGCACTTTGGGAGGCCGAGGCGGGCGGATCATGAGGTCAGGAGATCAAGACCATTCTGGCTAACATGGTGAAACCCCGTCTCTACTAAAAGTACAAAAAATTAGCCAGGCGTGGTGGCGGGCGCCTGTAGTCCCAGCTACTCGGGAGGCTGAGGCAAGAGAATGGTGTGAACCCAGGAGGCAGAGCTTGCAGTGAGCAGAGATCGCGCCACTGCACTCCAGCCTGGGCGACAGTGCAAGACTCCGTCTCAAAAAAAAAAAAAAAAAAAAAAAGGCAGTTTTCACTGTGCTTCCTTGCATCCTGCGGCCATGCTGGGCACAGGCTCAGAGCTGGGATATCAAACTTCTGTCCCCAGCTCTGCCACTCACCTTGGTCAAGTCATCTTCTCTCTGCTGTAAAATAGGGACACACTTCCTTGGAATTTTTCCTTCACTTGTAAAGCTTGGCATAATCTCTCCAACTAGATGGACATCTTTGAAGGGAAGAAATGGTATCTCCTCCCTCCTGTCCCATGTGCTCAGCATATATTAGGTATTAATTGCACAAAGCCAAATGCGGATATAGCCATGTCTGTTTCACTTACTCCTCTAGACCCACTGTCTGGCAGGTACTTGGAGCTCGATAAAGGTTCACTGAACAAACGAATGATACATTAATAAACAAAGGCCAGGTACTCAGCTACTGAGCAAAAGGAATGAACCCCAGGTCTGCCCCGTACAGGCTGCTTGGTGCTCACTTTGGGGTAGGACACATATCGTGCCACAGGAGTGTTTTCAATCCTGGTTGCGATTATCTTTTGCATCTCAGATTGAGGAGAGGGGGAGCAGTTCTGAGGGACCAGGCTTAGCTCTGCTATTGACACCACAGCCCTGAGGCCTCCATTTTTCCATCTGCTGATAGGAGAATGGGTGTGGGTGGAGTGGGGGACAGACGAGTCCAGGCTGGGTTCAGAGGGTGGTGGCATGGCAAAGTTGCCCCAAAGACAGGATGGAATTTGGTGGGATTTGGCTTCTCTGGATTGCTGCAGCCTGGAGAATGTCTGAGTATTCCCAATGAACTTTGAGTTGAAAATGACCAACTAAATGAAATTAAGTCAGCACCTAGACTAAGTTCAGGAAAGCATCAACAGAAATAAATAAATAACAAGGCAGTCTCCTCTCTACAAGACCTCCCTCTTTCCAACCTCCTTTCCTTCTTCTTTTTTTTAGAGCAAAACACACCAAACATCTTCATGTTTCCATCCTGCGGCCCTGTGCTCACTTGCAAATACAATTCGATGAAATTTGAGCAGATTTGCCTCATTAAGTTTTTCCGTTCATCCTTGTCAAGATTTCCACTTGACCACCGTGGTTTCCTTCGTCAGCCATCTCAGGGGAGAGGGGCAGTGGCTGAGAAAGGAAAGGTTTAACAAGGGGTTGCTCACCCTGTATTGCCGTCAGCCCAGGCTGGAGTGCAGTGGCACAATCTTGGCTCACTGCAAGCTCCACCTCCCAGGTTCACACCATTCTCCTGCCTCAGCCTCCCGAGTAGCTGGGACTACAGGTGCCTGCCACCACGCCTGGCTAATTTTTTTGCATTTTTCGTAGTGATGGGGTTTCACCGTGTTAGCCAGGATGGTCTCGATCTCCTGACCTCATGATCCGCCTGCCTCAGCCTCCCAAAGTGTTGGGATTACAGGCGTGAGCCACCACACCTGGCGAGCACATTCAATTTAATGAGGACATCAGATTGCAAGTCCTGCTGACCCTCTCTCCCTCCCCCACCTCCCTGATCCTGAGCCCAGCCTCTTCAGGGAAGTAGGAGTGGGAGGCTGTCCTTCTTGGATTGAACCTGGATGGAAAACCAGCTCCTGTGAGCTCAGTTTCCTCTGAACAGAGCTGTTGGCTCTGTCTTTTTCCAGAGGAAAAATTTACAACTCCAATTTCTACAATTTACATTCCAGCCTTCTTTTCCCAAAGCTTCCAGCACTGCTCGTGTCAGAAGGGACTACTTATTTCCCAAACACTTTTTGCATTATTAGTTTCATTTATTATTTTTATGCTTTCTATTGGGTCCATGTACATATCATTTCTCTGAGATCCCCAGAGCAATTGACAATGAGTTGAGGGCCATCATCTCTTAGGAATTGGAGGCTAAGATGCAGTCAGTTTCTCCAGGGAAAAGGTTTCTAGCCTGTGCATTTAAAATTAGCCCCAATTAACCCCTCATCCACTGGCCCAAAAATGTCCATGCAGATGTTGCTAAACCTTCTACACCCCATTCTTGTCTGTTTGAGAGAGTGTCGGGCTTAAGTGGACAAAATGTGAAGTTTAACTTTTCAGAGAGCTTAAATGCCCTTCTTTCACGCTGATTTATCTTTTGGAGATACTTACAGATACGCCTGTGATCTGTCAAAATTGGAGTATAAAAATTCCGTAATTGTTTCAAAGTAGAAAGGCAATCTTATTTTACTTTGCCTTTGAAAATCATGGCATTTTCATGAAGTAAATGAAACATCAGCAGAACAGCTGTGTATCCTATAAGACCCCCCCAGGACTTTGAAAAGGAGCCTGTGCTTGGTGACAAGAATCATCACTAGAAGCCCCATGTCACTTTCAGAACCAGCAAAACCCATTGACTAAGAAACTTTTCTAGAACAGTGTTCAGCAGACACATTTTGAATTATCATGAGTGCAAAAAATTCTCATATAAATGAGCATAAACTAGGTGCAATGGCTCACACCTGTAACTCTGGCACTTTGGGAGGCCAAGGCAGGAGAATCACATGAGGCCAGGGTTCCGAGGCCAGCCTGGATACCATAGCGAGAACCCCAGCTGTACAAAAACTTAAAAAAATATATTAGCCAGGCATGGAGGCATGCACCTATAGGACCAGCTACTCGAGGAGGCTGACATTGGAGGATTGCTCACGCCCAGGTGGTTGAGGCTGCAGTGAGCTATGATTGTGCCACTGCACTTCAGTCTGGGTAACAAAGTGAGACCCTGTCTCAAAATAAATAAATACATACATTCTTACTTGGCTTTTAGGGAATAGTAGTGTCCCTTAAAAGGGTTTCTGTTTGTCTGTGTGCAAGAGAATTGCTGAGAGCACATGTTCTGGTGACTCAGTCTGGAAAATGGCTTCTTTGGGCCTTGGAGAGTCCCAGAAGAATCACAGTGATTCTGTCAATAGCTGTTAGATGTGGGGCTGGGCACAGTGGCTCATGCCTGTAATTCCAGCACTTTGGGTGGCCAAAGCGGGCAGATCACTTGAGGCCAGGAGTTCGAGACCAGCCTGACCAACATGGTGAAACCCTGTCTCTACTAAAAATACAAAAATTAACCGGTTGTGGTGGCATGCACCTGTAATCTCAGCTACTTGGGAGGCTGAGGCATGAGAATAGCTAGAACCCAGGAGGTGGAGGTTGCAGTGAGCTGAGATCACACCACTGCACTCCAGCCTGGGCTGGAGTAAGACTATCTCAAAAAAAAAAAATAGTTGTTAGATAGTAAGCTCTTCTCTGAGAAGTCCTCTGTCTCTCACCTATACATCCTTTGCGGTAGTCTTATCCTGGGAATTGTGTACAGGAGGAGATGCCTAATGTTTGTTCCATTTAATCATTCCATCTGTCTTTGCTTGTTTAAAGGATAACAGGGTCCAGCCAGGAGTGGCACAGAAGCATGATGGGCTTGACAGGATCAGCCCGTCCCGAGTTGGGGACAGTTTTGCAACAGCCCTTATTTATTTAGGGCCAAGCCATTCACGTGTTCACTCATTCACGGAAGCAGCTGCAAGTACCACATGGCTTGAAAGGCTGCAGATTCCGAGGTGCCCTGAGAGATTATGAAAGTCTCAGTATAAACAAATGCAGTTACACAAAGATCAAGCTGAAGGGAGAAGTTCGTATTTACATATTTACACCCTCAGGGCACTTCCTTGCCCACCCTTTCATTTTTTTTTGGTTTTGTTTTTTTGAGATGGAGTCTGGCTCTGTCACCCAGGCTGGAGTGCGGTGGTGCAATCTCAGATCACTGCAACCTCTGCCTCCCAAGTTCAAACGATTCTCCTGCTTCAGTCTCCCAAGTAACTGGGACTACAGGTGTGTACCACCATGCCTGGCTAATTTTTTTGTACTTTTAGTGAGATGGGGTGTCACCATGTTGGCCAGGCTGGTCTCGAACTTCTGACCTCAAGTGATCCACACGACCTTGGCCTCCCAAAGTGCTGGGATTACTAAAGGCATGAACCACCATCCCTGGCCCCACTCTCTCATTTTTATATCCTTATCCAGTTAAAAAACAAAACAAAACAAAACAAACAAAAAACAAAGACATTATCTGCTTCACACTAGATTCTTTCATAGAGAACTCTTTGAAATACTGTGAACATACTTTGAAGACTACTTTGAAAAATACTGTGTATTGCTGATTAACCTCCTTTGGAATGGACTCCTGTTCATGTTGAGGCATAGGGACTTGGTTTGACGTCTGTTACTCTACCCTCAAATGACTAGTATGTCTCCAGAAAGGTACTTACATTCTGTAATACTATTACCACTTGGTCTGTTGTGGGGCCCCTCAGTCATTTTTTCAATTAAAAAAGGCCTGATGCTCTATTAACCTTTTGTCTGCTGTACCATCCTTCATACTGCCATTGCCCTGAGATGATGAGCTATGTATTAAAAAAGCATATATTACTGTAAGCCACATCCAAGTTCTCTGTCATTAGAAAGATGAAGTATCATTTTTTCATTAAAAATGTGAGACAGTTTCTCACACTCACAACTTCTGGGCCTGTCTGCAATCTCTTTGTTATAGGGGTTGAGAGGTAACTTCCACCACTCACCATCCCACAGCCAGGAAACTCCACCTGAGCCCCTCCCATGGAAGATGGGCCAGAAAAGGGTTTTGTTCTCAGAGAGCAAAGCTGTAGCCTATTGACATTTTTTTCTCACAGCTGCTTTTAGGTGAAACAGTGGCCTCAGTTTGCCAGATATCTAAGCGAGTAAATAAAATTGCACACTCCACACTATTTGCAGCTGCACAGAAAATCAAGGGACTCTCTGAGTCCTCTTCCTCCTTTCTCATGTGGGAAACAGAGAGCTTCTCGAGGAAGCAGAAAGCCTAGGCCATGTGTCTGTACTCTGGATCTCTCTTGCTTTCAAGTTTTATAAGAAGCTGCCTAGAGTGGCCACACAAGCTGGTCATGTTACCCAGGTTCATGACAACTTAGGAGATAAGCAGGGCCAGGTGTCTGGAACCCAGCCATCACTGTTATCTTTGTGGCGCTAGGTGACAGCTATTTAGGGTCAGTGTCCTGGCTTTAGGTTTCCAGAACACTCAGGAATTGCCTTTCTTTTTCCATTCCAAACTGAATAAGGGGAAAACATACCAAGAAAGTCAGTTCTTTGGAAATGCATCTTGGTAATGTTGACTTGATTGTGGGGACGGGTTTGGCCATGACTATTGTTAAAATCTTTGTGAGGCTATACCTGTTGGATTTCCATGTAACCCTCTGCTTGTCCTTCCAGCCAACCATATAGGTCGGGCTCAATCTACTGGAGGAAGGTAAAAGGTTTCAGCCCTGCCTCTCTGAGTTACCACTGCCCTGCCCACCCCAGGATCCCACAGCCCTTCTAATCCCTCTGGCCACCTCAGTCAAAACTGACTCACGAGAAGGAGGCTTGCATCACACTCAATACAACAAACATTTCTAGAACGTGCTGATTGGCACCAGGACTACTTTGTGATTTCTGATCTCACCAGTGAATACTGTGAAGCTCTAATTGAATACATTTCCTGGGCCATTTGTTAGCTCCTCCAAACCCTGCTCTCCCTCCTCATAGGAGGGACACAATGGTCCTGCCTCTCACCTCCATGCGGCCGCCATGTGGGATGCAGTTCTGTGCAGTGGCTAACATAGGTGCCAGCCTCCTCCAGTTCAAATTCTGGCTCTGCAAAGTGCTAGCTCTATGCACTTGGAAAAATTACTTGACCTCTCTGAGCTTATTTTATTACCGATTCTATTGAGATATAACAGAATTTACCTCATGGCGTTACTATGACGATTAAATAAGATTATCATGAAAGTGCTTAGTCTGTGTCGGCACATAGTTAAGTACTAAACAAATGTAAACTGCTATATTTTCAATAGTCACTATCATATACCTTTCTCTTTAGCCCTTGGGACATCCTTTGAAGTAGGCGTTTTGTCCATGTTTCATTGATGGGAAATGAAGGCTCAGTGAGTACACTGCAGAGCTGGACTCACACCCAGGTCTGTGGCTTTGTAAAAAGCATCTTCTTTCCATGTGCTCCCTGCAGATGAGATTTGTTAAAAATGGATGCCCTGTCCCCAAAGCATGTACTCCCAATCTTACTGTATTCTTGCTCCCACATCTTCCATCTCTCCCTCTCAACTGACTCAGTCTATTTGATGAAATTTTCCCCCAATTAACAACAACAACAACAACAAAACAACAACAGTCTTTAATCTTTCACCCAGTCCTGTGCTGGAGCTAACTCCTACCATCTCAGGAGCACTGATTGTTACAATTTCAGGAATTTTGCAAGATAGTTGAAATCATGTTGGTAGCTTGAAATTGGCCATGGTAGGAGGATTTACAGTACAGACACCAGCCAATGCTTCCAATCAGGGCTTTAATTTTCATTTCTGGAGAGTTGGCTGTTAAAACTAACCTGCATACCTCTGCTTCCACCTCCACATTCCTGACTATCTACCTATCTCTTCTTTCCTTTGAAACCGTAGTTCTTGAGAGTGGTTTATAATTCTCTACCCCCCTTCTCACAAATTGTATCTACTTATCTCCAAAAGCAATGAAGTTTTGCCTCCACTCTTACCACCAAAGCCAGCAATGACCTCACTCCATTTGAGCTCCACATCATTTGGAGCTGTTGACCTTCTCTCTTTCTTGATAGTCATGTCTCCTTTGGCTGATGTGACACTCTTCTTGGTTTCCCTGCCTCTCTGACCAGCCTTTGTCATTTCCTCTGGGTCTTGTGGTTTTATCCTTGTGACTTTTCCTTTCTTCCTAGACTCACCAATCTTATCTACTCCAAATAGATATGTCATTTTGGACATTGATCTATGTCAAATATGACCCAACTCCTCTTGACATCTGTAGTGATGCTTTATGTGCAATGCACCACATCTCCTCAGTACATTGGATTTTAGTGGAACTATGCTGAGCAGCTCCATGCAACCAGAAAACTGTTCTGGGTGTCTCTTCACCTTCCTGTCTCAGGGCTTTTCTTGAAGCTGTAGAAAGCCAAGATTGAGTGCAGGAAGTATGGAGGAGTTAGCACTGTCTGCAGGCAAACCTCAGCCAATGGGGGATGCAAGTAAGTGGATAAATACTCCAGCTTTCGTACTTTAGAGAGATAGCTCTGAAGTGCTGTCTACTTAGTTTCTCAGTCTCCAGTAAGCCTGAGCACTGAGATAAGCAATGCAATAACTCCCTCTTCACTGGCTTTTCTTCATTCCTGGTCTCATTGTCCCCTCTTCTTCACTCTGCTTCCTGGCATCACTTCCCAACTAAACTAGCTGCACTCATGTCTGTGTCTCAGATTCTCCTTTAGGGGAACTCAACCTAGAATACTCCAATGCTGAAATTTCAGTGCCAGACTCACTTCTGATCTTCATACCTGTAGCACCTATATCATTTCAAGACCAACCTGATGTTAAACCCATTATGATGACTTCTGTCCCTCTGTCTCTGTATGCTGGATCAACCTACAGTAGCAGAATCCATCCAGGTTCCCAAGCTAGAAATCCCAGTGCAGTTTTCTCTCTTTTACTTCAGCCACCTCGCCAAGTTATTCAAGTCTTCTAACATGGAAATGGCTTTTGAATCTATCCCCTGGGCTCAGTAGAAATGGGTAGAAAATCGTCAACTCACCAAAAGCCCTTTCTTCTCCAGCAAAGAAATTTTGCAAGCATTTCCCTTGCACACACACACAGAGAAAAAGAGAGAGAGAGAGAGAAACAGAAGTTTTGCAGGCTCAAAGTGCTCTCAAAATATCAGAAAAATGCTCTTTCTCTGCCAGTATGCAAGTATGTATACCGTGGTTGAGAGGAGATGTCTTCTTTCCTCTTTATAAGAGGCTGCCATTTCAAACACTAAAAACACAGAAATTACGGCTTAGTTTTATAAGCTTTTTTTTTTTTAAATGCCAACCAATTGAAGAAATAGTAGTTGTAATATGACAAAGTCTATAGCCCATTGGACAAATTTTGCTATCTTAAACTTCTGGGGTCTGGATCCTTCTTACCAGCCCTGAGGTTCGGGCAGGAACTTAGGTAGAAAAACAAATACATGCACACATCTGATGCTCCAAACCCTAACAGCCAGGGCACTGCTCTATTTTCAGGGCTGCTAGACAAAAAGTGTCTCTTCTTCAAATGTCACCATGTGTGGCACTCTTTCCCCAAGAGACTGCAATTTTCTAGACCAAAAGCTGGCCCTGGAATCCTCCTGAGATGATGATATTCCCTCTCCCAGGAATTTGGGATTGGGAGTCAGAGAGGCTGACTCACTCAGTTGCCAACATTGGCTCTTATGTAAAACTGTTAGCAAATACAGATTATCTTGGCTATTGAGGCACCATATTGAGGAAACAGGAGAATCCAGAGAGGCACAGATTCTAGTTGTTTGACATTATAAACAATGTTTTAATGAATAGCCTAACACATATGCATTTTTCTATATCTCTGATTCTTTTCTTATGATGAATTTCTGCAGATGGAGTTCCTGGGCCAAAGAATATTTACATTTTAAGGATTTTTATATTTTTATATGCCCAATGGCCCCTGAAAATTTTTGTTGTATCAATTTTTGCTACCATTTACAGTCTGTGTGTGAGTTCTGGTATTCTTTTTTTTTTTTTCTTTTTTCGAGATGGAGTTTCACTTTTGTCACCCAGGTTGGAGTGCAATGGCGTGATCTCAGTTCGCTGCAGCCTCCGCCTCTTGAGTTCAAGCAATTCTCCTGCCTCTACCTCCTGAGTAGCTGGGATTACAGGTGCCTGCCACCATGCCTGGCTAATATTTGTATTTTTAGTAGAGATGGGGTTTCACCATGTTGGCCAGGCTGGTCTCGAACTCCTGATCTCATGATCTGCCCACCTTGGCCTCCCAAAGTGCTGGGATTACAAGCATGAGCCACTGCGCCTGGCCCGAGTCCTTGTATTCCTATTTTCCCTAGATATTATCCTTTAAAGAAAAAAATGGGGACTATTTGAATAACCTAAGCATATGCTTCATAGGAAAGGAAATAAAAATGGCTGTTTGATATATGGAAAGATGCCCAGATTCACTTGTAATTGAAGAAATGTAAATTGAAACTATCCTAAGGTACCACTTTTCACTCATTGGTTCGGTAAATTCCATAAGCTTGATAACACACTCTATTGGCAAGGCTGTGGAGAAGCAAGCACACTCGTACATTTTGGTTGGATATGTAAATTGATGAAACCCTTGTAGAAGGCAATTTGGCAGTAGCTTTCAGAATTAAAAATGCATACAGCCTTGGTCCCAGTAATTTCACTTCCCGGAATTCGTTTTACAGATACCCTGGCATAATTGAGAAATGATGTATATTCAAGGTTATTCATTGCAGCATTGTTTATAAGAGGAAAAACACTGGAAATCATCTAAGTAAATTATCATACATCTATACAATGAAAAATTATTTAGTGATAAATAAGGAGAAAGCTCTTAAAACACCCATAAGAAAAGTTCTGTAATATATATTGGTAGGAGGAAAAAGTAAGGTATGAAACTTTATGTATACTATGCTATAGTTTATTTTAAAGAGATTAAAATAAAAATAATAATGCATCTGGTATTTGCTTGTATATATGAAAAGAACCTCTGGAAGGATACATGGGTCATTACTAACAACAGTGATATGGTTTGGCTGTGTCCCTACCCAAATCTCTCCTTGAATTGTAGTTGCCATATAATCCCCACATGTCGTGGGAGGGACCTGGTGGGAGATAACTCAGTCATGAGGGTGGCTACCCCAATGCTGCTGTTCTCATGATAGTGAGTGAATTGTCACAAGATCTGATGGTTTTATAAAGGGCTTTCCCCTCTTTGCTTGGCACTGCTTCTTCCCGCTGCCATGTGAAGAAGGATGTGTTTGCTGCTTCTTGCACCGTGTTTGTAAGTTTCCTGAGGCCTTCCCAGCCATGCTGTTCTTACAGCAGCATGAGAATGGACTAAAACAAGCGGTTACCTGTTTAAGGTGTGGTGAGTCCTATTCACGTGGGGGACAGGATGGGAGAAGATTGTTCACTGAATTCTTTGCTGTTTTTTTTTTATTATTTTGGAACTAAGAAAATGTATTTAATATCCAAAATATAAAATATTAAAAAACACTCATTTTCCAATTTAAAATTTTAATTTGACTTAAAAATATTTAGTAAGTTTGAGCATGCTTTATGCATATATTGTTCATTTTTATTTTTTTTTTAATAGACAAGGTCTCACTCTGTTGCCCAGGCTGGGGTACAGTGATACAATCATAGCTCACTGCAGCCTTGGACTCCTGGGCCCAAGCAATCCTCCCGCCTCAGCTTTCTGAGTAGCTGGGACTACAGGCACACACCACTATGACTGGCTATTTTTTTTTTTTTTTTTTTTTTTTTTTTTTTTAGAGATAGGGTCTCATTATGTTGACCAGGCTGATCTCAAACTCCTGGCTTCAAGGGATCTTCCTGCCCCATCTCCCAAAGCACTGGGATTATAGGCCTGAGCCTCCACCCTGGCGCCATTTGCGTTTCTTTTGTGGTAGTAACCTCATTCACATCATTTGCAAATTTTTATTTAAAATTGAAGCTTCTTTTCTTATTTAACGTAAGTGCATCTATATATTAAGAATACTAACACCTATCTTCTATATATGTTTCAAATGGTTTCCCCAGTTTGTTGTTTACCATTTAAATGTTAATGATATTTGATTTGATATGTTGGAACTTTAAATTTATATGGAGTTGAATTTATCTGTTCTTTTATTTGTAAACATTCCTTTGCAAATACGATTTTTAAATGATTAGCTTTTCTAATATTTACCTGTATTTTCTTTGAGTTTTTTAAAGAATTATTCTCATGTAAAGTCTTAATTATTTTGGAATTTATTGTTATATACTGTATAAAGCTAGAATATAGCTTTTCTTTTTAGCAAATAGCTAGCCAGTTGCCCTTAAACTATTTACTAAGTCATCCTGTGCCCACTAACTTGAAACGCCACCTTTATCGTAAATTAATTTTGCTCTTGGGCCTGTTTCTGAGCTTCCCATTTTGCTCCTCCATTGATCTCATCTGCCTAGTCCTGCAGCAGACCAACCTGGTACTTGTTAAGGAACCACCATGGGCCAGGTGTCATGGCTCACACCTGTAATCCCAGCACTTTGGGATGCAGAGGCAGGTGGATTGCTTGAGCTCAGGAGTTCCAGACCAGCCTGGACAATGTGGCAAAACCCCACCTCTACGAAAAAGTAGAAAAATTAGCCAGGTGTGGCAGCACACATCTATTGTCCCAGCTACTTGGGAGGCTGAGGTGGAAGGATCAGGAGGATCACCTGAGCTTGGGGAGGTCAAGGCTGCGGTGAGCCGTGATCACATCACTGCATTCCAGCCTGGGTGACAGAGTGAGACTCCATCTCAAAGCCGTTGTCAAGACCTTGGGCTGGAGCCAAGTCTCTTCCTTGAATCCCTATGACATGCCTCATCCTAGGTTCTGTTGTGGGTGGCTTTGCTTGCCCTCTGCTCCCATTGTCTCTGAAGGGCATGTTATCTCCACCCATCTGTGAGTTCTCCAGTAAAGGCCGTGTCTTCTACTTTTGAAGGCACTCCATGTGCCTACCATCCAGAAGAACACATGGTTTTAACAATCAGCTGTTGAAAATGCTGGATTAAATGGATTCTCAATGGAGAATGAAATGCTGAATTAAGCATTGAAAATGCTGGATTAAGTGGATTCTCCACTGAGAATCCACTTAATTCCAGTTTGGCCACTTAATAGCATTTCTGTGTTGTCTTTAAAAGTCATATATTCACTTTGACCCTCAGAATCTTTGCTGTTGAGATAAGGATAATAGTACTTACCTCATAAAGTTAGTGTGAGAATTAAAATAAGTGATACTTTTAAACACTCTTGGCGCAAGTCTGACGTATAGGAGGGCCTCAACATAGCTTCATTTATTCATTCTTTCAAGGTTATTTTCATCAAATATATATGAATGTTTTGATTGATTAATTCTTTCCTCCATTATCACAAGCTTGTCTCTGCTGAATTAACTTCTCCCATAATGGCTTCTTAGACAAGAGTTGAGGCAAGCTTGCAGGCTTCCAGATGGCTTAAAGCCAGATAAGATCCCAGACTACCTCCAATTGGGGTTTGGACCATTTTAGGTTGTGTATAGTGGGAAGGACAGGGTAAAGATAAAGGACACTGGGCTTAGTGGGGAAGCATAAGCCTTTGATATGTGTTTGTGTACATATAAGTCTGTGCATTCATGTATGTGTGTATACGTGTGTGTGTGTGTGTGTGTGTGTATAAATGCATTCAGTTTGTTTGTTTCCAGAAATGGCCAGGTAGTGCATATTCCAGAGACCCAGAGAAAGAAAGATAAGGTCTTAGGTGTACCCGGAAGGCAGTCTCTTCCACGTTCTCTTTCCCCTCTCCACTCTCTTCCCTCCCACCTTTCTTTTCCTCATGCCCACACCTTCTGCTCTCCCCAGAAGACTTGGAGTTGCTATCATATTTCTGTGGCAGCTCCCAGAGCTTCCAAGCTGAGGTGTCAATCAAATTTCCCTTCTCTTTGAAAGAGCGTGGTGGAATCTGTCAGGGGAATGGAAGAAGGTGTGGAGGTGGGAAGAGGCAGCGGGTGTCAAATGTGAATGTGCATGAAAACGTGTGAGGATAGACAGCAGGCCCCCACAGGCTATGGGGGAGCCTCCGCTGACTGCCTCAAACACAGCGGTCTTCTCCCTCATCCAGTCTCCTGCAGAGATTGCACACTCTTTGATTCAGCTCTGTGGCTGTGCATCTGCATGTTTTCTTACCATGTAAAGAGCTGAAGTTTCAAGAGTTGATTATCTGCCCCCCTACCCCAGGTCCTAGCACAGTGCCTGGAATATAGTAGACACTCAGCAAATAACTTGCTGTATGAATGAGTACTTGCATGAATCCTGTGTGTGTTCTGTTGGTTGATAGTGAGTTTTCTACAATGCCACATGGTCAGGCCACTCAACCCTTATGGTGTGGCATGGATAAGCATATGCTGCACCCCCTAAATAAATTGACTGGCTTGTCCCTGGGTATTAATGGGGTGGCTTAGATGTCCTTCTCTTCTTTGGGATAAAGAAGTATCTATCATTGAAGTATCTATCCTGGCTCCTGGAATCTATGTAGAAGTTGCAGGTCTGTCAGTCTCGAGTGTCTTTATCCCCCCAAATGAAGAATCTGCCTTGTTTACAGTAGTTTTAAAATGTAGGATTTTAGAATAAATCGAGAAGAGTCAAGCCATTCTTCAACCAGCTGTGTGATTCTGAGCAACGATGTCACTACTATTTTCAGAAGCTTTAAAGTGAGGAATAGAACCCATCTCAAAGGGATGGCACATGGGAAGGGCTAAGAAAAGTGCTGAGTATATGGTAGACACTCAATAAATGTTAGCAATTTTTAAGCTACATCCAGTTGTAAGTGAACAGCTATGTTGGAGTAGATGAAAAGGAGGAGGGTGGGGAGTGAGACTGGTTGCGGGAATTCACCTTTCTGATTCTATAACACACATTGCCTTAGTAATAAGGATAACTGAGAGTCCTTTTGGGCATTGGGAGAGGTGGAGTAAATTGAAGAACAGTGTTCTTTTTCAGGCCTATAATTACAGCACGTGAGTGCTCTCAATCAGGTCAATGAGTGAGAATGTTTTGTGCTCTTTATGTTTTGGGGATCTTCACAAAGTTCTGGAGATCGAATGATTTTCATATTGATCACTCAGTACACATTGATTGAACACCTACTGTCTGCCAGGGTATACAAAGATGAATTAGACAAGTTCCTGCCCCCTGAAGAGTTCCCAACCTACTTGCAGAAACAAGGTAAAAACTCAGAAAAATTTCAGTTTTGATCCAAGAGTTGAACAACAGCTCAAAATATTCTAACATGGGGGCAGCTGATGTTTTCCTAGGGAGTGGTAATAAGTGATACGTTTCAGGGGAATGAGAGATCTGGGTGGATGGGCTGGTGAAGGAAGACGCCTTAAGCAAAGAGGTTTGAGAGGGCATCTGAACCCAAGAAAGAGAGGCTCTTGGGAGAGCAGTGAGGCACAGGAAGCTGTGTCCTGGGGACAGTGAGTGAGCCTGTCTGAATGGAATGGAGGGTTCATGCAGCAGGAGAGCAGCCTGGTTGGACAGGCCAGGGCTCTGCTGTGCAGGCCTTGGGTGCTAAACCAGAGAGCTTAGAATAGATCAGAAATTGTGGGCAGCTTTTGAGCGGGGAAGTAACACAGTGAAAGTGACATTCCCAGAACTGCCATTTAAGTTCTTTCTGAGCGTGCACATCTTCAGTGTGGATATGAGACTCACACCTGGAAGAAGCTAGCTGTCCCTAACAGGGGGCTCTTCTTGTACCCCCAAGACTACTAGAGACTGGATACTGCCCACTCAACCCCCAGTTCTGCTTTCTCAGGGTCTATTTTCTAAAATCTGTGACTAAGAGATCATGGCTTCTTTTGGTCCTTCTAACAGCTGGCTGTAAAGCAAGGAGCAAGAATACCTTGTCTAGTTTACACATCAAGTTAGCAGTGGATCTGGGACACACCTGGGCTCACCAGACCAAGTTCCTGACCCCATGTCCAGGGCACTGACTCCTGTGTCATAGCTGCCCCCTGGAAGGCCTGGTCCTGAATGTGAAAGCAAAAGGCTGATATGGCCAAAGTCTTTACCTCTAAGGGAATTTGACATAATCAGAACAGAAGTCATTTTACCAAGATTTGTCTTTAAAATAGCTGACAGGCTTTAGAAAATGACTCAAATAAGAAATTATACTTCAAGGTACCTAAGGAAAGGTTGTCTTCAACTTCTCCCCAACCTCAAAATGCTGATGTTTGGCCATCAACATCAGTTTGGGACTGGCGGATGATGAGTGGCAGCCAAGCAGACTGTTGGCCATGTGGACAGCCGATGGGCAGACCCCTGTCCAGCGGGGCCTGATGGCAGAGAGGTGGATTCATTGCCGGGAGCAAATGGTTGCCAGGGACACAGCTAGCTTAGCCCTGGAGCCCCCTTGGATAAGGCCCAGGAAAAAGCTCATTTCTACCCCTTTGTGGCCCTTTTTGAGCCAGGTCTGGAGACCATCCAAGAAGCTAAATAAGCAGGAAAGCTGGGAGACAGCAACCCAATATGGCAATTAGCCCACATTGTACAGGCAAGATGGATTTTCAACTTCAAGGAAATTGGCAAGAAGAGCAGAGGGAACCCTTACATTTTTCTTTCTCATTCTGGGTCTCTTTCCAGTCAGCTGAAAAATCTATTTTGCAAAATATATGGGTCCAGAAAGAACCCAAACCCAAGGAGAGTTTTTTCCATTTGATGTATAATCCCCTTTATTTAAAATGATGAAAGAGAGAAAATATTTTTCAAAGTGACATCATTTATCTTATGATAATCAATGAAGCCCTCATAAACTAATATATTAAAGAAAACATTTAAGCTTAAACCAAGCAAACACACAAGAGGGGTCTTAGAAATAACCCCAAGGCTCCAGGGGGAGACACAATGGCCTACTTGTTTTCCCTTTTCTGGATCAGTTGTGTTTGGTCGTTTTGATTTTCAGGACCCTCTTTGCTGCCTGCTAGGGTGGCTGAGGACTAGAAAACCACAGGGGCTGTGGCTATTACTTATCCTACTTGTACTGCCATAAATATAATGAGACACACTTGGCACCCTGCTACCTGATACTGACCTTGATTGTTGCCGAGTGAGTGAGGGTCGCAAAGCCTCTGCCCACTTCTTTTCCTGGGACACCAGCCAAGCAGGTTTGATTTTCCTGGAAATCCCTGGGCCGTAGAATATGGAGCCTCCGGTAAAAGTGGGTTCCTCCTCTCCCTTCATTGCTATTCAAAGCACATGTTGTTTATTCATGTTCTCCCCATTTTGCCTCACAGAGGGGAGGTGTTTGGAACAAAACTCTCCCTCCCTTCTCCCACCTGCCCCCCACCAGCATGTGGGGGAGGCAGCCCAGGAGTCTATCAGGAGAATAACTTCTGAGTACTTTTCCATTTTCAATAGTTTATGACCCAATTTAGCATGCAAATGCCCCAAATGCAATGAAAACGCTGCACCACATTGGCTTTGCCTTCCCATTCAGGCATAGGATGACTTCCCAGTTAGTCATAGGATGGAGAGAGCAATCTAACTTCCCTGATGGCTGAGGGAGGAATGTTGCCTTGTATTCTTTCTGGAATAAGAAGGCTTTAAGGCAGGTGCAGTATGAAGTGAAGGCAGAGGGAGTTGGTATCTTTCTGATTGTGACCTGAGGGGACTGCAGAGGCTTCCTTCCACCAAATATCTTACTTCCCCAAATATCTCAGTGCCTGTTTCATCATTGGTGTTTTATGCATATGCTTCCATCCATCTGTTTGTCCATCTGTCCATCCATCCATCTGTCCATCCATCCATCCATTCTTTCTTTCTTTTCTTTTTGAGATAGGGCCTGACTCTGTCATCCAGGCTGGAGTGCAGTGGTGCAATCATGGCTCACTGAAGCCTCCACGTCCCAGGCTCGAGTGATCCTCCTACTTCTGCCTCCTGAGTAGTTGGGGCTAGAGGCACATGCCACCATGCCCAGCTAATTTTTGGATCTTTTTGTAGACTTTTTTTTTTTTTTTTGCAATGTGGGGTTTCACCATGTTGCCCAGGCTTGTCTCAAACTCCTGGGCCCAAGAGATCCTCCCATCTCAGCCCTGCAAAGTGCAGGGAATTCTTTCTTTCTTTAAAAATGTATGTATCGTTGGTCTGTGTTCGTTATCAACTCCTAGACATCTTGGAAGATGCAAACACTCTTGAAGGTGACACATTGAGTCAGTAGAATCTGAGGGGGAATGACAGGACAGGATGCTTTCCCTTTGGGACTTTGGACAATAGGACTTCCTCCTTGGTCCCTTCTCTGAACCCTAGGAAGTATCTGAGGTTCCTAGGGCACAGTGAAAACTTCTGCTAGCTTCAGTTTTAATTATACTCTAACCACATTTCAGGCACCATGCTTAACAGTTTACATGCATTCACTCATTTATCCTCTAGACTATGCATTGCATGAAAGTAGGAATCTGACAGTTTATTATTATTATTATTATTATTATTATACTTTAAGTTCTAGGGTACATGTGCACAACGTGCAGGTTTGATACATAAGTATACATGTGCCATGTTGGTTTGCTGCACCCCTCAACTCATCATTTACATTAGGTATTTCTCCTAATGCTATCCCTCTCCAGCTCCCCCACTCCCCAACAGGCCCCAGTGTGTGATGTTCCCCTTCCTGTGTCCAAGTGATCTCATTGTTCAATTCCCACATATTAGTGAGAACATGCAGTGTTTGGTTTTCTGTCCTTGTGATAGTTTGCTGAGAATGATGGTTTCCAGCTTCATCCATGTCCCTGCAAAAGACATGAATTCATCCTTTTTTGTGGCTGCATAGTATTCCATGGTGTATATGTGCCACATTTGCTTAATCCAGTCTATCATTGATGGACATTTGGGTCGATTCCAAGTCTCTGCTATCGTGAATAGTGCCACAATAAACATACGTGTGTGTGTGTCTTTATAGTAGCATGATTTATAATCCTTTGGGTATATACTCAGTAATGGGATTGCTGGGTCAAATGGTAATTCTAATTCTAGATCCTTGAGGAATCACCACACTGTCTTCCACAATGGTTGAACTAATTTACACTCCCATCAACAGTGTAAAAGTGTTCCTATTTCTCCACATCCTCTCCAGCATCTATTGTTTGCTGACTTTAATGATCGCCATTCTAACTGGTGTGGGATGGTATCTCATTGTGGTTTTGATTTGCATTTCTCTGATGATCAGTGATGATGAGCATTTTTTCATGTGTCTGTTGGCTACATAGATGTCTTCTTTTGAGAAGTGTCTGTTCATATCCTTTGCCCACTTTTTGATGGAGTTGTTTGTTTTTTTCTTGTAAATTGTTTCAGTCCTTTGTAGATTCTGGATATTAGCCCTTTGTCAGATGGGTAGATTGTAAAAATTTTCTCCTATTCTGTAGGTTGCCTGTTCACTCTGATGGTAGTTTCTTTTGCTGTGCAGAAGCTCTTTAGTTTAATTAGATTCTATTTCTCTATTTTGGCTTTTGTTGCCATTGCTTTTGGTGTTTTAGTCATGAAGTCCTTGCCCATGCCTAGATCCTGAATGGTACTGCCTATGTTTTCTTCTAGGGTTTTTATGGTTTTAGGTCTAGCATTTAAGTCTTTAATTCATCTTGCATTAATTTTTGTATGGGTGTAAGGAAGGGATCCAGTTTCGGCTTTCTACACATGGCTAGCCAGTTTTCCCAGCACCATTTATTAAACAGGGAATCCTTTCCCCATTTCTTGTTTTTGTCAGGTTTGTCAAAGATCGGATGGTTGTAGATGTGTGGTGTTATTTCTGAGGGCTCTGTTCTGTGCCATTGGTCTATATCTCTGTTTTGGTACCAGTATCATGTTGTTTTGGTTACTGTAGCCTTGTAGTATAGTTTGAAGTCAGGTAGCGTGATGCCTCCAGCTTTGTTCTTTTGGCTTAGGATTGACTTGGTGATGCGGGCTCTTTTTTGGTTCCATATCAACTTTAGTTTTTTCCAATTATGTGAAGAAAGACATTGGTAGCTTGACGAGGATGGCATTGAATCTATAAGTTACTTTGAGCAGTATGGGCATTTTCACGACATTGATTCTTTCTATCCATGAGCATGGAATATTCTTCCATTTGTTGGTGTCCTCTTTTATTTCGTTGAGCAGTGGTTTGTAGTTCTCCTTGAAGAGGTCCTTCACATCCCTTGTAAGTTGGATTCCTAGGTATTTTATTCTCTTCGTAGCAATTGTGAATGGGAGTTCACTCATGATTTGGCTCTCTGTTTGTCTGTTAATGATGTATAGGAATGCTTGTGATTTTTGAACATTGATTTTGTATCCTGAGACTTTGCTGAAGTTGCTTATCAGCTTAAGGAGATTTTGGGCTGAGACGATGGGGTTTTCTAAATATACAGTCATGTCATCTGCAAACAGGGACAATCTGACTTCCTCATTTCCTGATTGAATACTCTTTATTTCTTTCTCTTGCCTGATTGCCGTGGCCAGAACTTCCAATACTATGCTGAATAAGAGTGGTGAGAGAGGGCATCCCTGTCTTGTGCCGGTTTTCAAAGGGAATGCTTCCAGTTTTTGCCCATTCAGTATGATATTGGCTGTGGGTTTTTCATAAATAGCTCTTATTATTTTGAGATACGTTCCATCAATACCTAGTTTATTGAGAGTTTTTAGCATGAAGGGCTGTTGAATTTTGTCAAAGGCCTTTTCTGCATCTATTGAGATAATCATGTGGTTTTTGTCTTTGGTTCTGTTTATGTGATGGATTACTTTTATTGATTTGCTTATGTTGAACCAACCTTGCATCCCAGGGATGAAGCCGACTTGATCATGGTGGATAAGCTTTTTGATGCGCTGCTGGATTTAGTTTGCCAGTATTTTATCGAGGATTTTGGCATCAATGTTCTTCAGGGATATTGGTCTAAAATCCTCTTTTTTTGTTGTGTCTCTGCCAGGCTTTGGTATCAGGATGATGCTGGCCTCATAAAATGAGTTAGGGATGATTCCCTCTTTTTCTATTGTTTGGAAAAGTTTCAGAAGGAATGGTAGCAGCTCCTCTTTGTACCTCTGGTAGAATTTGGCTGTGAATCCATCTGGTCCTGGACTTCTTTTGGTTGGTAGGCTATTAATTATTGCTTTAATTTCAGAGCCTGTTATTGGTCTATTCAGAGATTCAACCTCTCCCTGGTTTAGTCTTGGGAGGGTGTATGTGTCCAGGAATTTATCCATTTCTTCTAGATTTTCTAGTTTATTTGTGTAGAGGTGTTTATAGTATTCTCTGATGGTAGTTTGTATTTCTGTGGGATCAGTGGTGATATCCCCTTTAACGTTTTTTATTGCATCTATTTGATTCTTCTCTCTTTTCTTCTTTATTAGTCTTATTAGAAGTCTATCAATTTTGTTGATCTTTTCAAAAAACCACCTCTTGGATTCCTTGATTTTTTTGAAGGTTTCTTTGTGTCTCTATCTCCTTCAGTTCTGCTCTGGTCTTAGTTATTTCTTGCCTTCTGCTAGCTTTTCAATTTGTTTGCTCTTGTTTCTCTAGTTCTTTTAATTGTGATGTTAGGGTGTCAATTTTAGATCTTTCCTGCTTTCTCTTGTGGGAATATAGTGCTATAAATTTCCCTCTACACACTGCTTTAAATGTGTCCCAGAGATTCTGGTATGTTGTGTGTTTGTTCTCATTGATTTCAAGGAACATCTTTATTTTTGCCTTCATTTTGTTATTTACCCAGTAGTCATTCAGGAGCAAGTTGTTCAGTTCCCATGTAGTTGTGCAGTTTTGAGTGAGTTTCTTAATCCTGAGTTCTAATTTGATTGCTTTGTGATCTGAGAAACAGTTTGTTGTGATTTCTGTTCTTTTACATTTGCTGAGAAGTGATTTACTTCCAATTACGTGGTCAGTTTGAGAATAAGTGAGATGTGGTGCTGAGAAGAATGTATATTCTGTTGATTTGGGGTGGAGAGTTTTGTAGATGTCTATTAGGTCTGCTTGTTGCAGAGCTGAGTTCAGGTCCTGGATATCTTTGTTAGCCTTCTGTTTTGTTGATCTGTCTAATATTGACAGTGGGGTGTTAGAGTCTCCCATTCTTATTGTGTGGGAGTCTAAGTCTCTTTGTAGGTCTCTAAGGACCAGCTGTATGAATCTGGGTGCTCCTGTATTGGGTACATATATATTTAGGACAGTTAGCTCTTCTTGTTGAATTGATCCCTTTACCATTATGTAATGGCCTTCTTTGTCTCTTTTGATCTTTGTTGGTTTAAAGTCTGTTTTATCAGAGACTAAGATTGCAACCAAATCTGTGACAGTTTTCCCAGCACTAGAAACACTATAGCCCCTAGAACATGATAGGAGCTCAAAAATATCTGTTACATGATAGAATGATTTTCTGAAGAATATTATGTTGTTAATCATCATTATCTTCATTTTAAAGAGAAGTCAGCTGTACTTTAGAAACATTAAGTAGTATCTCCAAGGTCTCCCAGTGCTTTTGTTGTAAAGCTGAGATTGAAACTCAGATCCACGTGACCCCACAGTAGTGCCCATAACTGCTATCTAGAGTGACTGAATAGTAGAAGATTCATGGGAAATAACAAGATAGGGATGGGGTGGGTAAGACTAGGGAGGCAGCCATTTTTCCATCTTAGCAAGTCCATGCTAAGAGAATCAGAACAGGTCTGATCCATATCGTTCCTCTTGCACTGGATCCAAGATCACAAAGATAGCCATGGACTAAGCTAGCCGTGTCCATGACAACCATTTGCTCCCACCGATGAATCTGCCTCTCTGCCATCAGGCCCCACTGGACAGGGGTCTGCCCATCAGCTGCCCACATGGCCAACAGTCTGCTTGGCTGCAACTTATCTTCCACCAGTCCCAAACTGATGTTCATGGCCAAACATCAGTCTTTTGAGATTGGGGAGAAGTTGAAGACAACCTTTTCTTAGGTACCTTAAGTATCATTTCTTATTTGAGTCATTTTCTAAAGTCTGTCAGCTATTTTAAAGACAAATCTTGGGGAAAATGACTTCTGTTCTGATTATGTCAAATTCCCTAAAAGGTAAAGACTTTGGCCGTATCAGCTTTTTGCTTCCACATTCAGACCTAAGCCCTCCAGGAGGCAGCTGTGAAATGGGGCTCAGTGCCCTGGACATGGGGTCAGGAACCTGGTCTGGTGAGCCCAGGTGTGTCCCAGAACACAAGAATCTTATGGATCAGATGTAGATTTAATCTGATGATAGAGCCAAAATTGAAGTTCCAGCCCCAAAATGCTTGTCATGTAGTGATCCACAGACTGATGTGCCTCAACCATCTAACACCAATGACAATGATTCAGCCACAAATGGAAACCAATGGAACTGCCTGGGAAATGTTGTCTTCTTCTGTCTTCTTTAAGAGAAGAAACATGCTACATGTTTGTGGAACAAACATGGTTTCTTAGCCGTAAAACAGCATGCTGCCCTCTGTAGTGAAAATACACATTTGAGGCCAGGCGCGGTGGCTCACGCCTGTAATCCCAGCACTTTGGGAGGCCGAGGCGGGTGGATCACGAGGTCAGGAGATCGAGACCATCCTGGCTAATACGATGAAACCCCGTCTCTACTAAAAATACAAAAAATTAGCCGGGCGTGGTGGTGGGCGCCTGTAGTCCCAGCTACTTGGGAGGCTGAGGCAGGAGAATGGCATGAACCCAGGAGGCATAGCTTGCAGTGAGCCAAGATCATGCCACTGCACTCTAGCCTGGGCAACAGAGTGAGACTCCATCTCAAAACAAAACAAAACAAAACAAAACAAAACAAAACAAAACAAAAGAAAATATACATTTGAGAAAGTGGGAACAAGTATGGTAGGAAGAACTTCCCCAAAAGGCCCCACAGCAAAACCCTTCACAACAGATTTTTTCTGTTGTATTCATTTATCCTCTAATTTGTCAGCAGGGACTGGCTCTTACATAAGTACTTCCTGACAGCTCCTATTATGGTGTTGCACTCACATTGGGGGATTAATACACATGTATTAATGTAGTAACTAATTTAATTTTAAAAATACCCCGCGGGTCCAAAAACAAGAAGAAAAACAAACCCAAATGTTTCAATAAAATAAAAGCTCTTTGAAGACAAGATCAGTGCCTTATTCATCTTTGTCTCCTTAGGCCCTGTACAAGGACCAGTGCATAGCAGGTGCTCAGATAATGTGTGCTGAATAAATGAATGAAAGAATTCTACGATTTAATGTTGATTCTGAACACTGCTGTTCTTACAGCGATGATTGTGGGGGTGGTGGTAAGAGTACAGTGTGCAGTGCAGGAGAGGGCGCTAGAAAAGGATTCATCTCTTAGGGATGGATTTCATCCAGATCATCACTTTTCATGTTCTGCTGCCGCTAAGTGATACTGGAGGATATCTTTCAGTTCCGCGCTCTTCTTGGTTCCTGATAGAAAGTCGGGGAAACCTGCACAATTGGAAAGGGCTCAGCTTCTCCTCAGTCCAGCTGATTCTTACTCCGTAGAAATATCTCCCAATATTGTCAGATCCTCCAACTCTTAAAGAAGTTTAGAATCTGTGTTTTTACATGAAATATACCAGTTTTTATATTTTGCCCATTGTAGTATGGACTGTAAATTGTCCCTAAAAATATTTTCTTCCCCTTCCAGAGTGAAATAATTTTTAGTTGAGCTACAAGGCCACTGAGAATAAAGACTGTATTTCCCAGTCTCCCTTGCAGCGAATGGTTGCCATGTGACTAAATTATGGCCAATAGAATGAGAGAGAAAATAATGTGTGCACATTCCTGAGTCTTGCCCTTAAAAGGAAGGGTGTAGCCTTGCCTTCCTTCCCCCAGTCCTACTAGCAGGTGTACAGACATGCTGGGGACCATTTTGGAATATATGGACAGAATGAACACACCAGGAATGGCAGACTACCAAGACAGCAGAGGCCTGGTTCCCTGATGCTGTACACGAAGGGCTATACTTGCCTCGATTTAATGTGAGATAGAAATACATTTTTATCTTATTGAAACATTCCTATTTGGGGTTTGTTACTCATGGGTGATTTTGTAACTCATTAACATAGTAACTCATTCCATTGTTGAAAAGGCCTTGTGGGTCAAAGAAAGCATGTTTGTTCCTGAAGACAAATGTCATTTGGTGATGTATTAGGCTCTATGCTATCATCCTTTCCCTGGGAGAATTCTGTGAGTTGCTGTTTTGAAGAGAAGGCCCAGTATCCACAACTGATTGGAGCTTACATTTTGCTGGAAAAGCCTGGAAGAGGAGTAAGGGAGTTAGTCCGTCTTTGACTCCGCCTCCTGCCCTGCAGAGTCGTCTGGCTCCTGTGGGCCAGTAGCCAAAGAAATTCAAGTGGGGGCACGTATTTGGGCTCCTCTGGATCAGTCCTTGGAATCTGGGGGCATGATTTCTTCTAGTGTCCTCCTCCTCCTTCTTTCTTCCTCTTTTTTCTCTTCCTCCTCTCTTTTCTTCTTCTCCTCTACTCCCTTCTTTCTCTTTCTCTTCCTTCCTTCTTCTTGTTTTTTCTTTTTTCTTTTTAAAGAAACAAGATTTCAGGCAAGGGCCTGTGTTCTGAGCAGCTGGCTGTAGGATGGTGGAGAAGGTTGGGGGTGGGACACCATGGAAGTAGACTTTTATTTTTTAATTATTTTTTCCCCAAGCTGAAGCCTGTGGTTGTTTTCTCTGTAAGAGGATAATGAAGAATTTGCTGGTCTAGAATACAAGAATCTTGAAATTGTTTCTTATCTGTAAGAAGGGTATGAGAATGACAAGAATGGACAGGAATGGCACCAGCTTTCAGAGGGTGACTATATGGGATACCCAAGGGCAGACCATATGGAGATGAGGTATCATGGTACAGGTGTGGTTGAGGGACACAAGGGGCATGGTAGGAGAGCATGACGACCGAGATGTCAGAGCACGCATGTTGAGCCTCTTGGAGGTTCCTGAGTGTGTGGTCTGTGCTCAGGCAGCATCTATAGAAGGCTGTGCTCACAGGCAAAGGCAACATCTCCCTCTTTACCAGCTTTAGTTGGCAGTCAGGGCATCATGAATTCATGCCTTTGGTCACTCCTAATTTATTGAGTACCCTCCAGGTTCCAGGGACCATGTTAGGCACTGAGGACAGGACAATAAGGTACCAGGATCATGCCACCATGAGGTGACAAAAATAAAGGAAAGGCCAAGAGAATCCCAGTGATGCCTGCACCATATCATTGTTCTTGAGCAAAGACCAGCAGCCCCAAACCTTCCAACATGTGTTGAGCCCACTGGAGCAGGTGCAGCCCCTGCTTCCAAGGGTCTAATATGGACAAACGGAATATAAGTGGATAAGCATCGCAAGAGTACAGCAAATACCTAGGGGGCCTGGGGACACAGAGCAGGGGCACTGTGCCAGACATTTCCACAACCACTCTCTACCCTTTTTCAGCTGCTCTGGGCCTGGGAGGCTGACCTAAAGGTCTAGGGTGGGCTTCTTTGTCCTCTAGCTCCTGTTGGGTTGGGCCAATGCAAGTCTCTGCCAGGAGATCAGAGGGTGGGAGGAAAGAGTGAGGTCAGGGCAATCACCCCCTTACCACTGCTTCCTCCTTGCATGGGACAACCTTTGGGGCAGCCAAGTTCTCCTAGTAAAGGCCACAGCTTTTGTGGGACAGCCCTCTTCTGCAGCTGTAGCTGCAGCTTTCTCCAAGACTTACACAACCTGCTTCCTCCTTTAGCTCTTAGGGATGGAACATCTCTCTGCTGTGCCAACCCTGGGGGTTTGGCATCCTTTTCTGGTTTTCCTTTGCCCTATTCATACTTTGTAAGAACTCCTCTCCTGGTTCCCCCATTGAGCATGCCATCGGTTTCCCTGGGGATCTGACCAGGTTGTCCCTGATACATACTTCTGCCCCATCATGATGCGGGGCTTATCTCTAAAATAATATAAATGCATGCAAAACAGATGCTTTTACATCACTGTGTCATATTTTATCCTCACAAAAACCCTGCAATTAAAGCAGGAAGGAAACTGAGGCCCCTGGGATGAGCATCTGCTGAAGGTCCCACAACTAGTTGGTCCCGGAGCTGGCATCTTTGACCTCCGTAAGGACAGGCCCTACCCTAAGGAAGGGGTGGCTGTCCTCTGTCTGGAGCCCTCTCTGATGCAGGGACTTGGTCAGCACAGCCTCCCTGAGCTTCCATTGTACCTGTTGCTCCCCTCCCCCACCCCTCACTATGCTGCAAAATGGAAAATGCTGTACCCAGCCAGCAACAGCCCTTTGTTCCACACTAACGAAGCATGTTCTATGGGGAGCTAGCATTCCACTTTGATTTTTGGGACTTACAAATAACGCTCTACAGCACATTGTTTGCTAGAATTACCCAGAGCTCAGCTTTTCTGCATTCATTCTGCCGTATGGAAAGAAGCTGCAGCAACGATCGATGGGTTTTCCATGGTCTCTGACTGTCCACTAGCTCGTATTTTACTGGTTTTATTTTGCTTATGCAGTCCCAGCTGTGATTATCAATACATGCTTTCAAGCTGCTCCTGGCTCAAATTGTAGCAACAATAAGCTTGGGGGCAGGGGTGGCGATCTCCCACTCTCTGGCAAGGTTATAGTCTCTGGATTGAGAGAGAATAGGTGAGGGAGCAAAAGGGAGGGTGGTAGGGAGAGACTGAGCTCCAGGAGGAGGGAGGAGAGAAAGGAGAAAAAGCAAGGCAAGCCTCAATACCAGCATGCAGAGAGCCACCCCATTTCAATGCTCCAAGCGAACTTGAGTCCCAGCCCACCCATCTCTGAGCTCAGACTCCACATTCACAGACAAAACATCTCTCTCCAGCTGTTCCCTGTCACCCTTAAATCCTTTAAATACAGTCAGATGAAGCCAGCAGGGTTGCAGGATAAATTAACATGTTCAAGCAATTACTGAGGCTTTTTGATAATTCAAGTACAAGGGGCTTAAGTATTGGGTCTGGAGGAAAGAGAATGAACTTCTGAATCCCTCACATTGTTTTTTAAAGTCTTAAAGTAAAAAGGAAATGTTTTCTGGGTGGGATGGGGATAGAGGTGAGCATTGTGCCACCAACTGATTTGTAATGGCCAAGCTGGTCTGAAATGTTCATTCAAATCTTCAATCAAATGCATGTCTGTTTAGCCAGCACCTTCACATCTAAATTGTGTGCATGTTCTAATTTATCCCTCTTATAACACACCTAAGTAAATGTTTAGATTTGTGATTCTCTTGGATATTCAAATTTGACCAATAGATTGTCTATGATACTAAGTAGCCATGAAAATACTTGGGGTGTGTGTATGTATGTGCATATTGCCAGGAGAAGTTGTAATTAGAGGTAGACAAAGCCACAGGAGACATGCAAAATTCAATCAGTTATTATATTAATATCCGTAGAAGTTGCATAGTCCTAACAGAGAAGAAGAATAAAAAATAAATTAGAATGGAATGGAGTGGTAAATAGATTATTGAACCCAATTAAGTATGTGGCTACCTGAGGAGAAGTAATAGACACTGTATGACTTAAAAAATTATCTAACATCATAACCCAGGAACGGGGCGTGGGTGGTGGTGTGAGGACCATTTCACTCTTTGAATTTTGAAAATCATGATGTTGTGACAGTAAAAGTGGCTTTAGCCTAAATGCTGGCTAAATTGCCGATAAGAATCTGGTCAAATTATGATTAACATTCCTGGTCATTTAAGAAACCTCATCTAAAGGAAAAAACAAAAAAATTTAGAAAAGTAATCCCCAAATTTGTTTAGAATGACAACATTGTTTGCTTACAGTGCAAACATGTTTTAACCCCAGAAAATTTTTAAATTAAAAATACATATGTTTAAATGATTCAAACTGATAACATTGATATTTTTGCACAAAGAAATTGTGTGCATTTTTGTATCTTTTTTTTTTTTTTGAGACGGAGTCTTGCTCTCTCACCCAGGCTGCAGTGCAGTGGTGCGATCTTGGCTCACTGCAAGCTCCGCCTCCCAGCTTCACGCCATTCTCCTGCCTCAGCCTCCCGAGTAGCTGGGACTACAGGTGCCCGCCACCACAGCCGGCAAATTTTTTGTATTTTTAGTAGAGACGGGGTTTCACCGTGTTAGCCGCATTTTTGTATCTTAAGTTTGTAATGTTTAAGAAAATTTACCTTCTTAGTAACAGTTTAGTCTCATGACATTAAAGTGTGAACTGAGTGATTCATTAAGTGTGTGATTTTAAGTGGAAATCTTAACAAAATTAACTTACAGGGTTAGAATACAGGAGACTTTAGGGTTCATCATATTCATAAGTTTAACATATTACATTGATAAGAACTTAAGTTTTGGGAGGATTTTGTCAGTCAAACAAGCACTTTAAAAGGAAATTGAGCATATTACATTTATAACTGTAGTTTAAAATGTTTAAATGAGTTTAATTAACCAAGTTTGTGCATGGAATCATCCATGAACCAAAGTCTCCTTTAAAGTGGCTGTCACAATTTTTTAGACTTACACAAAGAATAATGAAATGTATAAGCTGAATGTAAAAGCTTAAATTGGTTTAAATTTGGCTCTTTAAGGAGAAACAACAGAATACAGTGGTTGAGAGCTTGGTTGCTGCAGCCAAACTGCCAGGGTTTAAAACCTAGCATTTCTGTTTAATTGTTGTATGATCCTGGACAGGGAAATTGACCTGGCTGTGCCCCAGCATCCTCACCTGTAAAATGGGAATGCTGACATTAACAACATGCTAAATAAGTTAATAGGTGTAACCTCTTAGAATAGTTCCTGCCATATAATAAGCACTCATTAAATGTTGGCATTCGTTACTAAGATATCGAAAATCTTATTTCTAAAACTAAGCCTGAAATAGTCTTTTCTGCATACCAAAGCCTACTCATAAGAACATCAAAGACCTCACAGTGACATGCATGTCTATATAAGGTGCTTCTGACACAGCTCCAAGAAGTCCCTTGACAAGTGAAAAATGCAGTCAGTTTTTCTCTCTTTAGTTCTAAGTAGGTGGCGTCACTTGTCTGGGCTGGTTGAATGTCGCCAGTGCCTGTGCAGGTGGCACCACCTCCAGAAGTGGCTCCAGTCTTCCAAACTGGTTTCAGCAGCTCTCTACTCTAGACCAGTGAGCCTCTGGCTTCACCTGTCTGAGGACATCTGCCAGCAGCAAAACCTTTTCGTAGCACTTCCTTAGTGAGTGGTCATGTTTGGTATCTACTAATTCAGAAGCTATGTAATGTGAATTTGAGAGCATTTTTCTTTCGTGTTTTAAACATCTTTCAATTTTATTATAAATATTTTTAAATATAATTAATCATTCCACAGGATAGGGAGTTTTGCCTTCAGTAATGGCAGTACTCTGCCATAATTCAGACTAAACCTTTCACTCAGAACTAGAGAAGCTGGACATGACTTAAAATATATCAGTTTGAACAGGGCCTTGAAGAGTCAGGATGTCAAGAACCAGCAGAAGAAGGAAGCCTAGACAGATGGGCCTGGCACTGAGGGGCTAGACTGACCATAAGAGTATATGACAGAGACAAAGAAGGTAGGTGGAGCGTGCAAGGCTGGAGGATGAAATCTGGGGTTCAGGGCATAGCAAAGAAATGGAAATTACTAAACACACTTTATGCTTATAGTGGAGACCCAGTGGGCTAACCCCTTAAAGTAAGGGTGAACCAAATATATACCATCCCTTGTAGGAGTGAACACTTAAAGAAGAAAAATGAGATGGGAAACTTTTATTGCTAGACATCAAGACTTACAAAGCTACAGTAATGAAGACAGTGTGTAACTGGCGAAAGGATAGACGAATAGACCAAAACAACTGAAGAGGAAGTTCAGAAACAAAATCACCTTTACACAGACACTGCATTTTTACAAAGACGGCACTGCAGGCCAGAGAAAAAAAGACAGGTTTTTAAAATAAACAGTGCAGGCTATCCATAAGGGGAAAAACTTGAATCTTGACATTAAGCAAAAGAAGTGAATTTCACCGGGCGAGGTGGCAGGCGCCTCCATTCCCAGCTACGCGGGAGGCTGAGGCAGGAGAACGGCGTGAACTCGGGAGGCGGAGCTTGCAGTGAGCCGAGATGGCGCCACTGCACTCCAGCCTGGGCAACAGTGAGACTCCGTCTCAAAAAAAAAAAAAAAAAAAAAAAAAAAAAAAAAAAAAAAAAGAAGTGAATTTCAGACAGATGATTGGCCTAAACGTGAAACAAAAAAACTTCCAGAAAATAACACAGAAAAATAGCTTCATGATTTCAGGGTAGGTATGATTATTTAAACAGGATGCAAAGAGCACTAGCTATAAAATAAAAGTTTAATAAATTGGACTACATTAAAATTTAGAACTTCTGCTCATCAAAAGACAGCTGTAAAAAATTTATTTATTCATCCATACATTACGTTGACAGAAAGAAGCCAGACACAAAAAAATTCATACTGTATACTTCCATTATGTAAGGTTCAAACGGGCAATACTAATCTATGATGGTTATTTTTGGGCAAGAGGTTTGATAGGGGCTCCCGAGATGTCAGTAAAGTTCTATTTTTTATCCTGGATTACTGTTATATAGTGAGTTCACTTCTTTTATTTTTTATTTTTTTTAAGACACAGGGTCTCACTCTGTAGCCCAGGTTGGAGTACAGTGGCACAATCATAGCTCACTGCAGCCTTGACCTCCCAGGCTCAAGTGATCCTCCCATCTCAGCCTCCAGAGTAGCTGGGACTACAGGCACATGTCCAGTTAATTTTTGTATTTTCAGTAGAGACGGGGTTTCACCATGTTGCCCAGGGTGGTCTTGAACTTGTAGTCTTAAGCAATCCACCTCAGCCTCCCAAAGTGTTGGGATCGCAGGTGTGAGCCACTGCGCCTGGCTGAGTTAACTTTTTGATAATTCATTTTTGGTCATTCCTTCACTTAAGATTTTTGCACCTTTTTGCACTGATATTTTTCAGTACAATAATATATTTTTTTAAATTAGAGAGACCAATACAATGAACTCTATCTAGATTCATTCAGATTCAACAATTACCAGTGTTTGCTTCATCTGTTTTTTTTTTTTTTTCTGATATATCCATGTATCAGATTACTTCACCCCTACACACACCAGCAGGAATCTTTAGGAACACAGACAATTTCTTACATAACTACAATGTCATTTTTGAATCTAACAATTTTCACAATAATTACTTGGTATAATTTCATATTTGTGACTATATATTTTAAATGACTTTGTGTGACTTTTAAAGAAAATCACAATAGTTCCCATGTATATTTGAAAACTAGTTGTACTCACAAGAGAAAAACTAGAAGTGGCCAATAAACCTATGCAAAATTCTTCTTCATTAGTTATCAAAGAAATGTCAATTAAAGTAGCAATTGAATATCATTTGCCACCTATGGATTATAAGATAGGGAAAAAAATGTAAAAAAATGATCATATTGAGTGAAAACTGCCCTGCTGATGAGATTTATAAATAGGTGAATTTCCGGAGGACATTTTGACGATTCGCATCAGAAGTCTTGGAGAGGAGCATACCCGGAAATTCCACTTCTCAGATTTTAACCTAAGGAGAAAACCAAGCAAACAAGTCTGGAAAGATGCATGGAAGTAAGTATCAAACCACTGTTAACCAGAGTGAGTGCTGGAAGCAATATCAAACATAAAAATATCCCCAACAGTAAGTAGATCGTGTTTTTGAAGGAAAACATCATATATATGATGTTTATATATATATAAAGAATGTAATACCATGAAACAAGCTAAAATGATAAATTGAATATACTTTTATTATCATGGAGATGTTTACAACATAATGTTTAATTTTAAAAGATTATAACACAGCTTGTGCAATATTTCATTTCTGTAACATGCATCTGTGTACGTAATGTATGTGTGTCAAGTCTTAAGATACACTTCAAAATACTATAGTTTTCTCTGGATGGTCAGACTAAAGGTGATTCTAATTCTTTTTGCTTATGTATACTTTCTATTTTTCTATGATTACTTTACTTTCATAATAAAAATATTTTAATGGAACCATTTACAGATACCTGTGGGCAAGATCATAATAATAGCTACCATCTTTTTAGTACTTACCATGTGCCAGGCCCATTACAAATATCATCTAATTGAATCTCATTATAAACTTGAGGCAAATACTGTTATAATTCCCATTTTGCAGATGGAAGAACAGGATACATCTGTAGTAGCTTGTCTTGCTCTGAAGCATTTGCTGTGCTTCCCCACCTTTCTGATGCCTGGCTTTGCTGCATAACTTGCTTTGGTCAATAAATTATGAGCAGCAGTGATGTAATCTACTTCAGAGCAGAAACTTTGAGTCATTATGTGATTCTGTCATTTATTTTTTCATTCTGCTACAAGATCAACATGTCCCAGATAGGGGCTATTTCCTCAGCCTGGTACATACTAAGTTTTTTTTTGTTTTTTTTGTTTTTTTTTGTTTTTTTTTGTTTTTGTGACGGAGTCTCACTCTGTTGCTGATACTAACTTTTTGATAATTCATTTTTGATCATTCATTCACTTAAGACTTTTGCACATTTTTGCACTGATATTTTTCAGTACAATAAATTTTTTTTAATTAAAGTTAAACTTGGGGACTGTGAGTGGGAAATTAAACTTTCATTTGTTTATTATGCTACTGAGATTTGGGGGTTATTTGTTACTGCAGCACGATTCAGCCTAGGCTGACTGACACCAACCAGGTTAAGTAAATTGCCTTAAATCACTGAGCTATTAAGTGGATGAACTGGAAACGAAACCCAGTCAGCCTTGCACCAGAATCTGTCCAATTAACAACCCACATAAGAATTTATTCTGTCTTTTCATTGTGCATTTTGCCCTTATGATTTTGACAAACCTTGCAATTACCCTGTGGCTCCTATGCCCAATATCTTAGATCTGTCTTCTGTGTCTTTTTGCGTGTATGTAAGCAATCCCATCCTGAGCTCCAGTCTTGAGCTTCAGATTTTGGCAAGCACATTAGTCAGCGTTTTCCAGAGAAACAGAACCAATAGGCTATATATAACGAGATCTATAAGAAGAGTTTTATTATAGGAATTGGCTTACGTGATTATGGAGGCTGAGAAATCCCACAGTCCACTGTCTGCAAGCTGATAAGGAAAGCAGGTGATGTATGTAATTCTGTCTAAGTGTGAAGGCCTGAGAATGGGGGAGCCTGATGGCATAACTCCCAGTATTTGTCTGAAAGCTCAAGGACCAGGATCACCCATGTTTGAGGGCAGGAGAAGACAGATGTCTCTCCTCAAGCCAAGACAGCAGATTCACTCTTCCCCCACTGTTTTGTTCTATTCAGGCTCTCAGCAGATTGGATGATGTTCACCCACATTGGTGAGAGTGATCTTCTTTACTCAGTTAACCAATTCAAATGTTAATCTCTTCTGGGAATACCCTCACAAACAAACCCCAAAATAATGTTTTACCAGCTATCTGAGCATCCCTTAGCCCAGATAAGTGGACACATAAAATTAGCCGTCATAGCAAGGAACTACTTCCAAATAGTGGCTGAATTTTAGCAGTCTCCCTATAAACCCAGGAGACCGAGCACATAATTGTTTCCTTATTGCTCTATCAGTTTTGAGATTCCACGTATTTTCTCAGACTATAAGGCCTATGTACACTTTTGAGGCTATTTAGAGAACTGGCAACAAGTTCTTTCCATGAAGTGTGCAAGAAGAAGTTGGTGAACAGAAGTTGTAACTAAAGATTTGGGGCAGGAAGAAAAAGAAACATTTAGCCTTGGAAGTACACATCAAATTATTCAGGATGCAAATACAGCTTAATGGTAGTATCCAAGGCAACTCTGGAGCAAGAATTCATAATTGCTGAATTCAACCAGGGTTCAATGAGGAGTTAAACACCAACCTATCCAAGTAAAAAAAAAAATGGGGTAGCCAACCAGATAATCTCCCTCAACTCCACACTCACCCATGCATCATTCAGTTCCATCTTAGTCTCAGGGAGTCCCTGCCTCCTCCCATCTCTGCCCTGTAACACGCACACACATGCACTATCATTTTTTTTGCGTATTACAGTCAATCAATAAATCTACTGTATTTAGAATTACAGGGTTGTAAAGCTGGAAGAGATCTTGGGTATCATCTTAGTCAAACTCTCCCATTTTACAAATGATGGAACTGAGGCCCAAAAATCATTAGTGACCTGCTCAGAGTCAAATTTGAACTACTCAGTTGTAGACCTCAGAGGAGAACTTAAGGTACCATACTCCAGTGTTCTTTTCAGTCTACTGTATTGCATTGTTAATTCAAGAACACAATGAACACCCAGCCTGAGCACATAATGAGAGCCTGTGTCTACAAAAAATACAAAAATTAGCCAGATATAGTGGTTCACACCTGTAGTCCCAGCTACTTGAGAGGCTGAGGTGGGAGGATCACTTGAGCACGGGAAGTCGAGGCTGCCGTGAGCCATGATCACACCAATGTACTCTAGTCTGGGCAACAAAGCAAGACCCTGTCTCAAAAAAAGAAAGAAAAAGGAATGCAATGAACAAGGTTTTCTTCTGGAGTGACGGAAATGTTTTGGATCTAAATGTGTTAGTTGAGCAACAATATAAATGTACTAAATGCCACCAAATTGTATACTTTAAGATGGTTCAATTTATGTTCTGTGAATGTTCACACTGATAGAAAAAATCATTACAAAAAGAATATGATGAGAATTAATTGTGTCAGAACCCATTATTAATTGTACACAAATAAGTCCACCTGAACAGCATTAACCCCTAAGGCCAACGTTATTAATTCAGTCCCCCCAAAATCATGGTGGTCTGCTGCACGACACTGGGTAAATAACACTCAATGTGTTGGCTTTCATCTCTTCATTTTAAGCCCAGCACTGTTGTTTCCACGGTACTGTAATGTCAGGGAATTATATTTAAGCCATTCTTAACTCCTCCAGCCCACATTGATCTTTCCCTTCTCTGAAACTCCAGCACTTATAACCTAAACTAGATGACTTAGAACTTAATTACGTTCTATCTTGTGCAGTTCTTTAATTGTTTGATGTAGGATAATCTTGTCTTACGATAAGACTGTAAGAACTTTGAAGTTAGAGACTCTTGTGTTAAATTTATTTATTAATGCATTCATTCATGAATGCATCTAAAACCACTTTTCACCACCTATTGTGTGCCAGGTGCTTAGAGAACAAGACACATCACCCAACAACAAGGAGCTTGGTGTCTGTGAAATCTCCTCTGTGCCTGGCATGACACAGGAGCATGGTACTTCAGCATCCAGCCTTAAAACTGAAAGATTTTGTCTCACTACAGATTCCCTTTTCTTGGGTTCCCTATTTCAGGTCTCAGTGAGAACATCAACTTTCCTTCTCAATCGCTTTTCCATGGCCCTTCTTTTCTTCATTCCCTCTGATGCTCTCTGGTGGGAGCTTTGCAGGAGCTTTCAGACAGATCTCCCTGCTTGTCCACCCACTGCTAACTCCGCCTCCCTATTGCAACAAGAAAGATCTTTCTCAAACTGTGCTCTGAGTCTATCACTCCCTTATTATAAAACTTCCCACTGGTTTCTCTGTGTGCTTAAGAGAGATGAAGCCCAACCCTCTGTCAGGCTTGCAACACCCTTTGTTTTTGCACCCTTCTGATTTCTCCAGCCTCATCTTTCCCTGTTTCCCCCATCATCGATCATCCAAGCTCCAGCCATCCTAAACTTTCTGCAGTTCCTCATCCTATGCCCAGCCTCTGATCCTTTGCACATGTTCTTCCTTCTTCCTGCAGCGCCTTCCTTTCTCCCCTATCTCCTCTGCCTGCTAACTCCAGCTCATTTTATTGGTTTTAGCTTGGACATCACTTCTTGCTCACTGGCCTCTCTCAGGAGCTTGGAAGTCCTTCTGCATTTTCAGCTTCCCATGCCAACACCTTTATCATACTGCATTAGAATGTTCTGTTTCCTTGTCCGTATCTCCTTCCATCTTCTATACCAATTGTTCCATGAGGGCAAGGACTAGGTCAGCTCGTTTATGGCTGTCATCCCACAGTCTAGCATATAATAGATGCCCAGTGAACATCTGTTGAAGTAACTGAATTTGATTATATTGAAGATATGATTGCACTAAAGAAAAAAGATACTAATTGTGTCAGAAGCATTTTGAACCAGTGTGACTCCATCTTGTATAGGGGCTGGGTAAAATAAGGCTGAGACCTACTGGACTGCATTCCCAGGAGATTAGGCATTCTAAGTCACAGGATAAGATAGGAGGTTGGCAGTGAGGGTGACCAGAGGTCACTTTCATCACCATCTTGGTTTTGGTGGGCTTTGGCCAGCATCTTTACCACATCCTGTTTTATTAGCAGAGTCTTTGTGACCTGTATTTTGTGCCAGCTCAGACTGCAATGAAACTGCTGATTTTCCCTTATACGGTTGCCTGGTGGGTTGCAAGTGAGAAATCCAAGATCAGGCTCCAGGAGGGTGTGGTGGAAACCACAGAAGCCTGGAGCCTTTGCACAGGCCAGGGAAGAGTGAGGAGGGGAAGGCACTCAGATTGGGGTGGAGTACCCAAGGAAAAGTCAAAGGTCAAAGTCCTGTCTTTCACTCTGTGATATCTAGTCCTGACCACTCACAGAAGTCTATTGAACTCAGTGACACTTGGTGCAGTGTCTGCCGTGCCCTCAGGTAATCATGAAAAACCCCCCAAATTCCCTCTCAGGTTTGGTATTTTATGGAATGCTAAATACCAAGGCTGAAGATTTTCGCATAGGATTGTAGGCAGGATAAAATTCTGAACTCAGGGTTCAGGACTCCCCTCATAGTACAGACCCTGGGGCAAAAGAATGAGGTCACAGGACTCGCTCTTGGCACAAAGAAGGTTGATTTTCTTCATCATGAGAAGCTACACTTTGCCCAGTGCGGAGGAAAGGCTTGCAGACACTCCCTCGGCGCCTGCTGGTCCTGGCTAGGAGGAAGATGAGTCATTGTGCATTTTTCCCTGAGCTGGAGGCGGAACTGACTGAGCAGTCCCAGCTCCCGCACAGCTTTCAGAAGGGGGACCTGCACACATCCTGCCAGCTTAGCCCCTTAATCACCTAAGGGATGTCTTAAGGTCTAGCTTGTTAATGCCCGCTCTTTCCTATTCCAAATTATTGGTTACCTCTGTTTTCTTGGTTTTGGGCCTGCAAAGTCAGGGGTTTGTCACCAAGGGACCGTCAGCAGGGAGTGTGGCCTCAGTGAGTTGCAGATTCACTTAGGGATGTCCCCAGCCCTCAGAAGTGAGATAAAGAGCAGCCCTAAGCGCTTCTCCTGCCGCTTCTCCACCTCCCTGACTAGTAAATTGCTCAGAGGAGAGATCAATGGGTCCGAGAGAAATTTCATTTCTCTTCCTCCCTCCATGGGGTGTCTTTGCTGCCGCATCCTCCCGGCTGTAAATGCAATTCAGGAACTGGCTACAGTGAGCGGTGGGTGTGAGAGAAGGAACTCTCAGCATGAGCCAGAAGGGGTTTTCTTTTACCTTTGTCAGCATTGCACCGAATGATACCACGACGTGCCATTTTACATCACGGCATGTCAGAAATCAATGGGCCACCTGGGCGGTTGGCAGGTGGGGAGACAGAAACAGAGACTGCATCTTGGCAAGCTGGGGGAAAATGAAAGCTTGACTCGGCTGTGCCAGGGGCCAGGCCTTTTTGCTTTAAATCTCTCTTATCGTAGCCCCACAACACAGGAAGAAATGCTTATCTGCTTAATGCTTGCTTTCCCCCGCCAAGTGGTAAACTGCAAGAGGATAGAGAGTGTAAATAAATGAATGAATGAAAGAGATAGCAATGGGGAGAGATGTAGGACATGAGGGTCCAGCTCATTTCATGTCGTGTAAACAGAAATAATTATTTTAATTTTCAATATACTTACATGGCAACTAAACTGCTTACCATAAGAAATAAAGTGATATCTGTACAAAACATAAACCATTAAGTCCATGAATAATTCAGTCTGTCCTGGGATGATTTGTCTGTGCATTGGAAATTTGGATTAACTGCCTTCGTGCCCAAACTGACTGCAATGGCTTTGTATTTTGATCTCATATACATGTTGCTTCTGGGTTAAGTAGATACATCTTGGATAGGACTGTTCATTCTCAGAAATAAACTCCTGATCTCAATCATTTAGAGAAAAACGCTTGGAGACGGTTCAGTCCTGCTCAAGAGTAGCCCTGCCACATCAAAGTTCCAGGAATGCCAAGTGGGTCGGTGTAAAGATTTGATCCTGTTGCGAATTGGAGCTGGTCCTGTACAAACAGTATGGCTAACTACTGCACAAGCCCACCAGACCACCACTGGTCTCCAAATCTCAGCTTTTCTCGGGCTCCTGCACACTCACCACACCATCTGCTCTTTCCTTCTGAGTTGAGTCACCTGCTGACCCGATGCGTGGAGATTGGATCAAGTTCCCATGAATTATTTTCACCACGTGGTGAAAATATTTTCAGGAATGGGCACAACAATTTTTTGTGATTGTTCAGCTTCTTTGCACAGGGCATTTTGACAGATTTGTGGTTCTTTTTTTATCTGCTATATTTCTGCTCAAGAAAGAAACATTAAAACTGTCACATGGCCACTGAGTAGCAAAGAGCCCTCGTTGACTCCTTTTCTTCCTATCCAATCTTGCACCCTCACCCTCCTGCCAACCCCTTCCTGCCTCACCTCTCCTGGGGATGAACAATGGCATGGCCCTTGCAGAGGTGGTCAGGCACCCTTAGGGGGTTACCCGAATGAATCCCAAAGGGTCTACTTGCCCCATGTGCCAGCCATGGAGCCTGGACTCTTATTTTGAGATTAATTCCTCCATCACTGGTAGAGTTCAGGGTCTCTAGCATGGTTCTGTTATATCTTCCAGGGAACAGCTCAGCCACTTGCCTTCCAAAGTGACAGCCCATGGAGGAACGGGCATGAACTTTAGGGAGAATGGGTAATAAGAAAGAGGCTTGCCAGGAAGACCAGGGCTGTGGGCAGTGATGGGGGGGGGGGGCAGCTGGAAAAGAAAGAAGGCAACAGGTACTACAAGGAAGAATGGAAGAGTAGCCACAAGAGTGCCTTCCTCCTTCAGAGAGGACCACAGCATGCCTGGGGACAGGTCGCCTGAGCCCCAGGCAGTGGCCCAGCAGTTAACACTCCCTGGATCAGCTGGAAGAGTTCAAGTTCAAGGTTGTTATACAAACAAGCAGCTCCTGCTGCCTATACTATCCCGCCTCCCATCGGTACTGCTCCTGAGCTCACCCCAGGATGACACAGACACACCTTTTAGATGCCACGTGTCACACCACTTCCTGTTTGGCTCAAGTTCCCTCCTTTATCCTCTTTGCCCTGAGATTTATTATTGTGCAGCGATCGCGTTGAATTGCATTCAAAATCAATTAGCACAGGTACTCAAAGATGAATGCTTAGGCTCTGAAGAAAGGTGATGAAAACATACCATTTAAATAGAAATCAATTTTCCTTTCATGTATTTCTTCCTTGCTGCTGCCCAAAATTAATAGTTTTTGGATATTTTTGTGTAAAGGGAAGACGTCTTTCACATAAACCGTTTCCGCACTACCTCCTCTTGCCTCCCTTGGCTTCCACTGTAAGGCATAGTCCCAGCTGGTAATATTACTGCATTAACTGTCTCCACGGTGATATTTAATGCAATGGTCATTTGAATAAGCTCAGCAGCACAAGGTGCTGGGTCAGCCTGGGAAAAAGGCCTTTGGACTTCTTGCATTGTGTCAACAGCAGGTAGATGGTTTGGGAGGCAGTCACTCCATTCCCACAACATCCAACATCAGGGCTGCTGACAACAATGTCCCCATGACATGCTCAGCCCTCTCTCTGCCTTCATCTTCGTCAGAAATTCTGAGTGGAAAAATTAGATTCTCCATGAAGAGAGGCTGACAAAAAAGAGAAGTGAAGAAACTGTCACTCAGGGGAATCGGAACCTTTTTCAAATGTGGATATCAGAGCTGCTACAAATGGAGAAAGGGAGATAGAGAAGGAACTCTAGTGGTAAGGGTGAAGAAATGGTTAAGTTTGTGATAAATTAGCCCGGGAAGCCCTTCTCCAATTCCTCTTTGCTTCTTTTCTACTTCTCCCCTCCCCAGGAGCTAAGGCACTTACTGCATTCCAAGCATTCTGCCAAGTAGTTTGTGTATTTGGCCTCTCTTAAACTTCTCACCAACCAGGTGAGGAAGGGGCTGTGATAACACCTATTTTATAAATGAGGAAACTGAGGCACAGAGAGACAAAGTGACTTCGTTCAAGGTTATAATGGTTAATTTTGTGTAACAATTTGAGTAGGCCATGGGGTGCCTGGTTATTTGGTCAAGCATTAGTCTGGGTGTTTCTGGATAAGACTAACATTCGAATCTGTGGAGTGAGTAAATCAGATTGCGCTCCTGAATGGGGGTAATCCTCACCCAATCCTTTGAAAACCTGAGTAGAATGAAATGCTAAGCAAGAGAGAATTTTTTCTCTACCTGACTGTCTTTGAGCACAGACCGAAGCACACTCTTCTGATTTCAGAGTCTGGCTAGGACTTGTAGCATCAGGTCTCCTGGTTCTCGGATCTTGGAACTGCTCAGCCTCCATACTTGAGTCAATTCCTTGTAATAAAAATATATACTGGTTCTGTTTCTCTGGAGAATCCCAACTACCAGGAAAGTCATACAATTTGGACCCAGAAAATCTGATTCCGGATGGGTTCTCTAAAATGCCTGTTCTCTGCCTTTTGTTAAAGGCACAGACCTTGGAATTGTTATAGAATCCTACGGGGATTTGTTGAGGGGGTGGGGGGACATTTCCATGTCATCTCTAAGAAGCCCTAGGTCTTGGAACATGCTTAGAAAACCTCTCAGCATTCTGAGCTTCAGGGGAAGTTTTGTCCATACAAACTGTCAGGACAGGGATAAGACTACTGTGGGAGGGGGAAGGGCCACAGCCAGTGGACACTTAAAATTGGCCTCTGTTGCCCACATGTAAGGCTGACATGGCCTCCATCCCTTTGGGGAGTACAGAGGAAATACTGGAATTTTCAGGCAGAAACCTGACATCCCTCTAGGGGAGCATCTGGATCCCTGGGACTGTCACCTTCTAGGGGAGCATCTGGGCCCCTGGGAGTGTCACCAGCACTGCCTTCCTGGTGGTCACCCTCACAGACCAGAGACACAGCTCATAATCACCCTCAGCTCTTTGCCTTCAGTTGTAGACAAATCACAGCCTGGCTGAGGAAGAAAGAGCTGCCCGATCAGGGCACTTCAGTTTCTGGAGTCTGGTGAGGTATCCGACCAATATTCACCCAGTTACATTTCCCTGGGGCTGAGGAGGTTGGATGTACCCTGTTATCTTCCCTTACTGTTTTAGAATCCAGTGTGGGAAGGAATCCATTACCAGGGAGGTCTGAATGTTCACTCTTCACTGAGCTTCAATTTATATTTTTTCTTTTGAAAAAGGAAAGGGGCTTTCTTCAGTTGTTGTAGGCATGTTTCTATGCTAGAGCTTTAAATTGCGCTTCCTTAGTTCTGTTTTCAGGAACACACAGTTCTCCCCTGCCAGCCTTTTCCAAAGCACATTGAATGGAGCATTTTAGAAATTTCACTGCAGAATGTAATTATTGTTCAGACCCATTCCGGATACGTCTGGCACTCATTTTCTCTCCTCATTCTCCTTCATTAAAACATATAATCAGATGAAGGGGTTGCCATGAATGGGAAGAAGAATTTCCTGGTACTCAAAGGCAGCCTCTCTTCATTAAAGAATGTGTCAGTTGCCCACTAGGAGAGCTCAGGGAGGCATTAGCTGTGGCTCTAGGACTGTGAAATCTGACTGCAGAGGACCTTAAAGCTTGACTCATGTATGGGTGGTAAAGATGGCATCAAGTCATCAGGCTCATCCTGCTCTTGACTGCTGGTGAAACTGGCTAGTGTATTTGGACCTGAAAGAACCTGAGACACCTGAACTCATCCTGGATCCAAGCAGCTTAATACAGAGCTTCCACCGAAATGCTCTAAGGGCCCTTCTGTGTAGGCATAACCTAAAATCAAACATCAAAACAAAACCTGTACAGCCAGAATTTAAAAGACTGACAATACCAAGAATTGACAACAATATAGATCAAAGGGAATACTCACATGTTAGTGGTGGGAATGAAAAATGGCACAGCCATTTTGGAAAGCAGTTTGGAATTTCTTACAAAGTTATTTATATACTTACCATGAAACCACACAAACTAATTCTTAGGTATTTGCCCGAAATAAATAAGAATAAATATTCACACATTAACTTGTACATGAATGTTCAGAGTAGATTTATTCTTTTTTTTTTTTCTTTTTTTTAGACAGAGCCTTGCTCTGTTGCCAGGCTGGAGTGCAGTGGCGTGATCTCGGCTCACTGAAACCTCCAATTCCCTGGTTCAAGCCATTCTCCTGCATCAGCCTCCTGAGTTGCTGAGATTACAGGCATGCACCACCACACCCAGCTAATTTTTGTATTTTTAGTAAAGATGGGGTTTCACCATGTTAGCCAGGATTGTCTTGATCTCCTGACCTGGTGATCTGCCTGCCTCGCCTCCCAAAGTGCTGGGATTACAGGCGTGAGCCACCATGCCTGGCTGATTTATTCTTAATAGCCCAAAACTGAGAGCAACCCAAATGTCCATGAACAGATGAATATGTCAACAAACTATGGTATATCCATTCAATGGAATACTCTTCAGCATTATATAGGAATGAACTAACTGATACATACTGATGGATAGATTTCAAAACATGTTGAATGAAAAAAGCCAGACATCAAAGACTGCAGATTACATATGCTTAACTCTAGAAAACAGTAATCTAATCTGTAATGACAGAAAGTAGATCTGTGATTAGCTAGGGCTGGAGTGGAGGAAAGTGACAATTGACTGGGAAAGGACTTAGAGGGACTTTGGGGGGTAATGGAAATGTCCTCTATCTTGACTATAGTGGTGATGGCATGGGTATATAAATTTGTCACAACTCATCAAAATTTACACTTAAATGCATTTTACTGTATATAAATTATACCTTAATAAAGTTTATTTTAAAAGTAGGGTCTATGTCTCATGATTCTGAGACCTGAATTAGAGAATTTATTCAGCAAATTGATGGAAAGAGAAACTTAAAGTTCTCTTAGCTTCTGTTTCTTATTTAACAGAGACAAAGGACCAGAGGGGTTGAGACTTGCCCATCCTTATATGGTTTCCTAACTTACAGTACTATCCTCTTTGCGGTAGACCTCTGGATGCTCACTCTGGAAGTAGAAATTAGACGTCCTAAAATGCCAGCATGTTGCAGAAGGGAAGAACTTGACACCATGAAGCTTAGCATTGGGTCCTGAGTTGGGGCCTCTCTGCCTATCTGAGGGAGTCATCTCTAGGCCTTCTCTCCTCCCCCTTATCTCTCTTTCCACTGCCCAAATCTTCCATATCCTCAAGGCCCAGCTCTTAGGTATAGCCTCCTAGGATTACCCCCAAAACTGCCCTGCCTTCTGAAATCCCTCAGTATAAGAAGCTGCAGAAAAATATCTTGAGTTGCTATTTAATTCTTTCATTACTATTTTCATATTCCCCACATCTGGACACATAGTAGGTCCAGTGAATGCTTCCTGAGTAAATGAAGTATTTGTTGAGGACAACATCTACACCCAGTGGTATTGGATGCTGAGGAAGACACAGGGGAAGACTGATATCCAGTCCCTGGAGCTCAGGTACCAAATGTCTAGAAGCAGAGTTTCAAAGGGAAAGACAGTGTTAAAGCATCAGGAATGGTTCTCAACCTTGGCTGCACAATCACATGGGAAGTTCTAAACTGCAGACACCTGAGTTTTCTTGCAATTCTGATATAATCAGTCCAGAGTAGGGGGCTACACAGTCAGAGATTTTACATTTCTCTAGATAATTTGAACATGTAGCTGAGGTGCAGAATCAACGAAATAGAAGGTGTAATCTGCCTTCTAAACCCTACTTATTAGCAAAAATGAGACTGTGTCAGAGCCTTCTTTGAACACGAGGCATGGTATCAGAAGGCAAATCATCTTTGCCTCTCCAAATTCCTGAAGAAAATTCATGACATCCTCCCCCAACACACTTGCCCTACCAGCTGCTCTATTAGCATTTCCGAAAGAATTTCCAGAACTTTAATGTTCATTAAAGTCTTTGGCAGGGATCAGCAGACAAGATTAGAATTAGACAAAAACTCTTTCTTTTGTTTGGCAAAGGGAAAAACAGCTGATATTCACAGCCTTGGGAAGCTCCTCCTTTAAGGGAAGTGTGGCACAGGGTGCTTGTTTCGGTGTTAATTGTGCCATTCAGCTCTGGGCCCTTGAAGAGAGTGTTCCAGGTGACTCAAACCCTGTTACTTCTACAGAATAGAGCATTAATCATTTAGCAGTTGTGGAAAGGTCTTGAAATCCAGCTGAAGTTGAATTAATCACCCTAATACTTATAGAAGGAATCAAAGATTGGTAGAATTGTCTCTTGGGACTTCGGGCTTCTGAACCTAGGTGTCTTTTTTGAGAAACTGAGTGCTCTATTATTCTTCATTCCAGTTGGCTCAACAACCTAAGACTGTGTTTCTCAAAGTGCAGTCCCCAAATCACCTGCATTATAGTCACCTGGGAGACTTATTGAAAACACACATTTTTGAGCCTCACCCCAAATCCTCTGGATCAGAGACACTCTGGGGGTGGGGACCTGGAATCTGAGTTTTAAATAAGCTCCCAAGGTGATTCTTCTGCCTCCTTAAGTGTGATGAAATCTGATACAATGGAATAAGCACCATGTGTTGAGTCAGGAGGCCTGACCATGAGTTCCAGACTTTAACACTAACTAGCAGCGTAAAAATGGGCAAGTCAGTCTATCTGAACCACCATAAAAAGACTGTTGTGAGAGTTAAAAGAAATACATGTGAAGATACTGTATACAGTGGGTCCTGCATAAAGTCTAGATGAATCTAAAGATGGCCCTCTGCTTGATTCATTTATTCTTAAACTTTTATTATGCAAAATTTCAAATATATACAAATGTAAACAGAGTAGTATGCACCCATGACCGAGTTTCAGTAATGATCAATGCATGGCCAGTCATGTCTCACTAATGCTCCTTGCCTGCCTACTCCCCAAGTTTTTAAGTAAACCTCAGACTTATTATTATTTTACCTCTGAATATTACAGTGTGTGGCTTTACAAGGTAAGAATTATTTTAAAAATAAACATTATCACACCTAAAATATTGACAATATTTTCTGAAGATCATAAAACATCCATTCAGTATTCAAATTTCTCTGATTGTCTCATACACACACAACACACACACACTACAGTTTGTATTGGTTGAAGTATCTCTTATATCTTTTTAAAATACATGTTCTTTCTCCACTTCTTTTTTTTTCTTGTAATTTTGCTTGTTGTTATGGAGAAAACTGTCTTCTGTAGCAGTGGTTCTCAAAGCGTGGTCTCCATCACTTGGAAGCTTATTAGAAATGCAAAATTGCAGATCCCACCCCAGAACTCATGAAACAGAATTGCTTAGCTCCCAAAAGCTCTCCAGATGATTTTCTTTTTTACTCTTTTTTTTTTTTTGAGATGGGGTCTCACTATGTTGCCCAGGCTGGAATTGAACTCCTGGGCTCAAACAATACTCCTGCTTCAACTTCCCGAGTTGCTGAGATTACAGGTGTGGGCCCCTGAACCTGCCTTTCCAGGTGATTTTCATGTAGTTAAAGTTTAAGATGCATTTGTGACTGATTCCTCTTGGTGTCCATTAAAATGGTCTAGTCTTCCCTATGTTAATGTAAATTAGTAGTTAAATCTAAAGGTTTGATCAGATTCATGGCTATTTTTTTTCTTGCAAGACTACTTTCTAGCTGAAGTTGCTCACCTTCTGCTTTAGATCACGTTTGTATTTATATCTTACCTGTCAATGCAGTGGTCACCCTCTGCTTTAGATCACATTCGTATTTATATCTTACCTATCAATGCAGTGCTTTGAAAATAGATCAGTCAGTATTTGCAGATCAAAGAGCAGACTTCTGCCAAACATCATTCCCTATTTTTCTAACTATTTTTAGTATAATTTCTAAATACCTCCTAAATTGTTCTTCTTTGAAATGAAATCTTCATCTGAAGCAAACATGATTCAATCACTTTGGGAAACTGAAACATTAGTCCCATTAACTTCTTACCACCTTCTAAGGGATTCACACCCACCTGCTCACGATACATTGACAGATGCATTGGTTGTCTTCGTGGGATGGTTTATGATGCACTTGGAAAAGACCTAAAACCCAATGGCTGACCATTGTGCTGAAAACTCTACCAGTTGAGATTCGTTCCTTTGGGTTTAAGGGATCAGCTCTCCAGTTAATTATATTTGAAGTGTAAAATGCTTCTGTGGGTAACAGATTTACCCATTTTCAGTCACTAGTATCTCATGCCTATAGTATGGATTCCCCAGTGCTGCTGTACAAATTGGCACAAACTTGGTGGCTTATATTGCTATAGGAGTTTGTTCTCTCACAGTTCTGAAGGCTACGAGTCCACAGTCAAGGTGTCAGCATGGCCGCACTTCCTTGGAAGCTCTAGGAAATAATTCCTTTCTTGCCTCTTCTCGCTTTTGGTGATTGTAGGCATTCCCTGGCTTGTGACAGCATCACCCTGTTCTCTGCCTACCTCTGTCTTCACATGGCCCACTTCCCTTCGGATCTCTCTGTGTGTCCTCTACTTGTCTAATAAGGACACTCGTCATTGAATATAGGGCTCACCCTCAATCTAGGATGATTCCATCTTGAGATCCTTAACTATCTCTGCAAAGACATTGTTTCCAAATAAGGTCACATTCTGAGGTTCCAGGTAAATGTGAAATTTAGGGGAACATCATTCAACTCATGACACTGGCAATATATTTTTTGGCCAGGTTGCTGAGGAAAAGGGTGAGGGAGGTTGAGGAGAGCTCTGGGACACAGTTCACTGTCCAGCTGCCTTCGTGATTGGGAGTTTGCTCAGCACGAGGGTCCCAGTAGACCAAAGGAATGGGGCAGCACCCAAGAGGAAAGGGATCCACAAAGGAAGGCCAGGAGCCCCTGAGATGACCCATGCTGACCTCACCATCTGGCCGAGGGCCTGCTCTATGCCCATAACAAGGTGTATCATTTTTCCTAATTTATTAATTCTGAGTCAAGATATGGTTTTTCACAAATTCCATGTCATGTTTTATAGAAATGTTCTAATGCATTCTGTCCAACTAATGCACAACCAAATGCCTGGGAAGTCCTGGGGTATCGCTTGAATCTTGTTTTTAATTTAATAATAGCCTATGGTACTCATTTTTCAACATCTTAAAATCATGTCCAATGAAACTGACTCCTTTTTTTTTTCGTCCCTCGTAATCAACAGCGGGGGATAATGGAAAGCAAAATGCCTATTGTTTGAGAATGCACATCTCTTTGTTCTCTTCAGCCCAAGCAGCTGTAGCTCCATAAGCATCAGGAAGCTAACTTCCTAGACAGGGGAAGAATCAAATACTGATGACTTCACTCTCAGCTTCCTTAGTCTTACTTTTCTTTTTTTCTGATACCATCCTCAGCTTATTTCATTTGTTGCATTTGTTGAACACCTATTGTGGGCAGGTTGGCATGTGCAGAGATGCAAAGATGAGCACAGCATAGTCCTAGTCTATAAGAATCTCACAATCCAGCATGAGAGATGAATCAGAGCCATCTCCTTAAAAATTCAAATATTTAAGGTTTGGAAAGAAACCTTCAGAACCCCACCTTCCTGGATGTATTTGGCCCATGGCATCCCTCTCTGATCCCCAGAGTTCCCTCTGTTCTGGAACAGCAGGGAAGTAGAAGGAGGTAGGGGTGCTTTTTTGCCTCCTCATCTCCCTGAGAGAAGAATTTGGACATTGGTAATAACAGCTAATATTTACCAAAGTTTACTACGTGGCAGGTATTTTCTAAGCATGTTATGTGCATTACTCATCTTCATCTCCATTTTCCAAGACAGGAAACTGAGGCACAAAGAGATAAATAACTTACCCAAGCTCCAAGACTGCTCAGGTAAAAAGTGAATCCAGGCAGTCAGACCCAGAAACCCTTTAGGAATTAGGAATTTGGCCATTTGCTCTGGAGCTGGTTAGTTCTGCTCAGCCCCCTAAAATCCCTTAAGAGAGGAGAACTCATCCTTTAGGGATAAAACAAACTTGCCCCTGGTCTAGAGGGAGCCCTTCCAAAATGGAGGAGGAGGCTCTGAAGGTTTTAGTTCAGGCCTTCTAGGGAGGACAGCATGAGCCAAGTTTTGGCCACCTGTAGACGTGCAGGGGACTCCTGTTCCCATGCACCATCTTATTCAGCCCTTATTATCACATCCCAATGGTGCAACAAGGTTGGTCAAGAAGAGGAAAGAAAGATGAGGATAAGTCCTGGGGTACATGCCCAGTGGGGAGTGGACACATAGGTACCAGCATAGGAGAGGAAGAGAGACAGAAGCAAGGGAGGGGAGAGGTTCAGAAAGGAGGGAGGGATCAAAGGTCCAGTACTACAAAGAGGGCAAGAAAGATAAGATTGATAAATGGGCACTGGCGTTAGGGTGTCAGGGTATTTGGAGCTAAGGAGAGGGCTGGCTGGTTAAGGCAGAGTGGATAAGAGTGCACCCATGGGACCTGGGAGGGGGGGAGTTTAATGAATGGTGGCAGAGAAAATCCTAAGGATTAGCTTCTCTGGAAGGCTGAGAGGTTGGGAGCTTGGTGGAAGGGCTGGTCAAGCTAAGGCAGGGCCTAAATAGATAGGGCCTTAATAGACACACCATGCAGCTAAATGGGGGAGCAGAGGCCTGAAGGCGAAGAGGGGGTGGGTGGGTAGGGACTGAGTATTCCAGGGATCCCTTGGGAACAGGAAATGCCTGGAAGATCCAACGATAGGGCAACAGGACAATATGGCAAGGCACATCCATATGGTGGCATGTTTTGTAGCCATGAAAAATGACACCTCTGAAAGATATTTAACAACATGAAAAGTGTCCCCATAAACAGTATAGGGAAAAGAAGCATAGAAAACTATATGGTATGACTCCAATTTCCTTGAAAATGTGTGCATATTTGCACTGGCAGGAAATACACCAAAATACATGTGCTTTTAAAAATTATTTTCAGTATGTTCCAAGTTTTCTAAAACAAACATGTGTTACTTTTGCTATGATTAAAATGAGTACAGATGGCTGATAGCTTTGGCTAAACTGTAAGTATTTTTGGGCTTTTTATTCTGTTATCTGACTTGGAGAACTGGGAGGAAATGGCTTCTCCCACAGTTAGGTCCATCAAGCAACGGAAGGAACATCATGGGTTGATCATGTGCTATGTCCTCACATCTAGGCTAGGCTTGGGAAGACATGGGGAAAATGCAAAGTGGCTTTAAAGTCCCTGAGACAGGAAGAAGCACATAAGAAAAAACAGAATGATGATGATATGGCCTTTGCCTTTTCGGAAAGAAGTGTTTGTCTATGAAGCTGGGGTGATTGGAGAAGTGGGACTTCATCTAGACCACGGGGAGTAAAAAGGTTTTGAAGGGCAGCCTCTTGCTTTGGGTTAGAGCCATTGCACACAGGCTTGAGTTGGGGAGAGCCAGAGGTGTGCTGGGTTCCAGAAGTGAAAAGATGACTCTGTCCAGCTAGTACTAGACAAGCCACTGGAGTCCCAGTGCCTGCTGGAATCATCACTACTGAATGTCTGTGCTTTGTGGTTCATACAGGCCACAGCTTCAAGGGGCATGAGAAACAGGGCCCTGGAAACGTAGGCTGCCCCAGTGGCTTCTGCCCTCCCCTCCACTTCTGTGATTCATTAACCCTGGAGGAAGGATAGTACCAGAGAGATGATGAGAGGAGATGAAAGGGAGCAGAGCTTAAATGCTGTCAAAGCTGGGGAGAAAGGGGGACATCTGCTGTCAGACAGCATGTTGCCTCCAACTAGTTTGCTCTCTACAATCCACTCTGACTTTCAGTCTCTGATTTAGGCGTTTCCTGCTACAGAAGCAACTTTCCTTCCTTGTCCTTCTCCCAACCTCCTCCCTGCCCCTGCCCCTACCTGATGTGGTATTGGGGCTACCACAGAGACCACTCTGGGCTGCTGTGGGCAAGAGGGTGCACTGGAAGAATGGACATGCCCTGGACTCTATTAGCATCTCTGCTCAGAGCTGATGAGGAAGGCAGGTCCTGAAAGCACCCCTTTGGATTGAAAAGGCAAGGACACGTCTCTCCGTTTGAAATCCACTGGGTATCTACTCTGAGCCAGGTGCTGCTAGGTGCTCTGGGAAAGATGCGGTCGGTGAGCAGAGACCAAACTGCCTGCCTCTGTGGAACTTGTAGCCCTGAGCACAGAGATAAGCACATGAATAATCAACACAACAGTATGGCAGAGATTGCTAAGCACTTTGGAGAAAACTAAAGCAGGGAAAGATGTGGTGTGGGGAGGAGATTGGCTCCTTTGCTCCTAAACTTTCCTCACTGGCCAGCCCTAGTGTCTTCAGCCCTAGTGCACACCAGGAGACATGAGATTTGTGACCGTCAGCAGCTGCTCACTGCTTATACCTCTTCCAGCCAGAGGACTATCCCAGAACAGCCCTGGTCTTGATAGAAGAGGGGCTGTACACACGTGGTGCTGTGCTGCTCATTAAGACATGCAGGTATTTGGTGATGACTTTGGAAAAGCCAATGCCAACAAGTAAACAGGGTCCTCCAGGATCAAGGCAATGGTCTTTCTTCTGTCCTTGGGAGGTCAGCACCGTGACTTTATCCTCTCTGCCCATCCAGCTTTGCTCCACCTAAGTAGCTATGAGGGTGGTCATGGGACAAGTCTTCATTTTGCATCTGTCTTCTTCACTTCTCAAAACTCATCCCCAGAACTAACTTGCATGACTGGAAGGCACATGGTGCAATTTAAGGAAAGCTGAGTGAAGACCTGTCTAACCAAAAAGTCCTCCCAGTCAGCGCCAAGGCAGAACCCATGCTAGGTCCTACACACAAGGAATTGGTGACCCAGGCAATGGAAGTGCCAAGAACACCAAATTGAGACAAGGAGACTACTCAGAGATTGGTCAGAGCAGGAAGCCACTGCCACCCTAGGGCTAGAGAGGCCATGGGAGAAGGGTGTGAAGCCAGGCCAACTAAAGGTGCTGGAACCATGGGCTTTGGCTGTTTAGTGAGACTGAGTCCAGGATTGAAAGGCTGCCCAGAAGGTGCACCATCACCTCTGGGACACAGAGATGGGAGGCCTGCCCTCACCTCTCCATGCCCTCTCCCGGTTCTGGCCATGCCTCTCTGGTAGTTAGTTTTATGTGTAAGCTTGGCTAGACTGCAGAACCCAGTTATCTGATAAAATGCTAATCTAGGTGTTTCTATGAAGATATTTTATACACAAGGCTAACATCTACAATCAATTGACTTTAGGGAAAGTAGATTACCCTCGGTGGTATGGGTGGGCCTCGTCCAAACAGTTGAAGGCCTTAAGAGCAAAAACAGGTTTCTCAGAGAAGAAATTCTGCCTTACGACTGCACCATCACCTGCCTGAATGTGTAGCCTTGCCAGGCTGCCTGACAAATTTTAGACTTGTCAGCCCCAACAATCATATGAACCAGTTCCTTGATTTAAAGCTATCTATCTATCTATCTATCTATCTATCTATCTATCTATCTATCTCTATGTATCATCTATTATCTATCAATCATCTATTATCATCTATCAATCAACTATTTACCTATTATTTATCAAAGTATCATCATATATCAACTATTATCATCTATCAATCATTTATCATCTACGTACCTATCATCATTATCTATCGTTTATCCATCAATCATCTATTATCATGATCATCTATCAATCACCTACCTGTCTATTCATCTATCTTTATCATCTATCTCTCTATCTATCTATTATCTATCTATCTATCTATCTATCTATCTATCTATCTATCTATCTATCTATCTATCATCTATCTCTTATTGGTTCTGTTTCTCCAGAGAACACTGCTTAATATAGTCTCCCATTTACCAAAACTACATGGACACTGCCTGACAAAGAAGCCTGAGAAGTGTACCTCTCTGCGATTCCATGCAGAATAGAGGAAGGCTGGGAAATAAATCTGATAAGCATCGTAAGTCATTTACCTGGAATGACATTCCATTCTGTCCCATATTTCACTGAATGCTCCTCTTCTACAATTCCCAGGGGTTTGCATAGCAAGAGTAGCTAGTACATCTCACTAAGTCCCAGGCCCCGTGCTAAGTACTTTACATGTATTATCTAATTTCATCCCCTTGACTGTCCAATGGGGTAGCTGCTATTATTATCTCTATTGTGCAGAGGAAGACACTGAGAGTGTAAGTAACTACCCAAGGCCACACAGTTAGCTTCAGTGGTAGAGCTGGGACTAAGCTCCAAAGCTTTCTGGCTTCTCTCTTTCAGACATGAAAAGAGTGTAGTTAACAGATTATCCATCCGGCAATCTGACAGTCCTGTGTTTGAATTCAGAGTCTACTTACCTTTGCAACATTGAATAAATTCATGAACTTTGCTCATATTGCATTTATTCATCTCTAAAATGGTGCTATCCAACAGAGTTGAGAGGGCTGAAGGAGGCCACGTCTGTCAAAGTGCTCTTTAACCCACAAACTGCAACACAAATCCAAGCATTCTCTTCCTCGCTCACCTTTCTGTCCTTTTTTCTCCCGCTCAGAAGTGTCACTGTACATGTTCCTGCTTTCAAGTGGCCACATACGGCTCCATTTTGTTTTTTCTCACCAGGTCTATACCAACTGATTTTGCCCAGCCTGACACCCAAACACAATGGTGAGGGTGTCTTGGACATGTCACCATCAGCCAGTCCAAGGGCTGGAAGGAGACAATGCATGATTTATTGTGTCTGGCGCCCATGCAGTAAAAAAGGTAGGCTGGGGGCTTCCTGAAGCAGGAATATGGCATTTTCCAGAAGCACTGAATTTACTTCCAGCAGGTTCTCATTGGCTCCTTTCATTAGAAAGAAAAGGGGCGAGGGGATTGTCTTTACCTCCTCCTAGCCCTGGAAACCTGTGTTCACAGTTAGCTGCTTTCTTGGACACAGTGCATGGATCATGCAATAAAACCTGGCCTTTTGGTTTCTTTTCTCTAAGTATTGATCACTGTTCTGAATTTTCCATTCCAGCTTTTTCCTGCTATGATTTATTTTTTAAAAAGGAAGTAGGTCATTCTTCTTCAAGCTTCTCTTCATTTCCTTGGCTGTTTTTCATTTTTACCTACCTACTAAGAAGGGAAAAATCATTGTAGGATCCTAGAATATTAGAGAAATAATCTGGGTTTGCATTTCTCAAACTGGAAGATATATACCTAGAGGTGGGGATGGGGAAGGGTCTGTGGCCTTGTGCCACAGGATAGTTTTTAAAATATAAATTAAACATGGAACATCTTTTTGAAACATTAACTCACCTCCACATTTGGCAGAGATTTTTTTTATATTAAAACAAATCTTTATTATGGAGTCGATTACAAAATTTACATGAATTTTTAGGTGAAAGACCGAGACTTTTATTTCAAAGACTTCATGTAGAGGGAGGGCAGGGCGAGGCTGGGCTGTAACCAGGAGTTGACCTTTCCAGGTCTCCGAATGCTTTAACCAGTTTATAACCCCAGGCTGAAGACCAAAGGTTTCTTCTTGGAGAAAGTCCCAGAGAAGAGACAATCTTTAATAACATTTGGGGAACCCACCCTCAAGTAAAAAAGCAGGGTTCCCACCTCATCTGTTGTTTCTGCCCTACTAGTGAAGACTAATGAATAAGACAGAATTGCTAGAGTCTTGGACACGTGGGGTTGGCCCTCAGTTCTATGTCTGCCTCCTCGAAGTCTGTCTTGCCGTACTCTAAAACCTGGAAAGCTAAAAGGGACATTTCCCAGATTTCCTTGCAGCCAGGGTATGAGAAGTGAATTTGGTTTCATCAATAAGAGGCATCTGGCAATTTTGAAAGGTGGAAGGGAGGTAGAGGCCATCTTCCTAACGCTTAGGGCTTTCTGCCGGCAAGCAAGGTGATGAAAGCTTCAGACAACAGTCTTCCCAGTACCAGTCTCCAGCTTTGTGAGAGGTGGTAGTGAGCTGTGGCAGCGTCCTGATCCTTGGATCACATCTTTGACAAAATGTTCTTGAACTCCATTCTTCCTGTTACAGCCTCCTGTCTCCCTGCCCCTCTGGATATGGCAAAGGTAGGAGTCCCTTGACAAGTAGGTCTCTGAAGTTGTTAGGAGCTCAGCATAAAATCCTGGAGCCCAGTCCTCTAGGTGATTTTAAAAACACTCAATTCCCTTTATTAAATCTCTTTCTCCTTCAGTAGCTAGACTGATTTCTGTAAACTCTGTATTATGTGGATTGTGCAAAGCCTGCTGCTTTTTACTGATATCTATTTTCTTCAATTAAAAAATTCCTGAGTTTTAGATGGAAATATGGCCACCTAACATGAGACCATTTCTCACTTTCCCTGGAAGCTAATTGTTGCCATGTGACAACCAGCCATGTGTCTGGCCAAAAGGGTGTGATCAGAAGTGATGTGTGCCCCTTCCAGGCCATGCCCTGAAAGCCATGGGCATGTATTCCTCTCTCCTTTCCTTTGTTCCCTGTGGGTGGGATGCAGCTGTGATAGTGGCGGCTGAGGTAGCCGACTTGGACCCAGAGACAAAAGCTATCTGTTGAGAAAGGCAGTCACATGATCATGACAACCTATGTCTGCACAAGTATAAGACAGGAAAATAAAATTATATATTGAAGTTAGGTTGCAGGGAACTCTGTTATAGTAGCTCGGGCTGAAATTTAACGTAGAGAACCTGTCATTTTGGGAAAGTATCCAATAGGAAAGACAATCTAGCAGGGAAAAAGGAACTCAGGATAACAAAAAATATATAGAACAGAAGAAAACTCATAAAAAAACCCCTATAGTAGTTAATGCTCTCAGGGAAAGAAGAAAAGATATTATATCTATGAAAAAAGAATAGTATAGTTTCTCTTTAAAAACAATACTCAGAAAATATCAAAGAACTCTTAAAATTATATAACCAAAAGTTTTTGAAAAGCCAGGGAAAAGTTAAAAAGCAAGATAAGGAAATTTTCCAGAATGAATAAACTCAAAAAAAAAAAAAAAGGAAAACAGGAGTATAATGATCATAAATTTAGGAAATAATATCCTACTAAGAGAAATCACTATGAATTAAAACCAAAAATGGAAGAGATAAAATAATTGAATAAATAAAAGTAAACTGTTTCCTATAGAAGAATACAAGTTTCCAAATTAAAAGGGAAAACTAAGTGCTTAATACAATGAAACATGCCAGTTTCAGAACACCTGGGATAAGAAGACCTTAAAAATTGCCATAAGGAGAAATACGGCTTTCATATAAAATGTTTGAAATCAGAATAGCATCAGACTTCTCAACAGCACACAAAAATGCATAGCATTAAGACAGCCCCATTAAACTCCAAGGAAAAGTAATTTTCAGTTTAGAACTTTCAGTGTAGCCAAATTATCCAAAACCATGCCCATTATAGGAACAAAATCTTCTCATTTATCATTCAGAAAGAAGCTATTGAAACGTGTTCCTTCCCAATGAGGGAATAACCAAGAAAAACAGGACATGAGATACAGGAGACAAGAAATATGGGGGAGAGGCTGTTATGGGTTGAGTTTCATCCCCTCAAAATTTATATGCAGAAGTCCTAACCCCCAGTGCCTCATAATGTGACCTTATTTTTAAACACGGTCATTGTAGATGTAATTAATTAATGTGAGATCATGCTGGAGTAGGGTGGGACCCTAATCCAATATGGCTCAAATTTTTATAGGAAAAATGCCATGTGAAGAGACAGACAGACACACACACACACACACACACACACGGAGAACGACATGTGAATGTTGAAATGATGCTGTCACAACGAAAGAACCACCAGAAGCTAGGAATGAAGTCAGCACAGATCCTCTCCTAGTGCGTTCAGAGCAAGCAGGGCCCTGCTGACATCTTAATCTCTGTCTTCCAGCCTCAGAACTGTGAGGCAATAAATTTCTGTTGTTCGTGTGTGGCACTTTTTAATGGCAGACCTAGCAAACTAATACAGAGGGGAAAGGACATTAACAAATACTGGAAATGGTGGCTGCAAAATGACAGGTGGGCAACATGCCTAGTAAACAACCCATTCATCTAGGAGCAGGAAGACAGAGGTCTTCAGGAAGAAAACCAAGTAAGTATATATGTATTTTTTTCTGTTTTCCAAGTGAGAGGTAATGCAGGGAGAAAATTTACAGCTCTGTTAGAGAGTTTGGGAAGAACTAGTGATAGGTACACAGAACAATAAGCCAACCAGAATCCAAATTAAAGCAATGAAAGGAGACAATTATTAACTCCAAGATAAACACACAAAAATGAAATGTAATTGTAGCACACTATGTGGCTCAGCAGTGAACAGTAGCTACCCGGTCTTAGCAATGTATCCTTAAATATTGATTTAACCCAAAATTGTTATGTAACTCTACTGGGAGGATGGGAAAGTGGGGGGGATAATAAAAATTCATAAACAATATTAAAACATTGATAAAGGGAAGAAATACAATATAAGCATATTATTTGAAGGTAAATAACTAAATAAGCTGCTAAAAGAGTTTTAAAAATACCTGCCTTGGGAGCAGGACTTGAGAACAGTAAAGACAGGAGAATACTGTTTTTTAAGTCTTTTAGCATTCTTTAATTTCAAAGTGTGTGTGTATGTTATTTTGAAACAAAAAAAAAAGCTTTTTAAAATAAAATCTTTCATTTTCTTTTTTCTTACTGAGAGGGAAGATAGAGAATAATCATCCGCACTTCCCTTATCATTCCTTTGTCCTTGACAACAGTTGTCATACCTGATAGCCTTCTCTTTAGTTTAACTGCTTTTGCTATTTCTCTAATGCCTCAAAATATTTCCCCATCCATTAAATCACTTTAGTCATTTTTTTCCTATACTCATTCCAGTTTTTCCTCATCTTTCCTAAGAAACAGGACTAAAAACCACATAAGGTCTCCTCTGTGAGGGCACTGAAGAGGGTTGGCTTCCTGGCTAGATGGCATTTGCCTTCTGCCATTCATTGAAGCCATGTGGCTTCTCTCCCCACCTGGAGGTCCAGCCTGACCTACAATCTGGACAAAGACCAATCTTGTGCCTGAGTAGTTCAGTGTCATTCTTGAGTCTTGTTTCATGTGTCTTCATTGAACTAGTCTGTTTTCTGTGACTTATTCAATTTAGTCTACTTTGTTATGATCCATGGATACTTTGCATTATAAAGTCTATCATCTACACTACAGATAAAGATGGGTAATCTAAAGAACATCTCTTCCTTTTGGTTCTCTTTCTTTGTCTCTCTCTCTCTCCCTCTCTCTCCCTTTCTCTTTCTCTCTGTTTATTCTGAGAAAATGGCAAATGTTGGGAGGCAGATCCTGCCTTCACCTCTGCACACACACAATCTTAGTATGGTATAAACTCAAAACTGGATTCTGGCATTTGTATGGATGGAGGAGCAAATTGCTAAGTATTTGCTGGTTGTCTGTTTGCAACGGAGGGGATGGATTGGGGTTAAGCTTCCTTGCTCCAGTCTCCTAACATTGCTGCTCACATGCCTAAGCATTCATTCATTTGAGAGACATTTATTAAGTGCTAGTGGTGAACAAACCCTAAGTAGACACAAAACACAGGTTTGTTAAATAGAATTGTGTGACAATAAACATCGACTCACTGAGGCAGTGGAGCAACAAGGAGGAGCACATGGCAAGAGCTGAATCCATGGCCATCTTGTAAGCTCTGGGGTTGTTGACCCCTGGCCTAAACCACAGCAAGCCAGCTTGTCACTGAGCCTGTCACGTGGGGCAGAAGCAAATGCCTTGCTGAGGCCTCAGGTCGATTACATCTATTGCTTCCACCTTATCTACATGGCTTGTCACTCTATCATAGAAAGAAATTAAATTGGTCCAACTTGATTTACTCTTTACACGGCTGTGTTCATAAGCTCCCTGGGCCTTGCCCCCTTCTGGTTGACTGCACATTGATTGCTTGATGATTTGTTCTAGCATCTTCCCCAGAAGCCAGGTTAAGCTTATCAGGCTATAAGGAATGTGGTCATCTTTTTCTGCTTCCTAAAAGAAGGGCATCATGTTTGCTCTTTGTGGAGCTCCCGAGGCAACACCACTTCTCTGTGAAGGCTCAGAATAATTGCTGGTTTCTCCCCAATGGTCCCTGCCAGTTCTCCAGGTCCATTCAAACTGAGTGTTGTGAGTCCCTGCGGGTTTCATTTCAGGCAGCTTTTTGCAGAGGATGTCTGGTCTATTTCAAGTATACTGGCCCTGGCCAGGACACATGGGCTGAGACTCCATGCCTGCAAAACAAGCCCAACTGCTAGAGACGAGGGAAAGCCTCAAAAAAGAAGCATTCTACTGTACTCATCTATCACTGGCTGGCTGGAAGGGGATCAGAAATCTTGAGAATTATTGGGAATTGGTTCTGCATGAGACAAAATGTCTGCTTGTGGTTGCTTTCTGAGTGTAACCCACAGACCTTACATCAACATGTAGCATCTTTTAGTAAAGACAGATGTAAAACTACACATTAAAACCTGTGCTATTTTGAATCCTTCTGCTACCTGCTTGCCCTCTTTGTCCATTGGGACATGTAATGCAAATGAAGAATGCTTCTGGTAAAATTTCATAAAAGCCTGTCTAACCTTTCTGTTCTTGTGTCCACAGGATGAGGCCACCTCTTTGTTCCTCTGTGATTTGTTTTTCTCCCCTCTCTCGCTCTCCTTTCTCTGCCCCACCTGTTCTCACCTCTTCCTTTTACAGATCCGTGAATACATCTCCATCTTCGTTCCATTCTCATCTTTTCTAAGTTCCAGAATTTTTCCTGAGGCTCCTGAGCTGCATATTTAAAGGGCACCTGTTTTTCTCCCATATTTCTTTACTCATTTGATTTTTCCCCTCCATTAGGTAGTGAGAAGCTTCTTAATGAATTCCTTCAGCTTATAGAAATCTGCTTTTTAAAGGTTGTCTCTGGGTTTCTTCTTTCTTCTTCACTATCAACCTCTGGTTAAGATTATAGTTTTCCTCCAAGCTCTAAATCTCTAATTCTCTTCCTTTAAGAAAATGAATCAAGATAAACTAAATTTTCCTAATGTACCTTTAGAATTCAGCAATTTTTGTCCTGATCATGCTGTAGATATTTTAATATAGAAAATATCTCTGCACACACACACACACACATACACACCATTCCAAAATCCCGAACTTGTATTTCTTTGGGGATCTCATTTCCCACACCAGATCTAGATTTGTAGATTAATTGTATGCTTTACACTTTTAAAGGAAATGGTTGAACAATTTTCTCTCAAAGGAAGCAAGAAACTCCAACCACAGCCTAAAATTTCCTTCCAGCATTATCCCTTTCCAGTATTGTCCCTTCCCACCCCAATTCCCCATACACACAATTTTTCCCCATTTCCCCTTCCTTCATTTATTCTTGATGATCTTGGGCAGATAAAACCACTTGTGAGATCTGAGTCATGTTAAAAAGACTTGCTTGTCTCTTCCTACTCCCTATCCCATCCTGTCCCACTGCCTGGACCTTAATTAGTGCCATCGTCTTGTGAAAAGTCTGATCCTCAGAAGATGGAGTGCTACATTTAACTCACTAAGCTACCATCATGTCCCAACCTATCAATCTGACATCATTTATCAGGACTTTGAAGAATTTTGACATGGACAAATCTTCATGACCCAAGGAGAAAATTGCCATGTGCCATGCCATCTGGGGAGGTAAGGTCAGAGTGAGGAGTGGCTTCCAAAGGCCAGTTAGTGGCCCTTGACGTTCCAAAAAAGGGGGCAGAAGAGTAAGAAATTGAAGTTAGGGACATGGACAAACTTCATCAGTAACATTTGGCTGGAGGGGAACTGAGTTTCTCCATAAAAAATATAAAAGAGAGGTGGGGAAGGTCCATTTGGTGATTTGATACAGTCCATGCTGACACAAGGTAGATGGTACATATTTTCCTGAAATGACTTTAAGTTCACTTTTAAATTATTCAAGGGATAGGATGCCAATGGGAGGTGCCTTCTGGAAGGGCTATTCATCTTCCAAGTCAAGGAGCAGGCATCCAGTCAGCTGAAATTCTCCCATGCTTGACTCCAATCAATTGTTACTGCCAATAAGCACTCCTCCCTAAAGCAGCAGCGTTTTGAACAGTGCTCCTCAAGCTTAGTAGTTTGCGAAAGGAAATATCTTCACCATACCTGAACCAAGTCAATGCCTTGCAGTTGGCTCAGTGGTTCACAAACTTGGCTGCACATTATAGCCACCTGGGGAGCTTTTAAAACTCCCACTCCATCAAGATGGCTAACTAGAGGTGCCCAATATTGCCTCTTCTGCAAAGAAGGACCAGAATAACAAATAGATGACTGTACTTGGAGTGAAGTGTCTAAGGGGGAACACTGGAATTCAGCAAGAAAAGTGACAAAGACCCTCAGAAACATGAGAACTCTAGAAGGCAGCATAGAGAGGGAGGCAAAGTACCTGGTGAGGATGAACTCAGAGCCAAGAGGGACCCCACTTTGCAGGGAAAAGCTAAGTGGGAGATCCCCAGTGGTCCCCAATGCTATCACAGATGCCTACAATCCTAGCTACAGCAAAGCTCAATGGTCCTTGCAGCCCCTTAGCACAGTATGAGGAGCTGCCTGGAGTCCATGCATCTGCATTGCTCCGGAGAGTGAAATTATGTTGGGTCTTCCACATTCCCTGGGATCTAGGCTGCTATAGCATGGCACCATTTTGAGAGGGGAGCCACTACCACAGAGCACCCTGCCCTGAACCCCAGTAACCCCTGAACCCCTGCATCTCCCTGTCCCTGTGGTGAACCCACTATCATCTTACCACGCTGAGGAAAGCTCCAGTGCTATGACCCCAGCTGCCTCCACAAACACCCAGTAGTGCAGCCATGACCCCAGCACACAAGCCCAAAGAACACCCTACACTCCAGGTAGTGGGTGGTCCAGTGCAGCAGGGGCCTGTCCCCAGGATCAGAAAAGCTGATGCATGTGCTCCCCAGGGGCTGAGAGCAACCCACCACCACCAGCAACCTTGCCTCCTCCACCAGCAGAACCACTGAATGCTGCATGGACTCCCAAGGGACAGACGACCAGCCCTCCCAATGCTAATTGCTGTCAGCAACCCCCAACCCCCTGCAGAGAAACTGCACATTGCCCATGCCCCCAGGGACTGAGGACTGGCTTGCCTGGTGCCTGCCAGTAACCTCACCCCATCTCCACAGCAAAGCCACTGTGGTTTGTGCATGCTCCGCCAGGGCCTGAGAGCCAGCCCCAGCAAAGCTGCACCACTGCCTCCAAAAAAAAAAACCTACAGCCTAGGCCACTGAAGCACTTGCAGACACCACTGGCAGTGATTACAGCTGAAAAAAATTACACAGAGACTACACTACTGCACCCACCCAGAACCAAAGCCAAATCACCCTACCCAACCAATGCTACAGGATACATCTACCAGAAAATAAAATCTATTCCTACAAAAGCTACTCCATAATGTTGGAAGAGGTGACTGTTCCACCAGATATGCAGATATCAATGGAAGCACACAAGAAACACAACAATGTAAAGAAACATGACAACTCTAATGGAACACAATAAATTTCCAGTAACAGACCTTAAAGAAAAGGAAACCACGAGATGCCTGAAAACAAATTAAAAATAATTATCTTAAGGAAACTCCGTGATATACAAGAGAATACAGGGAGACAATGCAATGAAATCAGGAAAACAACTCATGACCTAAATGAGAAATAGAGATAGATGTATTAAAAAAGAAACAGATAGAAATACTGGAACTAAAGAATTGAATGGATAAAATAAAAAATACAATTAAGAGTTTCAACAATAGATGAGATGAAGCAGAAGAAAGACTCTATGAACTTGAAGCCACATCTTTTGAAATAAGCCAGTCAGACAAAGAAGAAGAAGAAAAAAAAAGAACAAAGAAAGCCTGTAGGACTTATGGGACATCACTAAGTGAACAAATGTTTACATAATGGAAGTTTCAGAAGGAAAGAGATAGAGAAAGACATAGAAAATCTATTTAATAAAATAATAGCTGAAAATTTCCCAAGTCTTGGGAGAGATATGGACATCTGATTCAAGAAGCTCAAAGTTCCCAAATAGAGTCAGCCCAAAATGATCCTTTCTGAGGCACACTATAGTAAAACTGACAAAAGTCAAAGACAAAGACTGACAAAAGTCAAAGAGAATTCTACCAACAGCAAGAGAAAAAGCATGAGGTCACACATAAGGGAATCAGACTAATAGCATTTTTTCAGCAGAGACCTAATAGGCCAGGAAAGAATTGAATGTTGTATACAAAGTGCTAAAACAAAGAAAAAAAAATTGTCAGCCAAGAATACTATACACAGCAAAGCTATCTCATAAATGGAGGAATAAAGTCTTTCTCAGACAAGCAAGACTGGAGGGAATTCATCAATACTAGATGAGCCTTACAAAAAATGCTGACAGGAGTCACACATATGAGAGCAAAGATGATGAGTACCATCATGAAAACACACAGAAGTATAAAACTCACTGGTAGAGCAGATATACAAATGGAAAAGGAAAAAGAAATCAAACCTTATCACTATAGGAAACCACCAACTTGGCCAGGCACTGTGGCTCATGCCTTTACTTCTTAGAACTTTGGGAGGCCAAGATAGGAGGACTGCTTGAGTCCAGGAGTTCAAGATCAGCCTGGGCAACATAGTAAGACCCCGGCTCAACAAAAAATACAGAAATTAGCTAGGTATGATAGCACATGCCTATAGTTCCAGCTTCTCAGGAGGCTGAGGTGGGAGGATCACTTGAGCACAGGAGTTTGAGGTTGCAGTGAGCTATGATCATGCCATTGCACTCGAGTCTGGGTGACAGAGAGAGGCCCTGTCTCAAAAAAAAAAAAAAAAAAAAAGAAGTAGAAGAAAAGAAAACCACCAATGGGAGAGATAAATAATAAAAGGAATAAAAGAACAAACAATATATAAAACAACAAGAAAACAATTATTAAAATGACAAAAGTAAGTCCTCATCAATTAATAGCTTGAATGTAAATGTTTACATTTCACAGTTAAAAGATAAAGACTGACTGAATGAATTAAAAACCCCAACTATATACTGCTTAGAAGAAATTCACTTTACCTATGACTGAAAGTGAAGGAATGAAAAAAGATATTCCATGCAACAAAAGCCAAGAATGAGCAGAAGTAGCTATGCTTGTATCAGATAAAATACACTTTAAGTCAAAAACTGTAAAAAGAGACAAAGAAGGTCATTATATAACAATAAAGAGATTTATTCTGTAGGAGAACATAACAATTGTAAATGTATATGTACCCCACACTGGTTCACTCAGATATATAAAGTAAACATTATTAGATCTAAAGAGAGAGAGACATTCCAGTACAATAATAGTTGAGAACTTCAACACTTCGCTTTCAACAATAGACAGATCACCTAGACAGAAACCAAAGAAACTGTAGTCTTAAACTGCACTATAGACTAAATTGACCTAACAGGCATTTACAGAGCATTTCATCTAACAGCTACAGAATATACATTCTTCTCATTAGCAAATGGAATATCTTCCAGAATAGACATATGTTAGGCCATAAAACAAGTCTTAGCAAATTTTTTAAAATTGAAATTATATCACATACCTTTTTAGACAACAATGGAATAAAACTAGAAATCAGTAACAAGAGGAACTTTGGTAACTGTGCAAATACATGTAAATTTATAGTAGAGATGGGGTTTTGCCATGTTGGCCAGGTTGGTCTCGAACTCCTGACCTCAGGTGAAAAGCCTACCTCAGCCTCCCCAAGTGCTGGGATTACAGGCATGAGTCACCGCACGTGGCCCTAAAATATCTTGAAACAAATGAAAAGAGAAACACAACCACAACCTATAGGTCAAAGCAGCACTAAGAGGGAAGTTTATGGCAATAAACACCTACATCAAATCCTTCTAAGATTTCAATAAACAACCTAACAATGCACCTCAAGGAACTAGAAAAGCAAAAACAAACCAAACCCAAAATTAGTAGAAGGAAAGAAATAATAAAGATAAAATCAGAAATAAACACAACAGGGACTAAAAAATATATAAAAGTTTAACAAAAAATAGTTTTTTGAAAAGATAAAATAATTGACAAACTATTAGCTAGACTAAGAAAAAAGAAGTTCCAAATAAATAAAATTAGAAATGAAAAAAGTAATGATCCTAGTGATACTACAGAAATGCAAAGAATCATTAGAAACTATTATATGCCAAAAAATTAAAAAACCTTGTGAAAATGGATAAATTCCTGGATACATACAACCTACAAAAATTGAACAAAGAAGAAATAGAGAACCTGAACAGACCAATAATGAGCAACAAGATTGAATCAGTAATGGAAACTCCCAGCAACAACAAAAAGCCCAAGACTGGATGGTTTCATTACAGAATTCTATGAAACTTTTAAAAAAGAACAAACATCAGCTCTTCTCAAAATATTCCAAAGAAAAAAAATTGAAGGGGAAGGAATTCTTCCAAACTCATTCTTTGAGGCCAGCATTACCTTGATACCAAAACCAGAGAAGAACACAACAACAACAAAAGAAAACTACAGGCCAATATCCCTGATAAAGATAGATGCAAAAATCCTCAGCGAAATACTAGCAAACAAAATCCAATAGTACATCAAAAAGATTATACAATATGATGAAGCAGGATTTAACCCAGGGATTCAAGGATGGTTCAACATATGCAAATCAATAAACCTTACACATCACATCAAAACACTGAAGGACAAAAACCATGTGACTATGTCAATAGACGCATGAAAAACATTTGATGAAATTCAACATCCCTTTATTATAAAAACTCTCAACAAGTTAGGTATAGAAGAAATATACCTCAACACAATAAAAGCCATATATGACAAACTCATGGCTGACATCTTAATCAATGGCGATAACTTGAAAGCTTTTTCTCTAAGAACTGGAACAAGATAAGGATGCACACTTTTATCATATTGTTCAACATAGTACTGGAAGTCCTAGCTAGAGCAATTGGGTAAGAAAAAGAAATAAAAGGCATCCAAGTTGGAAAGGAGAAAGTCAAATTGTCCCTGTTTGCAGAAGACATGATCTTATATAGAGAAAAGCCTAAAGACTCCACCAAGAACTGTTAGAACTGATAAACAAATTTAGTAAAGTTTCAGGATACAAAATCAATATATACAAATCATTAACATTTCTGTACACCAATAATGAGCTAGCTGAAAAAGATATCAAGAAAGCAATTCATTTACAATAGCTACAAAAAAATACCTAGGAAGAAATTTAATCAAGCAGTTAAAAGATCTCTACAATGAAAACTACCAAATACTGATGAAAGAAATTAAAGAGGTCACAAAAAAATGTGAAGACACCTTGTGTTCATGATTAGAAGAATAAATATTGTTAAAATGACCATACTACCCGAAGTGATCTACAGATTCAAAGCAATCCCTATCAAAATACTGATGACATTCTTCACAGGAGTAGAAAACAATATTAAAATCTGTATGGAATTATAAAATACCCTGAATAGAAAAAGCAGTCTTGAGCAAAAAGAACAAAGCTGAAAACATCACACTACTTGACTTCAAAATATACTGTAAAGCTTGAAGTAACTAAAACAGCATGGCACTGGCATAAAAACAGATTCATAGACCAGTGGAATGGAATAGAGAACCCAGAAATAAATCCACATATCTACAGCCAACTGATTTTCAACAAAGGCACCAAGAACATGTTACACACTGGGGAAATATAGTCTGTTCAATAAAAGTTGGTGGGAAAACTGAATATCCCTATGCAGAAGAATAAACTTAGACCCCTGTCTCTCACCATATAGAAAAATCAACTCAAAATGGATTAAAGACTTAAATGTAAGACCCCAAACTATAAAAGTACTGGGGGGAAAAAAGACAGAAGAAATGCTTTGGACATTGGTCTGAGTAAAGATTTTATGGAGAAGACCTCAAAAGCACTGGCAATAAGAGCAAAAATAGACAAATGTGGTTATATCCAACTAAAAACCTTCTGCACAGCAAAATAAACAATCAACAAAGTGCAAAGACAACCTACAGAATGGGAGAAAATATTTGCAAACTATCCAACAAGGAATCAATAACCAGAATATATAAGAAACTCAAACAAGTCAACAGAAAAAAAACAAATAACACAATTAAAAATGGACAAATGAAGTGAAAAGACATTTCTCAAAAGAAGACATACAAATGGCCAATAGGTATATGAAAAAATGTTCATCACTGGTCATCATGGAAATGCAAGTCAAAACCACAATGAGATATCATCTCATCCCAGTTAGAATGGCTACTATCAAAAAGACAAAAAGTAATAAATGCTGGTGAGGATGTAAAGAAAGAGGAACTCTTATACACTGTTGGTGAGAATATAAATTAGTACAGCCACTATAGAAAATGAAGTTTCCTCAAAAAACTAAAAATAGAACTACCATATGATTTAGCAATGCCACTACTGGGTATATATTCCAAAGGAAAGTAAATCAATATATCAAAGAGTTGTCTGCACCCCCATATTTACTGCAGCACTATTTCTAGTAGATGAATGAAGAAAATGTGTTACATATACACAATGGAATATTATTTGTTCATAAAAAAGAATGAAATCCTGTCATTCGCAACACCATGGATGAGCCTGAAGGACAGACATTATGTTAAATAAAATCAGCGAGGCACAGAAAAATAAATAACTGCATGTTCTCACTCATGTGTGGAAGCTAAAAAAGTTTATCTCATAGAAATAGAGACTAGAATAGTGATTATTAGAGTCTGGGAAAGGTAGCCTGGGAGAGGGGAATAGGGAGAGGTTGGTTAAAGGAAACAAAATTACACCTACATAAAAGGAATAAGTTCTAGTATTCCTTAGCACTGTAGGTGGCTATCATTAACAATATTTAATTGTATATTCCCAAATAGCTAGAAGGGAGGATTTTTACCCAACACAAAGAAATGATAAATGTTTGAGGTGATGGATATGCTAATTACCCTGATTTGATCATTATGCATTGTATGCATATATTGATATATCACTCTGCAGCCCATAAATATGTACAATTACTATAAGTTAATTAAAAATAATAATTTTTTAAAACCCTTCCATCCCAGAACAATTAAATCAGAATCTCCGGGGACCCAGGCAACAAAACTACCCCGGTGACTGCCATGTGCAACCAAGGTTGAGAACTACTGAGTTTGCCACTCTATATTTTCAGGCAACCCAAATTAGGAGGGGCCAAGAAGCCTGTTGAGTCTCTTTCTTCCCTGCACTCTAGTGCATTGGTTCTGTTGCCTCATTCCAAAGGTTGTCAATCTTTCTGTGTTTGTGTCACTCTTTTAAACTGAGCTTTTAGGCAACATACCTGAAGTGATTTGAAAACTCAACACTGACAGCTAGCAATTAGTACAGTGCAATCGGCACCAGGTTATTTACATGTAATGTATAAATGCCTCTATAAGCTGCTGCTGTAACACGCTATTGAGAGATTTTCCATTTCCTATTGGGTTGGAACACTTTGGTTCTATCCAAGCTCTTATACAATCTCAAGACAAACTTCTTACTTGCTTCAGTGAACACTCCCTCTTACTTTTGTATCAACCTGATGTTATGCCATGCTTCTTACCTATTTCTCTCAAAAAGTTATACCTAGTGCTACCCCATGGTGTTTGAGCCACTCAGGTTTGATCTGAAAGACACCAATGTAGCATTACTTAGTGGCCAATGTCATACATATTGATTGAAATCTAGCAGTCCTCCATAAAGGTTTGAAAAGTAAGCCACCGCAGAGCAATTAAGATCCCCTGCCCAAATCACTGTAGCCAGAAATTTCTCCTATCTCTGGCCCAGCACCCGATTCAGGCTGGGTAGGCACTTACCTCCCCAGCTTTCCTGTCTCCTTCAGGCTTGGGTTCCCTCCTCCGAGGAGTTGGTCCCGTCCCAGAGGAAGCATATCGTAAGTTTTCTCTCTGGGTGGGAAACTGCATCTCACCAGAGATATCCTGCCACCTCCCACCTACACACCTGCCCACTGGCCTGATTTCTGACTCTCCACCTTCACTCACCCTCTGCTTGCTTGGTTTCTCTTCCTGCTCACCTACTCCTACCCTGACCACCAGCCTTCAGTCTCCCAGACTCCCTCCTACTTCTGGGCCTGGATCAAGCCTGCTTTCCTTGGTTCCTACTTGGCCTTCCTAGCTTGGCTATCTGTCCTGCTACCACCATTTTCAGCCCCATGGTGAGAAAGCCATCTTCAGCTCATGGTCAGCCTCAGAACCCTGCTTCTTTCTGCCTCCTGTCCAGCTGGTCATGTTGGTCCCTCTGACCCAGAATCCATGCTCTACCTTCACCTCTCATGGTCTTTTTGGCTCCCTTCTCCTGGGCCTTCCCCTCTTTATTATCAGAATTGTACTTCCCAGTTCCATTTGACCCAGAATGTGATAGGGTTTCTAATCCCAGTAGTGGTCTTGGGAGAGATTCTTCTATTCTCTCTACCTTCTACCCCATTGCTCTGGGACTGACAGGGCCCCAACCCTGACCTTGTAGACTGACAGAGCCAAGAGCTAGAATCTCACAGGGTACACTGTGCTCAAGAGCCTGGGACAGAGATATACGCACTTTCTGCAGTGTGCCATGAAGTTAAATGCCCATATTTGCAGTAGACACAACAATTCACGTGAGAACGTGAGCTGAGCATTCCTATGAAGCTCCATTATTTTGATAGCTTTGTGTTCTCTACAGGGACAGTCTCAGCAAAGCCAGACATCTCAGTATCTCTCTCCCTTTCTTCCTATTTTTCTCTCATTTACCTGATGCCCTTGAGATTCTGTGACATTCTCAGAGTCAGCACCTGTATGCTGGGCCTGTCCCTGCCTTCTGCTGTGAAGCCAGGAGGCAGGATGGAGCTGTGGTCAAAAACACTCTGCAGCCAGACTGCTCAGATTTCATTCCTGACTTTGACACTTACTAGTTGTATGACCTTGGGAAAAAGACTTAATTTCTCTGTGCCTCAGTTTCCACATCTATATAAGAGGGCTACATTTTTTTTCCCTATTCATAGGGTTGCTGTGAGAGTAATGTGTGTTAATGTACATAAAAGCTCTTAGAACAGTTTTTTATGCTAAGAGCATAAAAGTTCTTAGAACAGTTCCTGTACCTATTAACACTCACTATAGGTTGGCAATTACCAGTATTCCTTTATCATCTCTCACCTGCAGGAGTCTTCTGCATCTTCTTCATGCTTCCACTTTTGCCACTCAAGACAAATCACAAGATGGCTTCTCCTGCTTTGATCCTATTACTGGCATTCCATTGCATTTGACACAAGCTCTTCACCAAGGCCTACTGCATATGGGCCAGGATCCTTCTCTCTCTGCTTTGCTCTTACTGCACTGATCTCCTTTCTGTTCCTCCACACATAAAACTCCTCCTACCTCAGGGCACTTGCACATGCAGATTCCTCTGCCCTGAACCCTTGTCCTCCTTCTTTGCACTGTGGCTCCTTCAGTTCTCATGATAAAGATCATCTTCCTGGAAAGGGCTTCCCTAACCATTCTCAAATGGAAGGGCAAGAAGAGTCAGGTAGAGAGATTAAGCCTTGGGCCTGGAGCCAACCATTCATGAAAGCATCTGCCAAGAACAGTGGAGTCCTGGGGCCATTTTCCACAGCTGCCCTGTTGTGGGGCTCCAGTGGGGGGTGCACTAGGGAGTGTCAAAAATCAGGAGGCCTGGGCACAGGCCTTGGTCACTCCCCCTCTCTAGGCCACATTCCCTCTCCTATAAAAATAAACACAACGAACTCCTACATCTCAAAGGCTTCTTCCAGCTCTAATATTCTATGATTTGTGCCTTTATCTAACCATATCCTCCAGCTTAGCCACAGAACAAAGCATAGAGACGTTCTTGTGATTGATAGAATACAGCATTGGGGTGTGGGGAGCTGAAAGAGCTTTATGTGGCCAACAAAGAGCCTGCTGACCCCTCTCCACTAAGAGGCAGTTTCAAGAAGCCTAACCCTGGAACCGCAGTCCAGCACTCACCTAATTCTTCTAGTCTCTTTCTGCAATGGGTTTCCCAGGGAAACCTAGTGTCATTTCTGCAGACAGATCACATATTCTCTTATTCTTCCAACACAAAAAGAAGTAAAAGGAGATGTAGGCAGAGAGGACCACTGAAAATAAGATGCAATCAAAAGGGTTTTTCTCTTTTAACAATTTGATATTTTCTAAGGCTGCCACCCTGGTAAGTATGCTGTTCTTTTCCTTGAAGATATTAATCAAAGGACAAAAACATGCACTTCTCAGAAGAAATATATAAATTACCAATCCAGACATAACGTGAATAATCCCACCAATGTGTTGAAGGCAAACCAAATCCATAGTCAGATAACATTGCAAAGATACATAGTGTTGCCAAAGACACATAGTGTTGCCAAAGACTTGGGAGAGATTAGACAAATTGGGATCACCTAAAGAGTTTTAAAAACTGCATACCTTTTGAGCCAGTAATTTCATTTCTAAACATTTCTGCTATAGAAGAGCTCCCACAGGTACATGAAGTTATATGCATGTAAGTGGTCACAGCAGACTTGAGGGAGGAAAAAAATTGTAAACATTCTAAATGTCCACCAATAGAGACCAGCTAAACAAGTGATACCATTTTTTTTTTTTTTTGAGACAGAGTCTCGCTGTGTCTGTCAAGATGGAGTGCAGTGGCACAATGTCAGCTCACTGCAACCTCCTTCTCCCAGGCTCAACCAATTCTCCCGCCTCAGCCTCCCAAGTAGCTGGGATTACAGATGTGTGCCACCACACCTGGCTAATTTTTGTATTTTTAGTAGAGACGGAGTTTCACCATGTTGGCCAGGTTGGTCTCTAATTCCTGATCTCAGGTAATTCACCTGTCTCAGCCTCCCAAAGTGCTGGGATTACAGGTGTGAGCCACCACACCTGGCCAATAGCACATCTTTATACAAAAATATCAGACAGTAGTTAGGAAGTTTGGGCATATATTTCTAAGCTGTCCCTGAAAGATGCTTATGATATTTTTTTAAAGAAAAGAAAGCAGCTGGGCACGGTGGCTCATGCCTGTAATCCCAGCACTTTGGGAGGCCAAGGTGGGTGGATCACGAGGTCAGGAATCAAGACCATGCTGGCTAACACGATGAAACCCCATCTCTACTGAAAATACAAAAAATTAGCCAGGCGTGGTGGCGGGAGCCTATAGTCCCAGCTACTCGGGAGTCTGAGGCAGGAGAACGGCATGAACCTGGAAGGCGGAGCTTGCAGTGAGCAGAGATCGCGCCACTGCACTCCAGCCTGGGTGACAGAGCGAGACTCCGTCTAAAAAAAAAAAAAAGAAAAGAAAGCAAACTATGGAAAAGTATTATAGCATTTTTTGTAAAAGAAATAAAGAGGCAAGTTGTATACATATTGTATATATAGTGTATATATATATATATATATATATATAAAAATACATACAAGCAAGTTGTATATATTTACACAGACATAGAAGGATTCAGAGGTCTCAAAATCAACAAAGGCATCCTAGACAGCTGCTAAACTCCTGGCCCCAGTGGGTTGGGTAGCATCTCTGAGGAATCACCACTCCCAGGGGACAGGCTTTCTGGTCTCTAAAGGGACCTTAGTGGCCATCTATTCAAACCTCTCATGTTAGAGACCTACAGGCTGAGCCCCAGGGACAGGCCAGAAGGCCCAGAGCTTGCTGAGATTTGCTGCACTTTAGCACATTAAATGCCTGGCACAATTTTTCATGATTGTGACATTAATTTGACAAAATTAAATGCAGAGCTGGAGCAAGGGTGGCTGAGTCATTTGTGGAATAACTTCATATGATGAAATACATGATGAAATAAGTTAAGCCGTTAAAAGTGATATAGTAGAACAAGGTTTATTGACACCAATACATGAAATATTTCTGAGTTAACAGTGCAGGCAATCATAGTATATATAGTTTGAAATCTTTTTAAAAATACATATGTGTATAGAAAAAAGGCACAAGGTGTGTAATTAGTTAAGATCTTCATGGTAAAGTTGCCTATGAAGTGTAGTATTTCAGAGTTTTCCTGATTTTCTACCCAAAACAAATGTCCAGTAGGCAGTCTACAAGATGGCCCCAGTGATCCCCTCCTCCTGGTATGCATGCCTTTGTAACCCTCCCTCCCCTTGAGTGGGGGCTGATTTAGTGACTTGCTTCTAGAGAATAGAATGCAGTAGAGTTGATGGGATGTCACTTTTGATATTAGTGTGTAAAAAGGCTGTGCACTCTCTCTTGCCTTCTCACTTGCTTTGAGGGAAGCCCACTGCCATGTTGCAAGTTGCCCTGTGAAGAGGCCTCCATGACAAGGAACTGTAGGGTCCCCTGGACAACAGCCAGCAAGGCAATGAGACCCTTAGTCTCATCAATAGTCTACGAGGAACTGAATCTTGCAAGAACCACATGGATGAGGTTGCAAGTAAGACACCCTGGCCCAACATTGTGCCCCAGCCCACTGACCTGTCTCTGCCTAACCTCTCATTTTGGTACCTTTTCTTTGGGTTCTGGCTCCTGCTCCCTGTCATCTAATCCTTCCAGGCCTTTTTGTTGTTGTTGTTGTTGTTGTTGTTGTTGTTGTTAATAGCTAATGCATATATACAGTACAAATCTCCAAGGTTGTAAGAGTATATTGAGAATACCTTCTTCCCAATCTATTACTCAGCCACCCAGATCTCATCCCCAGAAGTCTCCTCAGGTATGTTTTATAAAAAGAAATACAAGGCAGGGTGCAGGGGCTCACCCCTTTAATCCAAGCACTTTGGGAGACCGAAGCAGAAAGATAATTTGAGCCCAGGAGTTCGAGACCAGCTTGGTCAACAAAACGAAACCCCATCCCTACCAAAAACAACAACAACAACAAACAGACAAACTAATTGTGCACGATGGCACACACCTGTAGCCTGTAGCTATTCGGGGGGCTGAGCTGGGAGGATCACTTGAGCCCAGGAAGTCAAGGCTGCAGTGAGTTGTGATCATGCCACTGCACTCCAGTCTGGGCCACAGAGTGAGACCTTGTCTCAAACAAACAAAAAAAAACATGGTAGCTCACTATATATACCATTCTTTCTTTGCTTATTTTGAGGACACGTTCTTAAAGATTGTTCCAGATCGGTGCCAAGGAAGTTCTGCAGCTTAATGTTCTATTGCATGAGTATGCAATAATTTTTTAGCCGTCTTCTATTGAAGAATCTTTAAGCTGTTTCTAACAATGCCACAGTGAATATTCTTGCATGTATGACATTTCTCACATGCATGAGAATATCTGTAGAAAAACATCTGTGAAATTGTAGGTCAAAGGGTATGTTGTATTTAACTCCAATTTCTCGTCCTTTCCAAGCCAGGCTTCTAACTCCTGGTACCCTGGGTAACAGAGCTCAGGCCTCTACTCATTTATGTCCCCAAGTCTTTAACCTGGGTCCCTGACTTCCTGCAACTGGAGGCTGCAGTGGCATTTCAGTGTATCCAGCCAGTCTAGTCACCTTCACCTGCTCAATGTGCACTCTGCCAGGCCCTCATCTCAGACTTGTTACTCAGGCTTCCACATCACAGTTGGTTGTAAAGTTTTTTTCTCTCTCTCTCTGAAGGGCTTATTCTCCAGATCCTGGGATATCCTTCCCTGTCTAGATTTAAAGCTCTTGGGCACCTTTCTATGCTAACTGGCCTCAATAGACATCTCTGTCCATCCAGGTTCTCCCTTTTCTAATTCAACCAACCCAACTCTTCACCTCTGTTAGCTGATCTGCCATATTGACACTCAAGACCTACCACGACTCATATGATCTAAACCTTCTCCCAGTAAAACCATAGTGTAGGTGACATTTGTCTTAGGGCCTTTCTGTCTACTTTCTCTGGGTCACTCCATGCCCTTAAAAATGCTCTCTGGGTCCCAGAGTTTCCTCTGGACACTTTGCCTGGATTCCCCTTCTGTCTTTAGCAGTGTTTTGTGTCCAGTTTTTTTACATTCCCTTCATTCTTGTTTCAGAACATATCTGTCTTATCTTCCATCTCCCAAGGGTCCAATTAGATAAACTCATCCTCGCTGGCAGAAAATGTCACCAATGTGATCATCCTCCTAGAGGTATTTTCATCTTGGTATGGAGCCTCCAGAGCTATCTTTGCTTGAAAGAATGAAACTTCAGGAATGAAAGTTTGCACATAAAGGTGGGTCAGGGGTGAGATATTTTAGGAAAAGAGGAGTGGTTCTTACAGATAGCATGGCATGGTACAAAGAACACACAAAAGAAAACAGGTGTTCCAGGTCACCACTTCTCACTGGGAGATGCCAACAGTCCCTCACTTTGCAGAACCCGTTTCCTCACAATGCATTTTTCATAGTGATATTGAGTTCAACTAAGATAATTGATGAGAAAATGCTTTGCAACTAGGAAAGACTTGTTCAGGTACAAGGTATTGTTACTCTTTCACCAGCATCCCACAAAGCCCAGAGCACTGAAACTGCCTAGAATTCCATGCCCTTGCAAGGCAGCCACTTGGCAAGAAAGAAGACAAAATTCTTCTATCTTGTGTCTGCCTCATTCTCTAGAAAGTACTGATAGCAACAGATAATCCAATGAAGCTCTTGTTAAAATCCTTACATCATCAGAGTCAGCTCTAATTTTTTCATCCTGCCTCAAATGTTTACTTTGATTTCTTAGATTTATACAGAAATAACTTATTTTATGTTACAGGTAGATATTCTATTTGAATTTGTTTTTGAGCGCTAGACATTTAAGTGTCCTTTCTGCATCCTATCGGTTCTCTCTAAGTTTTGGAAAATATCCCTTATATCTGGCAGTCAAACCGTGTCTTTCTGCTTATTCAATTTGCTGTGGGATCCTGACTGTTGAGAGGAGTCTTTTGGAACAGCCTAGATGAGAGCTGACAGCTTCTCTTCTCCACACTAACTTAGGATTCCCAGAGCACCCTGGCCACAGCTTCCATCCTAAACTGTACAAACCTGGTGTCTTGGATGCGGATGCTTTCTTTGTTTCTCTCCATTATTCTCTTGCATTTGTTCAGATTTGTACAGGTCCATTACAATTGGTCCAGGTCACTGCCTCCTGGATGATTTCCTCAAGGGAGGCAGGGATTATAGGAATAAGTATTTTGTCCAAAGCCAGAATAATATTAAATGAAAAGAAGAACAAATGCTTCTTTCTATGACAGCTTTAGAGATATCTTTGGCTTCTCATTCTCCCCAGGCCAACTAAAAAGAAAATCAAATCCCAAATCTCCAAAAACTCATTTCTATCTCTACTTGTTCTCCACAGCAAGCCCATGAGAAAGACATTTCGGGAAAACTAGAATCCTGTTAAGTTATGGGATTTTTTTTCAAGCCACACGGTTGATAAGTAGTCTGACCAGGATCCTGGAGCAACACAAGGAAGACAAGGACCCTTGAAGACAAGGCAGCCTTGAAACCAAGTGAAGCCCTGGGCCAGTGAGCATGGCAAGAGGAAGACTCTGTTAATTGCGAGAAAGCTGGGTCTTGAAGATGATTCCATATCAACATACAGGGAGTTCCACCACTGAATGGTCTATCGGTTGGGAATGCCATAATTTATTTTCACCAGTGGGGAAGAATTGGTATTAATATCCAAACCACAGTACTGTCATACCCAGCTATAATTTGCAATGTTTATATGCCTGTACGAATGAATAATTAACAGTTAAATAAATCTATATATCTATCTATGTGTAGGAATATCTAATCTATAATAAATGCTCACATAAGTGGTAATTAATCTCTTTTCTGAGACAGGGTCTTTCTCTGTCATACAGGCTGGAGTGCAATGACATGATTATGGACCTTCAGGGATTGAGCAGCTCGACATCCCAAGGATCAAGCAATCCTCCGGCCTCAGCCTACCAAGTAGCTGGGACTACAGCCACTTGACACCCCACCCAGTTAATTTTTGTTTTTTGTTTTTTGTAAAGACAAGGTTTAGCCATGTTGCCCAGGCTGGTCTGGAACTCCTGGGTTCAAGCAATCCTCCCACCTCAGCTTCCCAAAGTGCTGGGATTATAGGCATAAGCCACTGCACCCAGCATAAATAATCTCTTATTTGTTCATCCATGGTGTTGTCTTTAGTTTTTAAAAATGGATCCTTTTGTTATTCTTTTATAGCCTCGGATTAAGAATTTGTCCAAGTTTTGTATATTTTTTCGGTTATTTCAATATCAAAGTCCAGCACATCTTTAAAATCACTTCTATGTATAGATATTAACCTTTTTGACATTTGTGTTTTGGTATTCCATATTTACTCAGTTCTCCTTTCACACCCTCCCTTTAGAAGAGGAGTATGACCATGGCAGGATGGAGGGGTAGTGGGAGTAGGGGCCGTAGTATATTTTCTATATTTATCCAGCATATTTAAAACATGGTATTCTAGCTTCAGGGGAGAACATTGAACTCCCATTTGGACATGTTAAGTTGAAGATGTCTGTTAGACATCCAAGAGAAGATGTCAAGCAGATATCATCTGCCCTTGTTTTTCCTTTTCCAAACTGGCTCTCCTTAGTTCCATCTCCAGATGACATGGTCCTCAAACCCTTTGTGATCTTGGTTCTCTACTCCAGTTCTTCAATGTTTTTCTTGAATGTGGCACCCAGAATTAAATAGAGCACCCCAGATAATGGCTGACCAGCAGGACAGACATGTGTTTGTTATATAATTCTTAGAGACTATAGCTGACGTCACTGGTGCCCAGCCCATATCTTCTTGAGCCCTAGCATTTTAGTGCATGGTGGCCTGATTTCTAACTGTCAGCACCTAAATATCTTTGCCTGAGGACTTTCTCTGTCTGCCAGAGCCTGCTTTGTGCACAGTCAGAAGTGCCAAGGAGTCAACACTCCCCAAAGGAGTCTTCAGCCAGTAACGAAATGAAAACTGGAGTATAAAAACCCCAGCTCCCTCACCACTCAGCTGGGGTAGCCCTGAGATTCATGCTCTCCACCCTCTTCAGAGTTTCCCGGCAGCATCATGTTCCTGTTACCCTTCTCACTACTGACTTGATGCTCATCCTTTCTTGGCTCCTTCCCTGTGTCACTTCCCCCATCCCATATGGGAGGAGGCTTCCTGGGTTCACCTTCCAAAGTAATTACTGGTACTGGAATTCTCATCTCAAGTTTTGCCTTAGGGTCACCCAAACTAAGACAGTGCCTAATGCTGCATCAGCTTTCTTACCAGTCACATGATGCTGTTGTATCCTTAATGTCAGATAAACTCCCAGCTTCTTTTTATGTCAACTGCTACCAAGCCACACATTCTCAATGCTGTGCCTTTGTTATTGATTTTTTAACCTAAACTCAGAGATTATGTTTATTCCTGTTATACTCTTAAGTTTTTTTCCATATTCCAACCTAACAGAATAACTTTGAATATTGATTTGTTCTTTCGTTGTATTAACTATCCCTTCCAGACATGAGTCATATGTAGAAATCTGATAAGCATGTTTCCTGTGCCTTCGTTCACTTAAAACAAACAAACTTTGAACAAGGTAGGGTTAGGAAAAGAATTCTAAACTCAATTCCTCCCATTGTTCAATAATCAAGATTCTTTCAGTAAGAATGCTTATTGGTAGTGATTCAAACTATCTGCACCAGTTCAACCCAGAATTTACAAATTTGCCCATAGGAATATCAGGCAAGCTCAGCTCAGTTGCTTTGCTAGAATAGAGAAGATCCACAATTATGTCATGCCTCTGATACATGAGCCTATAACCTTATCAGAAAGGAAATATGGTTCATTTGGCTTGTTATTAGCAATTTTATTTTAACCACTAAGAACCTCTGAATTCATTTCTAAAATCCTCCAATCTTCCTTTTATTTCTTTTATTTATATATATTTTATTTTATTTTACTTTATTTTTGAGACAGAGTCTCACTCTGTCACCAGGCTGGAGTGCAGTGGCGTGATCTCGGCTCACTGCAACCTCTGCATCCCGGGTTCAAGCAATTCTTCTGCCTCAGCCTCCCAAGTAGCTGGGAATACAGGCGCACACCACCATGCCCAGCTAATTTTTGTATTTTTAGTAGAGACGGGGTTTCACCATGTTGGCCAGGATGGTCTCGATCTCTTGACCTTGTGATCTGCCCACCTCGGCCTCCCAAAGTGCTGGGATTACAGGCGTGAGCCACCACGCCTGGCCTCCAATCTTCCTTTTAATAATTTGATCTGGAATTTTATCAGGGAGCTATGCATGCATGTCAGGGGAGATCAAGTTTATGGTTTCCAGAATCTACACTTTCTTTTTGAGAATGGGAACTTTTGCCAGTACGTTATTTTCCTATCCTCATTTCCATAATTTCTCAACAACAGTAAGTAGTTTTAAGGTCACATTTGCAAGTTTTTTGAGGAGCCTGGGATGTAACTTTTCTGGAGACTTCAACCTACTTTAAATGGTCACATGCCCCATGTGTCCCTCACTGCCTCCCTTCTGCTGAGCTCTCCCCAGTCCTGGGAAGGCTGATTCTTTAGCTAGAGAACCCAGACCAGCCCTGTGGCCTCATATTTCCACATCAGTCTTCTCGAATCTGTGTTCCTCCCCCCTCACTTATCTTTTTACATCAAACACATGGCTCAAAGCTTTTGGTATTTGACTTGACTCTTCAGGACCCCAAGCTCCTCTGACTCAGCCCTCCACCCCCCACCCCTAACCCACGGCCCACTCTGCTTGAGGGCTCCCCAAAACCTCAAACTCCACCGTGAGCTCCCTGAGCAGCCACAAGGATTTTGGGGTTTGGTTTGGTTTTGCCTCTTACTCCCTTTTCATTTTCCCTGGCATCATTCACATTCACCAATCAGATTCATTTTTACCATCTCCTATTCCTCATGAGAAATACATTTTTTTATAACCTTTTACCTTGAATTCAAATCCATTTTTCCTCTGAAGCACCTGAGGTGAGGTGGGTATCTCCTCTTGTCCTAATCTTATCCACATGCCATGATATGGTTTGTCTGTGTCCCCACCCAAATCTCATCTTGAATCATAGCTCCTGTAATCCCCATGTGTTGTGGGAAGAACCTGGTGGGAGGTAATTGAATCAGAGGGGTGGGTTTTTCCCATGCTGTTCTTGTGATAATGAATAAGTTTCATGAGATCTGATGGTTTTATAAAGGCGAGTTCCCCTGCAAAAACCTCTCTTTCCTGCCACCATGTAAGATGTGACTTTGCTTCTCCTTTGCTTCCACCATGATTGTGAGTCCTCCCCAGCCATGTGGAACTGTGAGTCAATTAAACCTCTTTCCTTTATAAATTACCCAGTCTCAGATATGTCTTTATTAGCAGCATCAAAACAGACTAATACACACCACCAGTTTTCCTCCTGCATGTTCCTCAGTTCTGCTAGAACTGTAAAAAGACGGATTCCATAGACTGGAGTCACCCTGAGGGCAGGGATGGACCCCTATTCATGTTTGTGTCCAGCACAGTGCCTTGTTCACTGATGAAGTTGGATGCATTTTTTTCTTTCTTTCATGATTAGGTTTACTTGCCATGAATGTTGTCTAGCAAGGATGTGGTGAGTGACAGAGCTGGGGATACTACTATGGGCTGGGGAGCAAGAATTTGTTTTCCTGGTTCAGGTTCCCTCTCTTCCGAGCAGCCCAACCTTCTTCCTCAGGAAGCCTTGGGAATTAAGCTGGCAGAGATGTCTGCTGTCAGATTGTTTTCTGCTAAGTAACTCGTGGGGAGGAGGAGGAAGCCAGCCTGCAACCTACAGAGTATCCACATCCCAGGGAGCCTCTGACCCACACTGCTGAATGGGGCGCTAATAGACACCTGCCAACCCCAGAGTCAGGGGCAGCTGGATGGAGGAGGGAGGTGAGGTGGGGGGACGAATGGGGGAGGGGGAGAAGAGGGAGGGAAGAAGGGAAGGAGTGGCGAGGGAAGAAGGGAAGGAGTGGTGAGGGAAGGAGGAGCTGGCCAATATTCCTGACTGTGCTCCAAAATCTCTTTGCAAAGCCATTACCAAAATTGATTTTAATAAATGAAAGATTTACCTGGGTCGAACATTGTTTTTAACTGGCAGCGATTAATTAATTAACTATCACCAGCCTGGCCATCATAATGGGATGATATTTTGATGATAACACATTATTGAAAAGGACAAGCCATGTTTTTTTTTTTCAAGTAATCAATTAATCAGCCCCAAATGAAGATTCAGACCACTGCCTATGCTCACAGGCACTTAATAGCTTCCGGCGCTGAGAATCCAAATACCTGCTTTAAGACTCTGTGCCCTGTTAAGCAGTTTGAGTCAAGTCAGTCAATGTTAATTCAGTATTTTAAAAAATCACAATAGTTAACTTTAAGGAATCCCTGAAACATCTTCCTCATAATTAATAAATGAAAAATGTTCCTGCAGCTAATCAATAAAGTTGTTAGAGAGAATTGATCTGATGGGGAACTCTTTTTGTGGGTACAATTTTTCACCTATTCAGAACAAATACTCCCTAGAGTGCTATCAACATGATAGACACTTAGGAGTCTAACCCAAAAGGAAAAAAAAAATAGAAAGATGATTAATTAAAATCTCGGGTAGTGACATCTACTTTTATTCTGTGGGTAGAGAGCAGGGTCAAGTGTGAAGGTGGCGAATGTGAAGCTTTGGGAGAAGTTAAGGAAGCCAAGGTGCCTGGGGCTTTCCTCACTCCTTGTCCTGGAAAGACTAGAGAATCAGTCTCCTTGGAAGCTAAAAACAGTACTAACCCATGGAGGCCTGTGTCATTCAAGTCTGTTAAGCAGCATGGTAGCCTCGTTGTTGCAGCTGGGGTGCATAAAATGCGGGGAAACATGCTGGAATGGAGCAATATCTCACAGATGATTTTGATGAACTGGTCTTCAGCATGGTCCAGAGCAAAAAAATCTGAGTGCTCTCCTGCATCCCAAACCTGATGCTTCCTTCTAATTATTTGCGCAAATTCTTGGGCTCATGCGCATCTACTGACCCAGAGTCAGTGAGACTGGGGTCACGAAATCTGTGTTTTTTAAATATGCCCTAGTGATTTGACTCTGGCTCATATCAGTGTGGGGTTACCACTGATTTTATCCATTTTCCCATCTCCAGGTATAAATGTAGGTAGTGGGTGACACTCATGATGTGTATTTATGTTTTGTTGGACATATCTATTGAGCCATTACTGTGTGCCAGGCATTGTACTGAGCACTTAATGTATGGTGGTCATTTAATCCTCACAGCAATCCTGTGAGATAGGCAACATGATTATTATCATCTTATAGATGAGTAATCGGAGACTTAGAAAGATAACTTGCTAAACGTCACACACCTAACAAGAAGCCCCCTAGGCTTTGAACCCAGGTTTGTCTGGTTCCTAGGTATGTGCTCCTACCACCCTGCATCTGTCTCCAGTAAGTGACAGGCAGCTGAGAGGACACAGGGCAGAGTTGTAGGCTGGAAGCCCTGAGCATGCAGAATTTCAGTGGCAGACCTTTAAGGCAAATGGCCTCTCAACTCCAAAGCTATGGAGTTTAGCTAATATGACTAAGCGGATTAATGTAATATTTTGTTCTTCTTTCTAGGAGGCTAGAATACCATTCTCTTTCAAACTACAAAATGATAAAGGTATGAAAGAAGGCAGAGCAGAAGGACAGTTGTAATTTTCCTAAAGTATTTCTAGCCAATGAACTTGTTCTTCTATTAGAGTAACAATAATTTAATTAACCTGTGACAATACAGTATTCTTGGACAATTGGAGCACTTGTTAAAAATGCAGGTTTCTGTACCTACCCAAGATCTACTGAAATAGTCAGGAGATTTGCATTTTTAACAACTTTCCAGGTCATTCTGATATCTGGCTAAGTGTGAGAAACATTGATGTAGTATTTCACCCACTCATCCCATCTTCCGTTCCCAAGAAGATGTCGGTTGATGGTATAATAGGGAGTATATTGGACAGAAAGTATTGTAGTCATTTATTGCTATGGAACAAATTACCCCAAAAGTTGGTGGCTGAAAACCATTAAATGACTAAAAGCAAACATTTATTTAACTCACCAATCTGCAATTTGAACAGAGGTTAGCAGGGAAGGCCCACCTCTGCTCCATGAAGCACCAATTGGGGCTGGGATGAAGTGGGACTGGGGTGAAGTGGAGCTGAAAGGTGCACTTCCAAAATGGCTTGCTCACATGGCTGATAAATTGGGACTTGCTATTGCCTGGGAGCTCAGCTGGGGGCTGAAAACTAAGGACATTAATTTCTCTCCACATTAGCTTCTCCATGGGCTGCTTGGGCTTCCTCACAGCATGGTTGCTGGGTTCCACTAATAAGAGTTCTAAGAGACAGAAAGTGGCAGCTCCCAGTTTCTTAAAGTCCTGGGTTGGGAACCTATTATGCTGTCAATTCTGTCATATTCCATTGGTCAATCAATCACAGAGCCCAGATTCAAGGAGAAGGGACACAGATGTCTTCTCAATAAGAGAGTTCACATTGCTATAAAGAAATACCTGAGATTGGATAATTTATAAAGAAAAGAGGTTTAATTGGGTCATGGTTCTGCAGGCTGTATGGGAAGCATGATACTGGCATCTGCTCGGCCTCTGGGGAGGCCTCAGGAAACTTACAATCAAGGCAGAAGGCGAGCGGGAACAAGCACTGTCATGTGGTAGGAGGAGGAGCAAGAGAGAGAGAGTGGAGGTGCCACACACTTTTAAACAAAAAGATCTCAAGAGAGCTCACTTACTGTCATGAGAATAGCACCAAGTAATCCTTTTTAAAATAAGCACTTTTCATTGCACATTAAAATGTTAAAAAATACTTAGAAAAATATTTCTACATAGTACTTCTTTGGAACTCATCTATTATGTAAAGAAAGATGAACTTGTAAGCGATACAGTTATACATCCAAGTGAGAATTGAAGAGGATCAGTAAAAACCTTGTTTTGGTTAGCATTCTTTTTCTGAGATGCTGTCTGACTTCTCCCTGGGTTGTGATTCCTCCGGTACACTCAGAAATTCCTCAATAAACAAGGTCAGCACTTCTCCGTAGCTTATTCTTCCTGTCTCCTCTGATCACCCCTCTCTGAAGGAGGGCCCTGCAAACATCCATTGGAAAAAATGAAAATGACTCTGAGCCTATATCATGGTTAGGCATAGAATCTGTCATGTGGATTCTGCAATCACATCCAAGTTAATCCACCTGCTCTTGGTAGTTTAGGAGGTGCTTCATTTTCATATCTCATCTTACAGGTGTACATTAGGTCTTGATAAGAGTTTCTCATCTTGTGTTCCAGGTTTTGGCATGAGGGAGTAACCTCCCTGATCTCCCTGGTTCCTCTAGCATCACAAGGCAGAAGCAGCAGCATCTCTTCCATCTGCTGTAGTGAGGAAATAAAAGGTACTGAGCAAATCCCTCCATCTCTTGTCTATACCCTTCCCTAACTTGAAGATATTTTATGCTCTCTTAGACAGATCTTGGAGAAGAAGCTAATGGAACAGGAAAGCAGCTACTCTTTTAGATTCTGCGCAAGCTACTCCATGATTGAGTCCTTGTGCAAGGTAGCCCAAGGGAGGGGATGGCAGCACAACGGAGCCTGCATCCCAGCAGTGGAGTTAGCCTCCCCCGCCCCCTTCAGAATTCAGGGGGATATCTGAAATAGACCTAAAACTGCAGCCGAGCTAAATAAGCTCCACAAGGACATGGATTCGGCCATGTGTGAAGGGATCTCAATACAATATAACCACTGAAAAGCTAAAACAACTCTTACAGCAGAGTTCTCCTATACCTAAACACTGTGGTGATGTGTGGACATTGAATCAGAGATCCTTAGATAGCCATGTGGCCCAATATCCTCATCTTCTTTGCAAAAAAACCTAGAACCAGCAAGGTAAAGGTCTTCTTTCAAGACACAACTAATTGCAAAAAGGGACCCAAGACAGGTATCCTGACTGTGGTGTTTTTAAAATATGATCCCCAATTCTTCAATACTTGCTATAGTTTGGATCTGTGTCCCTTTCCCAATCTCATGTCGAATTATAATCCCGAATATTGGAGGTGGGGCCTGGTGGGAGTGATTGGATCATGGGGGAAATTTCTCATTAATGGTTTAGCACCATCCCTTCGGTGCTGTTTACACGTTAGGAAGAAATCTTCCCTGAGTCTTCCAGCTTTTCGTGGCTCCTAGCAATTCATCACCTGCCTTTGTCTTCACACCTCTGTGTCCTCTTCTCTCTTTATAAGAACACTAGTCATTGGATTGAGAGTCATCACATGCTCACCACAGTACTGTTTATGGCAGCTGGTGATCGGGGCACACTCGAGGTACCCATCACTGCTGGGAATTAATAAGGAAAGTGTGGTTTTAAAGTGGGCTTTTATCCCACATCCTGCTTTCTCTGCAGACCCAAGAGGCCTCTCCACCATTAGACATGCCACTAGACCAAGACTTCAAAATGCCTCAGTACTTGATATCTTGAAGCATAAGTTCCATCGTCAGCTTAGCTCAGCCCATCCCTCGAGGCTTACACCCTTCTATTGTTTCCAGGCTCCTTTTTAGGGAAGAGGCGATGTTCAATCTATCTTTGTTTTCCTTCAGGTCTCAGCTCAGTGCTCTACACTCAAACATCATTAAATGCATGCTAAATCTATTAAGTCTATAATACTATTACCTGGAATGTATTTGTTAACTCTATATAAGATATATTGAGATCACTTGAGATCAAAATAAATGTTTGTTTCTTAAGAAAATAATCTATTTTTAGAAAGTAAATATAATTTAACTTAGTTGCCCTGCATAAATAGGAAATCTGATTATTCTTTGATTTTACTTTTCCTTTTTAAAATTTAATTCACAGAGAGATGACCAATTATGAATGACCCCACAGCTTAATAACATATCTGTTAATGTTCTTTGTTAAAAAAGCCAGTGAATTAAATTAAGTATTAACGGGGTTTGAATTGATTTGAGGAAGTGAAACAAATAGATATTTTACCCTGTTGTGATCTAGTTCTAGATACTTTTCTTGCAGGTTAACTTCAGGTTTGGAAATAAAGTGGAGCCTGTTTCTGCATCTTCAAAATCTATTTCTCTTGGGCCACATAATGGTGTTGGACACTTGGTTATATGCAATTAATAATGAACACAACAGCCAAATGTTGACTATGATTGGTGCATATAATTCATTCATTCATTCATCTATTTGCCCATTCAACAAGCATTCACAGTTTCCTACTATGTCAGACATTGCACTATGTCCTAGGGATTTAGAGACAAAATGGAAATAGTCTCTGTTATCAAGGAGCTTCCAGAATGGTAAAGAGAGGAGGGTATGTAAACAAATACAATATTACTGGAGTAGTGGTAGTGTGTGTGCAGAAAACAATGGGGACACAACGTGGCAGATCTACCTGAGAAAAGTCAGGAAAGTCTTTGTGGTGAAGGCGACTCTTACATTAATGCAGAAAGGCATGAAGACCATCTAGACAAAGGAATTCAATGGGAGAGTGGACATTAAGATTTGGAGAGCAGAAGAGAAATTGATCCTGGTAATACCAGCCTGGGAGTCATTAGCTTTTAGGTAGTTGTGTTAAGCTGGGTGAGTGGTTAAGATCTCTCAGCTGGCACCACAGGTAGCATAAGAGGACCAGGGTAGAAGAGAGCTGGTGTGAATTCTACCCAATGAAGTTGACCAGGGAAGGACCTGTTGGAACTGTGGGCCAGTCCTGGAGGCTGAGACCCTCACAGGAAGCTAACCTTAATAGTTTAAGAACACAGACAGATCTGAGTCCTAATATAAGCTGTGTGGCCTTGACAGATTGCTTAAACTTTGTCTCAGTTTCTATACCCACAGAATGAAAGTATTAATAGTACACACTGCAGGGTTATTAGAAGAATTAAATGAGATAATGTTTATAAAGGAGGGTCTGGTATACAGAAAGCAATCATTGCATAGTACCTATTGTTATCATTTTATTATTAAAATGAATGTGAAAATTGGGGAACGAATTTTAACCCTTTAACTACCAGATTGTAACATAAGCATTTGCTTGTTCCAGAAATATTTATTGAGCACGAGTGATGTTCCAGGCGTGGTTTTTGGTGCTAGCAGGAGAGAAAACAATACCTGTGGCCTAAAGAGCTCAACCTGACCTGAAGAACTCAAGGGAATCTTGAACTTGAGTGGGGCAGAAAATGCAGTTTCATTTTCACTAAACTTGCAAAAATGTAGCATTTTCTTCAATTATGAATTTAGGCAGCAAACCACAATAGTATTAGCAGTGCCTGTGGCTTTGTTATTAATAAAAATCAGTCATTTCATATCACATTATAGTTCTTTTATAGGTTTAGAAATATTTATTGGAAATAGCATTACCTTGAAAGTAGAAATTGGGAGGCCACTTTTAGATTCTGTTATTTTATGTATTAACAAATAAGCATATGTAATCCTTGTATCATAAATTTGAGATTTCTTTTACATTTTGATAACCATATTTCAATATAGTTGGTTTCTTTTGTGATACTATGTGTTCTGTCTTATGTATTTATAAAACCTTACTGTGAAAAGGGATGATCTGCAGACCCCCAGACTATCAATGGGGTCATGGAACACAAAAATGTTAAGAATATCTGATATCTATTCAATTCTGGGAGAGACAAATAAAAAGCAAATCCCATGAATAGATAATGGAATGTCAAGTAGTGAGTGATGAGCTCCATGAAGACCAAAAGGCAGGGACCAGACCAGATTGTGGAGGGTTGATTTAAAGAGTGAAATCAGAGAAGGCTTCTCTGAGGAGGTGACTTTCATACACAGACCTGCAGGAAGCCAGGGAGGGAGTCGTGTGTATCTATGTGGATGGGGAGAGGGCTCTGAGCTCAGGGGAGAGAAGGGGTGAAGGCTCTGAGGGTGCTTGGTGCATGTCTGGGTTGGAGAGGGTGAGGCTGGAGGATGAGAGCTATGGGGCCGGTAGACTTTGAGGCCTGGGGAGACTTTGGGTCTCTGTCTTATGCATTCACGGGTCCCCAGAACCTGGCCAAGTGGGAGCACAAAATAGACACCTAGCAAATGAGGCATTCAAGGAAACAAATTCCCCTCCCAGGCAGTTTTCTTGGATTAATTGCCAAGGAAAAAGTTAAGTGGCAGTAGCTAGGTGAGGGACCCAATACGGAAGTCAGCAGAAAGAGCTGACCTGCCCTGAACATGGCCCTAGGACTGTGGCCAAGGAAAGATGCAGGGATGGGCTGCTCCCAGGGGTGTTGGGTAGAACTCAGGATGCAGGCTTCTTTCCTGTCTTGCGATCTAATAAAATAACTAACACTGCTTTCTCTTTTCTCCCACCATGCAATAACTCTGCACCCTCCACTCCCATCACAATCTCACCTGCTGGAGACAGTTAGTCAGAAGTCACAGGGCATCAGGGAGGCAGCAAGTGAGCAGTCGTAAACCCAACTGAGAGATTTTGAGCCCTTATCTCATGCCAGGCAGTTTTCTGAGAGCTTGACTCATTTAATTCTTACCAAAAAACTTTCTGAGGTAGGGGATGTTATTATCTTCACTTCACAAATGGGAAAACTGAGGCCCAGAAAGGTTAAATGGCAGCCATAGCACGTAGAACCTTAGTCAACAGCTGAGCTGGGAGTGGGCTCCAAGCGTCCTGACCCCAGAGGCTCCACAGCAGTCCTTGTAACCCCCACACCAAACTGGTTATGGGTAGTGACTCTGCCAGACACCAAAGGGAACACACAACCAATGCCAGAGGGACCTGGGCTAGACTGCCAGCAACTGCTTAGGAAGGGCTCCAGCCAGACAACCTTCAATTCCCTCCTGTCCATGACCCCCTCCTCCACTTGCCGCTAGCATGACATGAGAAACCAGAATTATAGGTAGACAGAATAAGATTCCAAATGGCAAGAAATATAGCTGCCTGGGGAGCAGCTGGCTTAACCGATCCTTGCTGATTGATTTGTTGACATCAAGAGGATCATTAGGAAGGTTTTGGAATGCAGACTCTGGCAGACCTGATCAAAACCCACGTCTCCTTTCGCCATGGGTATGAGGGGCAGCATTAACCTGGGCACCACTCAACTCTCAGTCTTGAAGGACCATGGGAGTGAGGATTCCTGGCCACCAGTCAGAGTCCTGCAGCCAGATCTCCTATCACTCCAGCCCTTCAAAGGAGAGCAGTTGGATTCAAAAGAGGTAGAAGGAATTGTCCAGGATGACACAAATCAGGTCACAGAAGAGCGCCTCCAAATCCTAATAGTAGTATTGGCTTGGAGACCTCTAATCCTCTGAGATGGATCCTCCAGTCCACCTCAACCCAGTAGGGTTTTCTTGTGCACAGTGGTAAACGTTGCCTGCTCTCCCAAGCTCTGAAATGGGAGTGTGCGGAGTAGGCTCAGAGAAGGAGAGAAGGAGAAGAACAGAGATCTCCAGTAACTTTCTAGAGATGTTCTGGGGGTGTGAGCCAGCATCTAAGATATGCAGGTGGACACTTCCAAAGCAATAGAGATCTCCAGACATTCAGGAAAAGGATCCCTCCAGCAAGGAAGCCTGGAGGACCTCCCTGGGGCTTGGATGGGACTGCCCTCCACTCCGGTGATAGGCTTTTCTAGAGAAAATGGCACCGTGACAGAGGTGAGGGACCCAGGGGCCTTTCAAGGCAGTGGAAGCCTTTCCTCGCATGTGCCTAAGGCTGTGAAAGAGCAATTCCTTGGCCCAGATAGTCTTTGTAGTGCCAGGTCAGTGGGGCAAGAGTGAAGGCCTCACACAGCCTGGGGAGCTCAGCCTGAAGATGGGACCCTCCCCATCCCCAGGTTTTCCTTGCAGATCTCCTTCAAAAATCTGAATTCCTGCCTCCATAGCCACCAGTTTCACTGTTGAAGTGTGCACTCACCGTAAGGACACAGAGGAGGAGGTTAGGCTGGGGCCACAAGTATAAGGAACAGGTGACTTTGCCCACCCATGAGGCTTGAGGGTCACATGGGGCCCTGCTTGGACCAAAGCAGCTGCATCTCCATTGCGTTTTTATTTTTAACTTTTTATTATGGAAATTCTCAAAGACACAAAAATGGAATTGTGATACAAATCCCCCTGCAGCATTACCCAGCTTCAACAATTATCCACGTTTGATCAGTCTGGTCACATCCTTCCTCCTCTCAACCCCACTGAAGTATTTTAAAGCAAATTGCAGACATTGTGTCGTTTCATCTATAAACACTTCAAAGTGTCTCTCTTATCAAGAAAGACTTGTTGAAACACAACCATAATACCACTGTCACACCTAACAACCCTTCTGTGATCAAATTTTCCCAGTTATCTGAAAAATGTGGTTTTATGATTGGTTTGTTCAAAACAAGATCCAAATAAAGTCTACATATTGAATTTAGTTGATATGTCTCTTTCACCCTTAAAAAGCAACTTTTATCCTGAGGAGTGCCCGGCTCCAGCACCTGACAGCAGCCAGGACCGAGCCCTCCACCCATTCCTAGCCTGTGGCTGCCCCAGCCCTGTTCACCACCCAGGGAGCTCTCCAAACACATGCTGGCTGGAAGCCGAGTGCGAAGTCTGCTTCCGTCAAGGAAGCTGGAAGGCTGGCATCTGTGGAGGCCTTGCCATTTTTTTGTGTACATTGCATTTAACACCACGCAGTAGATGCTCAATAAATCCCTACTGGATGATGCTGTGCAATCAGGTCCTCTCCTAAGAGTGGGCTTTTAGGGAAAGGAGAGCTGCCCTTAATAATTGGAGTGCAAAGATTTCAGACAATTAGCAACGTACACTACTAATAAACTCTTCTGTCACACTTGCTGGTGCCAGACCCTGTTCTTCAGTGTTTCACATCTCATTTAATCTTCATCATAACTCCACGAGGTGGGTACGTACTCGCCATTTTACAGGCGAGGACACTGAGGCATAAAGAGGGAAGGTGACTTGCCCAGCTGGGAGGTGGCAGGGATAGAAGGAAAACCCAGGCAGCCTGGCCTTGAATCTCCACACCATCCACCTGGAACCCCAGCATACAAGCTAGGTGGGTTTAGCTGTGTGCCAAGGATCTGACTCCAAACACACAATAGGATTTCAGCAAAGGGGCAAAGAACTGACCTCAGAAATGATTGACTTTGACATCTGCACGGGGAGAATCAGACTCCTCCCAGTCCCCCACAACGCACACACCCTCTGGTCCAACTTGGGGCCTCATAGAGCCCACAGGGCTAGCGTTGGGCTGGGCTCACTGCAGAAGGGGCAGAAAAGCCAAGGAAGAAGCCGAGGCTGAGCCAAGAAGCCCCAGCTTCCCCTTGCCTGGGGCAGTGCCCCTGGCCAGGTCTTTCTACTGAAAATGCACAGACTCCAGAAGCCAAATCCCATTGTTATTAATGCTTTAGTGAGAATCAGCTTTGTCCGATTTTTGGACGACTGTGAAAACAAGGATCTAAAAACAGAGATCAGTAAAGTACTGAAAATAACATGTCCGGGGGGCAGACCCAAGGTCACACTTGTCCTTTCTCAGCTGCCAGTCCTGTGCCCCCCCAGAGCAGCCACAGCAGGAGGTAAGAGGTCACGAGAGTGCCCCCACGGCCTTCCTGAGTCAAGGCCAGGCTTTCGAAGGAACCTCCCTCCTGTCAGCAATGGGCCCAGCGGACTGGAAGGAACTGGCTTAATAAATGTTTGACTTTGCTATTTAGAGGAGGGCAGGAGCCTCGGCCAGGCCCCGGAGCGGCTCCGAAGTGCTGTGAGGCCCACTGACACTTCCTTTCCCTTTCCAAGGTGTTCTCATGACAGCTGCTACCTGGCGTCTGCCGGGCTGGAGCAACTGCCTGTACAAGGTGGTGACCTTCTAAATCCACATCTGTTAATGAACCTGGCCGGCCCTGGGAGCCCCAGAGGCTGCACCCTCTGCGGTGGCTTCTGCCAAATTCCTCTTGTTGTTTTTGATTCTCTTCTTCCTCCTCCTCCCCCTTCCCATTATGCCTGACATTTCTAAGGCCAAGTTTTGTTACAAGCAATCAGCCTATGTCAGAGATCTGGAGAGAAGGGCTGCGTGCCAAGAACCAGCTGAAGTAGGAAGTGCCAGAGTAGGGAGGGCTGCCTGGAAACCCACTACCCAAAGGGCCCCTGCCTGGTGGCCCTGCACAGACCACCGCTCCCTGCACCAACAATGGGGACAGGCCTCTAGAGAGGTGAGCCATGGGTGCAGGAGCCCCCAAATGAGAATCCACCATTCTCTACTCTGGAGCCCTCCTCCTGCTTTTCATCTAGAAATTTATCCTCCCAACCTGAGCTTCCCAGACCCTGGATGGGCCCAAAAGCCAGAGTCCATGGCCTATTTCCAATCCTTGAAAAGGGAAAAAGAAATATATTTATCCACAATAAGCTGTATAGGCTAACCCCCAAAAGTATTTTTAACTTTGCCTGGAATTATTTTCTCACTCAGTATGGTTGTCTGTTTGGTATGCTGACAAATAAAAACAATGAAATAGAGTATTTCAGAATCAATGCATTCTCTGGGGTAGACATTTCTCACGTGGAGGGTGGTATTTTGTGGGAGCCACAAGGGAGGAGGGAGAGGTGCTAAGTCCACTGACCATCCAGCACCTCCTTCCTCAACGCAGCCTCTGGTGCTTCCTGATCCCCCAGCACCCGACTAGCCTCCATCCTCTGGCCTCTCAAGAGGACATGCAGCCATTACAACCCACGCATTGGTTGATCTCATCCCTTCAGTGTCAGGATACAATGAACTAACTTAAGGAATCAACATGAGCTCCTAAGAGAGGGCCCAAGGCCTCACCTAGCCCTTCCAGGTCACAATAGGGGATTTCAGAAGTTGAATCTTAAAACTGTTGCCTTCTTTGCTGAGGGCACCATAGGTGAGCATTTCAGGAGGATGACGAAACTGAGGCCCAGGAGGTTACATTGGCAGCCAAAGGTCCCAGGCAGGTTATGTAGATGGCTGTGACCAGAGCCAAGGTCTCCAGCCTCCCAGCACAGGGCTCTTCCCATGTTGAGGATGCCACTGACTCCCTGCCATTCACGTTCAGCGTATGTTCCATCTACAGTCCAGGACAGGAATATAAAAAGAGGATCTGTGCAACAGCACCACAATCCAGAAACCTGGAAATCATCTGTTTCCATCCTGAAGCAAATCGTGTTCTCACAAACCCATTCACAGCCCAGCTACTAGCTTCCCAGACAGCAGGAGGCTGCCTGCCTTGAGAGATCAAGGACCAGGGAGGAACGAAGGAGAAGAGTGGGCAAGGGAGAGAAAAATCTTAGTGGAAGCTGAGGGCGAAGAGAGCTAAGCTGCAACCTACTGTGCATATTAAATCACTGGAACTCTTTGTGCAAGGGATTTCTTTCTTCCTAGTTGGGTGGGGTTTCAGAGATGCTCTACAGAGTCTGTCCTGGCTTGCCTTGGGGAGGACTGTGAATGTGGCCTGAGACTAAAGAGCATTGGATAACTGACTTCCATGCCCATACTCTGTAGGTTGCCAACCCCTTCTCGTCTCAGCCCATGGCACTCCTGATACCTCCCAGAGATATTCCCGCCTCTCTTCTCATACCACTTCTAATAATATTGCTTCCCTTTTCTTGGTCTCCTCTTACTTAGGCCAGATCAGCTGTGTTCATGCACAGCCACAGCTGGTGGTTACCAGACCATGCAATGGTGCTCCAGCTCAAATGCTCTGCTGTGGAAAGTGAGGAAAATTCCTCTTCCGTGCTGTCCAAAATAGAAGGCATGTGATTGTTCCTCATTTTTGGCACCTGTTTAATATTTTTGAGGTAGGATGATTTTTACGACTAGGATTTAAAAAAACAATTTAGAGGAAGCAGCAAGAAATATGCAACTGAAACATCACTGAGCAGGCAACTCTTCAATGGGCACTCACCAGTCAGCAACACAAACTCCTTCCACACGGGCTCCAGCTGGACCGCACACCACTGCCCCTTGGTCTAGTGAGACCCTCATTGAATGACATTCATTTTCTCAATCATAGAGCCTACCCCTTATACCTATAGCTGCCCACAACTAATGATGGAGCTAAAGCTGCAATCTGAATAGAATCCCATTCTCCCTCTTCTGATTCTGTGATTTTGAGTCACACCAAGGAATGGGGAACAGAAAGAATGTGCTTAACCATCAGGCTTCCTAGAAACTGCCCAAATCTGCTGTCGCCACTCATCGTTGACGCATTCACTGGAGGGGCAAAGAAGAGGAGAGACTAGTGCAGTGATTTAGACCTTCTGGCTGTTCATAATTATCTGTGGATTGGCAGTAGGGGTGGGAAGAGTACCCAAGAAATGATAACTGAAATTCCAAAGATTGAGTAGATGGAAAAAGAAACCTGGTAAATTTATCTTCTTCCTCCTCTCTTCCTGCCCAACAAAACAAAACAAAAATGGGTAATTAGTCAACATCACCTATTGTGTTTAGTAAGAATCTGGAAAACAGCCAGTTCCAGGAAGTGGAGCGGGAATGGATGCAGAGTGAAGCAGTTCTGGGTTTCCGGGCAGTGCCCGCTACACAGTGGTTCTCAAGGTGTGGTTGCCTGGGGCAGGAGCACCAGCATCACTGGGAACCTTGTTAGAAATGCAGAGTCTCAGGCCTCACCCCAGACCCACTGCATCAGAAACTCTAAGGGTGGGCCCAGTAATGTGTATTTCAATCAGTACCAGCCTCTGGTTAACCTTGATGCTCACTCAAGTTTGAGAAGTCCTCAACCTCAGGTGCACCCTGGTTTCCTGCATGGGGAGCCATTCAAATCAGAGTGTGAAGATTCTCCAACCACTTGCTCCCTGCCGCCAGCCACTCCTGCCATTCCCAACCCTCTCTCCTGCGCCTTCCTTTGGCCTTGCCTTTTGGGGGCACCATCCCAGCTTAGCCTATCCTTTCTTTCCAGGTCCTACTCACATCTCTCCTCTTCAAAGACCCCAGAGACACTTCAGTCCTAGGAAACACTCCCTGCTATGAAGCCACATGTACTCACCTCTGTAACTCTCATTTTACACTGGCCTGCCTATCTTAGATACTTATTTTCCCAAGGCTAGAAGTGCCTGGGGTGCAGGGTCCTTGCCCTCCAAGTTGCCAGGAGGTGGGCCCAGAAATCATTTCCTGCAAAGGAGATCCCAGAGCACGTGTGTGAATCAAAAAGGAAGGCTGGGAGGGGAGCCGGCCTCCCAGTCTCCGCAGATTGTCCTGCTGGCACATGGCCCACAGGCAGGCCCTCCCCTGCAGGCCCGCATGTTATTCCCCACGTGGATTAGAGGCTGAACACAAACAGAATACAAAAGACAAAAGACAAGGAGCAGTGTTGCTGTCAGAGTCTATAAAAGTCTTGGAAGTGACAGCCGAGCTCTTGCCTGCTGCTGCTGCCCTGAAATCCAGAAAGAATCAATTTCAGACCCAGGGCCAAATGGTGCCCCAGGGGGTGTGCCTGTGACAGGTGCTGACTCCGCCCAGACCCCAGGACCCACCCAGCCCGGAGATCTGAGTCGGGGAGGAGGAAGGGGGAATGGAAGAGTCGCCCTGCAGCTTAAAAAGGAAACACGCACATCTCTCTGTCTCTTTTTCAGTCTCTCTGCCTCTGTTTCTCTGTCTCTGTCTCTGCTTCTCTGCCTCTTTCTGTCTCTGTTTGTCTATATCTTTGTCTCTGTCTCTCTCCCTCCCTTTTTCTCTGTTTCTTCTTTGTCTCTGTATTTCTGTTTCTCTGTCTCTTTCCCTCTGTCTGTCTCTCTCTGTCGTGCTCTTTCTATCTCACTGGTGTCTACTGCTGTATTCCTTCCCTGAAACTCTCTTTACTCATTATTAGGATTACAACTAAAATCATTTTCTTTCTTGCTTCATGAAACTAAACTGTGACTCTGGGGATAGTGACTGTATCACCTACCCCTTTGGACTCCAAGTCTTCCCAAAACATAGACATTTTCAATAAATACTTGTAGTTCATTGATAAGAATGTATAGAATTCCAGAAATTACATTTATTTATCCTTCTGGATTGCAAGAAGGGAATTATTTAGCAGGGACCAGTGGGCATGCATGCACGCACGTAATGAGCTCTCTCAAGTCATGGTGGTTTGATTTATTTACATATTCATTTTCAGAATACAACAGTGTCCATCGCATAGGTTAGCATTTTCCATTTGCCAAACTCGTGGTGGGAACGGGAAGCATTCAGGCTATGGTTGACAGATTTGGCAAACTAAAGCATGGGGCACCAGTAAATTCGAATTTCAAATAAACAACAAATAACTTTTTAATACAAGTATGTTTCAAACATTGCATGGTCCATGCCCTAGGAGAGTATCTGTTGTTTCTCTGAAATTCACATTTGCTGAGCATCCTGTATTTTATCTGGCAACCTGTCTCAGGACAATTCAAGTAGAAAAGGAGAATAGAGAACTGGTAAAGGAAAAAAAAACTTTAAAAGTTGTATTACACTTTATTACGTTATTTTTAAAAAGAAGGAGAACAAACCCCAAACCAAAAATCACTTCCGCAACACATTTCTTAAAAGCAGAAATTAGGTTCCTTTTATGTTAGTGCAAAGATAGGTGCCAAGCTGGGGTCTCAGATGGAGTGATTTTAAATCTCAGAAAGAGCTTAGCTGTTTTTGTAAAAAGGAAAGTTGGCAAGTGATTAGTGCCGATGTGGCCCAGCTGCTCTTTTGTACTTTGAAAGAAACAATTAAAATGGCTGGGACATTAAACTTTAAAGAGCTGGGTTGTTCATATTCAGAAGCTAATTTTAAAAAGAGCCTGGTACCTGGGAAAGGAAGGGACATTTTCAGAAAGGACATGGTCTTCTACCTTCTGGACTCTAAATTTTGAAGAATCATTTAAAATAGCTCATAGGTAAACATTACAGATAAAATACCTCCAGGGACAAGAAAGCTCTTTCTTGCTTAGACATGTAGACACTAGATGCAAAATTAATTTTTGTTCACTTTTTAGATGATAAATACTGCTATCTGAGAAATTAAATGTTGGAAAAGACAAATCCAGAACTGGTTTCTTTCTACAAATTGCTGAGCTCCTGTGATGTGCTAGGTCCTGGGGTTAAGGAAAAGAAATGAACAAAGCAAATCCCTACCCTGGAGGAAGCTCACATTTAAGTGGAGATGACAGATCTGTAAGCAAAGACAGTTCACTGTGGTGAGGTGGTGTGGCTAAAAGCATGGTTAAAAGGGTTAAAAGTGAGGGCTCTGTGCTCAATACAGGCTCAGCCCCAGCCCCACCACTTAGGCAGTGTCTGAGCTTTGGTTTCTACATTTATAAATGGGAATAAAGATAGGATTTCTTCAATTAGATCATGAGGACTTACTACGGTAAGCGAAGTTAAGCGTTTAGTACCCTGCCAGCTGTAGAGCAATAGAGCAAGTGCTTCGTTAGACCTAGCTACTATAGTAAGGGTGGTCATCCCTTATGAGATGTATGGGAGCACAGAGGAAGGAGTCTGTCACTCCTGCTTAGATGATGTGTGGCTCCTCAGGCGCTGAGTCTTAAAGGAGGGTAGGAGTGGTTGAGGGCATTCCCTTCACAGTGAGCAGAGGGAACACAGGGTGTCCAGGATAGTCATGGGCATGGTTGACATATGAGAAATGACAGTGTATGGGGCAGCAGAGATGACCAGGGGCCCCATTATCACGGGCCTCATAAACCATGCCAGGTGTCTGACCTTCTAGAAATATCAGAAAACTGACGGAGCTTAAAGAGGAAAAGGATGTAAATCTGCATTTCTTTTTTGTTGTTGCAGTTGAAAGATAAGCCATTTATTGACCATCCACTTTTCAAATAAAACACAAATGTGAGAATAACATAAACACACCCAAGACTCACTAGCCCCTGCAAGACAGGAAGCAGCCTTGGACAGAGAGTCTGCAAATGAGTTTCCTTATACCTAATGTCTGAACTTCTCACTCATTCTAGGGTTTCATGCTTTGTTATCTCTTACAAAGGAAAGGAAACTGGCTAGAAGATTCATGTACAAGAAGGTCACAACTTTAAAGCTATCTGACACTAATGTTGTGTACAATCTAGTTTGCAACTCTGAGAGACAATGTCAAATAAGTACTGTCAAATATTCCTCCCAGTTAACCTTTACTGTCATTGTTCTTTGAAATTGTCTTTGGGATTGGTTATGTTCTCTCGCTGTGGCTTTCATTTATCTCAGAGCACAAACCCTAAAATCCATGTGCAGTCTCCAAGTTCAAGTATAGATGTCTGTTTCAGGACAATCCTGGGTCGCGGTAGTGTTTCCCTCTCTGTAGTGTGTGCTTGGTGTCATGCCCTTGGAAAGGCTGGCCAAATGGCAGCGCAATGCAGGGGGGCGACACGGTCAACTTTCTCTCTGGCGAACTTGCTTCCCTTTCAGTCTGGTCGCTGCTCATGGTCGAGGTGGAAATCTTGAGCTCAGTGATGAACTTGGCCTATCTTCAATCTGAAACTGCACTCTTATGTAACCGAATCCATTTCTTCACCAAAAATTAAATAGCGCTTTCACAAGCTGTCAGGCATATTCTTAGGAAGTGTCCTGAGACGGAGCTGGAGGGTCCTGGCCTTCTGGCTCTGGAGGGAGTGCTGGCACGGCTGCTTCTTTCTGGGCCACCAGGAATTCATGAATTACTTGTTCTATTTGTGGCCTGAAGATGTGGTTTAGTTTTGGATCCACCACCTGAGAACTAATCCTGTCCACTCCAGCTTCTGACCTCCCTGACTGAACCACACTCTGCCTCAGACCATCGTGCAGTTGGTTGTCGTTTGCTGGAGGATTCCATTCCTGCTTCTCCAGATGTGTCGACAAAAAATTATCCGCTTTCTGGCTCAGGTTTTGGTAAGCTGGCTTGGTGTCCACGTCAGCCTTGCAGTCCCGGCGGAAGCTGTCAAAAAGGCCCCGGCTCTTGAGCTGCCCCACGATGACAGCGATAAGCTGAGGGTCGCCAGGGGGCAACGAGGCCCGGTTGATGGGGCCGCCGCCCCCGCTGGCCCGGGTCGAGGCCGGGCCCGCACCGCCGCTGCCGCCGCCCTCCGCCATGGCTGCGCACCGGACCCACAAGGAAACCGATTATAGCTTCTTCTCCAGGACAGAAAGCCTAGAATGTGTAGAGGTGGCTAAGAGGGCGGTGAAGGAGGAGGGCCCCAAGGAGGCAGCGGCGGAGGTGACGGTGGTGGTGATGGCGGCGGGGCCGGTGGTTGGGGCGGCGGTGGGGGAGGCCAGCTCCAGACCGCGGAGGTTGTGGAAGACGCGGTAGCAACCGCCTGCTGGATTCCAAGCGCGCTCTGGATGGCGTCACCGTTGACCTTTGCATTGTGAGGCGGGAACCGTAATCTGCATTTCTTAAAAGATCTCTAAGAGGGAGATGGGAAACAAATGCCAGTGGGCAAGGGGGAAACAGGGAGACAATTTCAGCAACCATTTCAATGCCCTAAGAAGGAGATGGCGAGGAGTGAATGATCTTGGTGGCCTGGCAGGTGAAGAAGGTAACAGGGACACAAGAGATATTTAGGAGATAGACTCATCCCAGGGATTGGAGAACAACTGGGTGAGGGGCGAGGGAAAGGAGAGGGTCAAGGATGACCCCCAGGCTTCTCACTTGGGCAGGTGCATGGAGGTGCCATTTACTAAATGGAGAACAGGTATAGAGGTGAGGATGGGACACGGAGACATGATCATGCATTCCATTTTTATTTACTAGTTTAAGATGGGTATGGGTTATTCAGGTACAGACATCTGCTTATGAAGTCCAAAGAAACGGGGACTAGGGGCTGGGGAGAGACATCTATCTCACTGAAGGTAGAGACTATAGGTGGCAATTACAATGGAGAACTTAGAAGAGATAGAGGAACACCTGGAGAGCCCATGAGGGGGACTGAGAACAACACTAAAAAGATGGAGGGAAAACTACAAGAGTCTTGGATCATAGACTGCAAAAGGTACATTTCATGAAGGCCATGGGTGAAATGCCACACTATGTTCCACAAGGTGTCCATTGGCTTTGGTAGCCATTGATGAGCCTAAGGCAGAGGCGTCAGTCAGAGGGAGGTCATTTCAACAAGAGAACTGTATTGCAACCAAGAGCCACAAAAGGCAACCACATCCAGCGCCATCCAGTAGAGAAGTGCAGGTGCACAGAAAGAACCTTCTATCAATATTTCAAAAGAAAAGCAGATCCCTGATTTCACCCCGACACTCACTTCCCTGAATTAAAATGCCCCTGAAATGTAGACACCAGATTGTTCTATAAGCCGTAACGTAACTTAAAGGTAGTATATTTCACAAAGAAAGTTTACACAACAGACTCTGTCAATAACCTCACCCCATAGCTTCTGACATACAAGTACAGATACCTCAGATGGACGTATTCTGAATCTTATCCCACAGGAGACAGTGAACCTATCAAGACTTCACCACAGCAACCCCTACCTACGCTCCTCACCATCCCCATGATCAGCTCGACAATTCAGTTCTGTATTTTTTAAAATTAATCAATATTTATTGAGGGACTAGTCGATGTGGCCCTGTGCTAAGCTTTATGGAGCTTTCCACATGCCCGGCCCAGTCTAACACTCAATAAATGTTTGCTGTGGCTGTTGTTTAAGACAGGCAACATGGCCAGGCTTTGAAAAGCTTACAATCTAGTTGGAGAGGGGAGATGTTGACAGAGAAAACCATTCAGGACATACACAAGCTCCATGGGAACTTAGATGCAACATGCACACCTAGCATGGTGCCTGGAACAAAAGAGAGGCACCATTAATATTTGCAGAATGAAGATTGCATAGATGAAAGGAGGGTGTCCCTGTCATGTGTTGGAGAACACTGAAGCCTGGGAGAACGTGGCAGATGGAAGAAAACTTTGCAGAAGTGCTGGAGCCTGAACTGAGTCTTCATTTATCCCCTCACTGTGCATGAGCCCTTCAGATTGCACAGGAGTTCTCTTAGAATACAATCACCTATGTGGATCCAAGATGAGATCTATGGAGTTCTCCACTCACAGCCTTACCCACAGAGGGACACTTACCTAAGCTTTTGAAAGTGATGATAATAACAATCATATTGCAGTGTTCCATTCTGTGCTGAAAAATGTTCACTGTCGAACACCTTTTCTCCACATCCTCCCCAAGTCTTAAATAGTGTGCTGGCATGGTTTTTCTGAGTAGCTGACTTGTGTATTATTTGTAATCATAGACATTAAGTTACCATAATTATCCCATCACCTTGGATCAGGGTTTAGGGCACAGGACAGTTCTCACCTCTCACCGAGGTTTCAAACCACTGCTCCCGGTTGCCTGGCAAACTATAAGGCCACTAGAGTAACTTCCCTGACCTCTAGCTGACCTGCAGGGATCAATGAACAATTAATTACTATCATCCCGCTCCGGGAGAGATAGCACACTGCCATTTCTCAATTACAACTGGAAGTGCCCCTTGGCTGACAGCTGCCTGTCGGACAAGGCAAACCCCATGCTGATTCAAACCAGTGCCTCCCACCGCAACTACACACACAGATACACACAGGCACATGCCACCTAACTCAGACCACATCCATTCCCCCACCACACCCACCCACAATCACACAGATCACACCATCTTCCCACCCACTAATCCCACACCCACAATCACACTAGTGTCAGACTCTGAAATGTAGATACCAGAGTGTTCTATGATCCTTAGCATAACTCAGAGATTGTATATTTCACCAAGAAAATATTACAGACTCTGTCAATAATCTCATATCATAGCCTCTAACATGCAAGGATGCCTAGGAGGGATGACATTCTGAATATTACCTGGCAGGAAACAGTCAATAGTCTTTATCAGTATCAAT